>NC_134777.1:52747236-52817236 GCF_046742065.1 Oratosquilla oratoria
TTTTGAAAAGTGTTCATACTAACACTGAACGAAATAGTCTGAGAAAACCCTTAAACACGTTGAGAGAAAAATGCTTTAAAGATATAAAAAAGATAATTTTTGACAATTGTGTTAATATTAACACTGAGCGAAACATTCTGAGAAAACCCTTAAACACTTGTAGAGAAAATATGAAAAATACTCGTATAGAAAATACGATAAAATTTGACAATTGTATTCATTTTAACACTGAGCGAAACATTCTGACAATTGAGTTCATATTAACTGAACGAAACATTCTGAGAAAATCCTTAAACACGTGGAGAGAATTTTTTTTTTAATATAAAAAATACAATAAATTTTTGCAATTCTGTTCATGTGAACACTGAGGGAAACATTCTGAGAAAATTCTTATACCCAAGTAGATATCTTTTTTTAATATAGAAAAGTCGATGAATTTTTATTGTTTTTTTTTTCTTCATATTAATACTAAGCGCAACATTCTGAGAAAACCTAGAGAAAAACTTTTTAAAAATATAGATGATGATGATTCTGAAAAGTGTTCATACTAACATTGAACGCAACATTCTGAGAAAACCTTAAACACGTGCAGAAAAAATGCTTTAAAGATATAGAAAAGATGATTTTTGACAATTGTGTTCATATTAACACTGAGCGAAACATTCTGAGAATATCCTTAAACACTAGTAGAGAAAATATGAAAAATACTCGTATAGGAAATACGACAAATTGTGTCAATTATGTTCATTTTGATACTAAACGAAACATTCTGATAATTGTGTTCATATTAACGCTAAACGAAACATTCTGAGAAAATCCTTAAACACGTGGAGAGATTTTTGTTTTTGTTTTTTGTTTTTTAATATTGAAGATACGATTAATTTTGACAATTGTTCATATTAACACTGAGGGAAACATTCTGCGAAAATCCTTAAACACGTGTAGAGAATTTTTTTTAAATATAGAAAAGACGATGAATTTTGAACATTTTCATAGTAACATTGACCGAAACATTCTGAGAAAACCTAGAGAAAAACTTTTTAGAAATATAGAACAGACGATGAATTTTGAAAAGTGTTCATATTAACACTGAACGAAACAGTCCGAGAAAACCCTTAAACACATGCAGAGAAAAATGCTTTAAAGATATAGAAAATATGATTTTTGACAATTGTGTTAATATTAACACTGAGTGAAACATTCTGAGAAAACCCTTAAACACTTGTAGAGAAATTATGAAAAATACTCGTATAGAAAATACGATAAAATTTGACCATTACAAGCACAACAAAATAGATATCAAGACGTTTCGCAGATCTTTCTGCATCCTCAGTTGAAGTGAAAAGAAAGGGAAAGGGAGCATATTTTAAATGAAAAGGGAAGCACGGGGAGAAGTCACCGTGTTGCAATATGCCTCAGAGAAAATCTCCTGCCACGCTTCACCAATATACACACACACACACACACATATATATATATATATATATATATATATATATATATATACATATATACATATATATAGATATCTATATATACATATATAAACATATATACATATAGATATATATATATATATATATATATTATATATATACACACACACACACACACATATTTTATAAAAATATATTATATATATATATATATCTTTATATATATATTTTCATATATATATTTATATATACAAGCACCTGGCTTACGCCAGCCCTGGCTACGCCAGGGGTGCTTGGCCTTCGGCAAGACCCGCTGCGCGGATCGCTCGCTTCGCTTTCGTGTTACACGGGCAGTTCTAATCTTTAATTGTTGGTCTCTGTCATAATAAAAGTATAGGTCCAAATACGAATTATCATTTCTCCGTTTCGGCGCCCCTGGAAACGGGCAGAGGCATTGTGTCCAACGTGCAACCTTGACCACGATTGGGGTACTTTCTTTTAAATGTCTTGAACCTACGCTCTAAATAGTACAACTGGTATTGCCTGTGTCCTCTTCCACCATTACCACAAAAATTGTTGTAGCCTGCGTAATAGTGCTTCTTGAAATTTTCTACAACCTCGGAAGAAATACGAACACCAAGAACTTCGAGATCTTCGAGACCTTCCAGAAGTTCGAGACCTTCCAGAACTTCGAGACCTTCCAGACCTTCGACAATTTCGGCACTTTCGAGAACTTCGGCAACTTCGAGAGCTTCGGCACCTTCGAGAACTTCGGCACCTTCGAGAACTTCGGCACCTTCGAGAACTTCAACACCTTCGAGAACTTCGGCACCTTCGAGAACTTCGGCACCTTCGAGAACTTCGGCGCCTTCGAGAACTTCGGCGCCTTCGAGAACTTCGGCGCCTTCGAGAACTTCGGCGCTTTCGAGAACTTCGGCGCCTTCGCGAACTTCGGCGCCTTCGAGAACTTTGGCACCTTCGAGAACTTCGGCACCTTCGAGAACTTCGGCACCTTCGGCAATTTCGGCACTTTCGAGAACTTCGAGAACCTCGACACCTTCGAGAACTTCGGCACCTTCGAGAACTTCGGCACCTTCGAGAACTTCGGCAGCTTCGAGAACTTCGACACCATGGCTTAACGATGATCGTTCTTTACTCAACGATGATCGTCCACGGCTCAACGATGATCGTCCATTGCAAAACGATGATCGTTCAGGGTTCAACGATGATCGTCCATGACTCAACGATGAGCGTCCATAGCCTAATGATGATCGTCCACGGCTCAAGGTTGATTCGTCGAAATCGAAATATGTCGATCGATCGAATCGAGAAAAAAGTCTGACAGACAGACATACAGACACGAAACCGCTTTTATTTACAAGACAACAAAAATTTACGATGAAATGACTTTATTGATTCCTTGATGGAGAAATCCTTGCAAGTTTGATATAACGTTGGAAATTTAGCGGCATATTCTCGTTTTAAAAACACAACTTGCTTTTTGTTTTTCGACAGGTGCTGTTTTGTTATTTTTTTCGTTTCTGTAACCCATTTCCAAAAATGGCGGTTTCTTCGTTTCATTACTGCTGAAGTTTCAGGCATCTTTCGCAGGTTGAATGTACACGTGCCCTTGATATCACGTCGGGCCATGCCAAAAAAATCAAATAGACCTTTACTCTCGGACAGGGGTCAGCGTGTCCGCATTCTGCCGGGTTCAAACGGATTGGGAAAACCGATCGGGTCACAGATTTTTAGTAATAGAGATATTCATTTTAACACTGTGCGAAACATTCTGACAATTGAGTTCATGTTAACTGAACGAAATATTCTGAGAAAATCCTTAAACACGTGGAGAGATTTTTTTTTTTTTTTTAATATAAAAAAAATACAATAATTGTTTATAATTCTGTTCATGTTAACACTGAGGGAAACATTCTGTGAAAATCCTTAAACACATGTAGAGAATTTTTAAAATATAGAAAAGTCGATGATTTTTTTTTTAATACTGAGCGCAACATTCTGAGAAAACCTAGAGAACAACTTTTTAGAAATATAGAAAAGATGATGAATTCTGAAAAGTGTTCATACTAACACTGAAAGAAACATTCTGAGAAAACCTTAAACACGTGCAGAAAAAATGCTTTAAAGATATAGAAAAGATGACTTTTTACAATTGTGTTCATATTAATACTGAGCGAAATATTCTGAGAATATCCTTAAACACTAGTAGAGAAAATATGAAAAATACTCGTATAGAAAATACGATAAATTTTGACAATGATGTTCATTTTAATACTAAACGAAACATTCTGATAATTGTGTTCATATTAACGCTTAACGAAACATTCTGAGAAAATCCTTAAACACGTGTAGAGATTTTTTTTTTTTTTAGTATAGAAGATACGATGAATTTTGACAATTGTTCATATTGATACTGAGCGACACATTCTGAGAAAATCCTTAAGCACGTGTAGAGAATTCTTTTAAATATAGAAAAGACAATGAATTTTGAAAATGTTCATATTAATATTGACCGAAACATTCTGAGAAAACCTAAAGAATAACTTTTTAGAAATATAGAACAGACGATGAATTTTGAAAAGTGTTCATACTAACACTGAACGAAACAGTCTGAGAAAACCCTTAAACACGTGGAGAGAAAAATGCTTTAAAGATATAGAAAATATGATTTTTGACAATTGTGTTAATATTAACACTGAGCGAAACATTCTGAGAAAACCCTTAAATACTTGTAGAGAAAATATGAAAAATACTCGTATAGAAAATACGATTATTTTTTATAATTATGTTCATTTTCAAACTGAGCGAAACATTCTGACAATTAAGTTCATATTAACTGGACGAAACATTCTGAGAAAACCCTTAAACACGTGGAGAGAAAAAAAAATTAAAATGTAAAAAATGCAATAAATTTTTGCAATTCTGTTCATGTTAACACTGAGGGAAACGTTCTGAGAAAATCCTTAAAAACACTTAGAGAATTTTTTTAAATATAGAAAAGTCGATGAATTTTTAGTTTTTTTTTCATATTAATACTGAACATAACATTCTGAGAAAACCTCGAGAAAAACTTTTCAAAGATATAGAAAAGATGATGAATTCTGAAAAGTGTTCATACTAACACTGAACGCAACATTCTGAGAAATCCTTAAACACGTGCAGGAAAAATGCTTTAAAGATATAGAAAAGATGATTTTTGACAATTGTGTTCATATTAACACTGAGCGAAACATTCTGAGAATATCCTTAAACACTTGTAGAGAAAATATGAAAAATGCTCGTATAGAAAATACGATATATCTGACAATTATGTTCATTTTAATACTAAACGAAACATTCTGATAATTGAGTTCATATTAATGTTTAACGAAACATTCTGAGAAAATCCTTAAACACGTGGAGAGATTTTTTTTAATATAGAAAATGCGACGAATGTTGACAATTGTGTTCATATTAACACTGAGCGAAACATTCTGAAAAAATCCTTTAACACGTGTGGCGATTTTTTTTAAATTTAGAAAAGACGATGAATTTTGAAAATTTTCATATTAACACTGACCGAAACATTCTGAGATAACCTAGAGAAAAAACTTTTTAGAAATATAGAAAAAACGATGAATTTTGAAAAGTGTTCATACTAACACTGAACGAAACAGTCTGAGAAAACCCTTAAACACGTGCAGAGAAAATGCTTTAACGATATAGAAAAGATGATTTTTGACAATTGTGTTAATATTAACACTGAGTGAAACATTCTGAGAAAACACTTAAACACTTGTAGAGAAAATATGAAAAATACTCGTATAGAAAATACGATGATTTTTGACAATTATGTTCATTTTCAAACTGAGCGAAACATTCTGACAATTGAGTTCATATTAACTGAACGAAACATTCTGAGAAAATCCTTAAACACGTGGAGAGAAAAAAAAATTTAAATGTAAAAAATGCAATAAATTTTTGCAATTCTGTTCATGTGAACACTGAGGGAAACATTCTGAGAAACTCCTTATACACGTAGAGATTTTTTTTAATATAGAAAAGTCGATGAATTTTGATTGTTTTTTCATATTAATACTGAACGCAACATTCTGAGAAAACCTCGAGAAAAACTTTTCAAAGATATAGAAAAGATGATGAATTCTGAACGCAACATTCTGAGAAATCCTTAAACACGTGCAGGAAAAATGCTTTAAAGATATAAAGATGATTTTTGACAATTGTGTTCATATTAACACTGAGCGAAACATTCTGAGAATATCCTTAAACACTTGTAGAGAAAATATGAAAAATGCTCGTATAGCAAATACGATAGATCTGACAATTATGTTCATTTTAATACTAAACGCAACATTCTGATAATTGAGTTCATATTAATGTTTAACGAAAAATTCTGAGAAAATCCTTAAACACGTGGAGAGATTTTTTTTAAATATAGAAAATGCGACGAATGTTGACAATTGTGTTCATATTAACACTGAGCGAAACATTCTGAGAAAATCCTTAAGCACGTGTAGAGAATTTTTTTAAATGTAGAAAAGACGATGAATTTTGAAAATTTTCATATTAACACTGACCGAAACATTCTGAGATAACCTAGAGAAAAACTTTTTAGAAATATAGAACAGACGATGAATTTTGAAAAGTGTTCATACTAACACTGAACGAAACAGCCTGAGAAAACCCTTAAACCCGTGGAGAGAAAAATGCTTTAAAGATTATTTTTGACAATTGTGTTAATATTAACACTGAGTGAAACATTCTGAGAAAACCCTTAAACACTTGTAGAGAAATTATGAAAAATACTCGTATAGAAAATACGATAAAATATGACAATTATATTCATTTTAACACTGAGCGAAACATTCTGACAATTGAGTTCATGTTAACTGAACGAAATATTCTGAGAAAATCCTTAAACACGTGGAGAGAATTTTTTTTTTTTAAATATATAAAATACAATAAATTTTTGCAATTCTGTTCATGTTAACACTGAGGGAAACATTCTGAGAAAATTCTTTAACACACGTAGAGAATTTTTTTTAATATAGAAAAGTCGATGAATTTTGATTTTTTTTCATATTAATACTCAGCGTAACATTCTGAGAAAACCTAGAGAATTTTTTTTTAAATATAGAAAAGATGATGAATTCTGAAAAGTATTCATACTAACACTGAACGAAACATTCTGAGAAAACCTTAAACAAGTGCAGAAAAAATGCTTTAAAGATATAGAAAAGATGATTTTTGACAATTGTGTTCATATTAACACTGAGCGAAACATTCTGAGAAAATCCTTAAACGCGTGTAGAGAATTTTTTTAAATATAGAAAAGACGATGAATTTTGAAAATTTTCATATTAACATTGACCGAAACATTCTGAGAAAAGGCAAAAATACCGTCGATTTTCTCCTTCATACTAGGCAAAAATGACGTCGATTTCCATCTTTACACTAGTTGATTTTGGTTTTCTTTGTCGATGTCTTACAGTTGGCAGAAAATCGTATACTTTTTGTTCTATTCGCGAAAACGGGACATGGACTTCCTTCACACATGACAAAAAAACAGTGGATATTTTTTTCCCCAAAAACCCGTAAAGTCCCTTGAGAATATAAAAAGAAAAAACATAGAAATACAAATAGAATTAATAAAGAAAAAATAAAGGAATAAATAACAACTAAATCACATAAAACGCAATATGTAAATGAATAAATAGATAGATCAATAAAATTATTAAACAAAATAAACTTTTTACCCTTACACTGACGTGTTCTTGCGCATTGTTATATGATTTTTTTTTATCATAATTATTACTTCATTAATTTTTTGTCTTGCCAGAACGATGCTTACTATCTAATTGATATAGGAAAAAAAATTGCCATGCTTATGCATACTGTTGTTTTGGAGAAATAATGCGAAATATTGGAATAATGTGAGTGAAAATGGCAACTCGACGACAGTGCTGGAATATGATTGGCTAAATTATGTCGTCATACTGAATTTAGATCTTGACTAATTTCGAGGGGAATATGTCGTTGAAAAACGAACATGCCTCTTTTGAATAATATATATATATATATATATATATATATATATATATTATATATATATATATATATATATATGTATATATATATATATATATATATATATATATATATATATATATATATATATATATATATATATACATATATATACATATCACCCCTATCCTCCCGAAATAACGATAAATTGTGAAAATGAAACGTCAGGATCCGATACTTATGACTAAATATTCATATGAATACTTTTCCATCAAATAAAGTATTTCCCTGTAATACGTAATGATACTGCAGATTGCAGAACACGACAAAGAAATAATAATGGAATATCAGACGAAAAAGTAAAGAGAGGAAATGAAACGAAATGAGGGGTTGAAAGGAGGGTCGGCTTTCAGCGACTACAGCACTATCTCCCTGCCAAGACAGTGGTGGATAATCGGCGGTACATTAAAGCAGTTATTGATGTACTTCTCTATACAACATGTCAAAATGTTGCCCAGAGAGGGCACAGAGAAGGAGATGAATCCGACAATCTAGGAAACTTTTTGTTATTACTTAATGTGCTAGCCAAGTATGATCATACAGTTCCAAAAAAAGTTAACGGTCCGGGGAATGCAAAATATACTCACCACGATATACAGAATTAACGATTTGAAATAATGGCAGGTATGATCAGAAAGGAGATAAGTGATGAGGTGAAACAAGCAGTGCACTTTGCCATCATGGTGAACGAAACGAAGGATATAGCGAAGAAGGAGCAGATCTCTATTGCTGTGAGGTATCTCCATGATAAGGAGCTTCATGAAGAATTCTTGGATTTTCACACCTGCTGAAGGCCTTGATGCAGAATCGTTACTCCAGAAGATAAAAGAAACTTTAGCCAAATGTAAAATTGACCACAATACCTGTGTCGGTCAGTGCATATGATGGAGCGGCAGTTATGTCGGGTTGCACCAATGGGCTCCAGGAAAGATTCAGAAGAGATGTTTCACAGGCTGTATACATCCACTGCTATGCTCATAGGCTAAACCTCGTTTTAGTTGACTGTGTAAACAATATAAGGTCAATCTCTGAGTTTTTCGTCACAATTCAATCACTGTACATTTTATTTCCTCGTCGGTGCTGTATCAGGAATTTCTAAAATTCCAAAAGGAGCTGAACCCAGAAAGACCACATATAGAACTCAAACGGTTGTCGGACACCAGATGGGCATGCCAACACTCAGCCTGCCAAGCTGTTAAGAGGACCTTGCCTGGCATCGTTGCAACCCTAATGGAAAGGGGAAATGTGGACAGGGCCAGTGAAGCAAGGTCACTCACTGCCCTTCTGGATCACTATTTTGTGACGAATCTGGTGTTCATGGAGAGTTTGCTGCATTTGACGAAAACCTTGTCAGATCATCTCCAGTCCCCCGATCTCTAGCTTGCCTCAGCAGTTGATTTGGTTGAAGCAGTGATGTCTAGTCTCACAGAGATGAGAAACGAAGAGAGCTGGGAGCAACTACGAAATCATGCTGAAGAATTGTGCCAGACTGTTGGGACTCGCAGACAACTTGCGCTTCAGAGGCAAAGGGCAGCCCCACGATACTTGGATGAGTTTGTCATAACATCCGGCATAGGACAAGATGATGATTCGAATGACTCCGATGTTACCAAGAGACGGATTTACTACTCCTTGATAGACAAGTTTCTCAGTGAGTTGAGAAGAAGGTTTTCCGGTGATGCATGTCTGGTACTTATTGGAGTATCTGCCCTCAACCCCAATCATCCAACCTTTTTGAACAAGGAAAAGCTATCAGGAATGGGTGCAAATTACGGGGTGGACCCGGTGGAGGACAAAGATCTATCCGTAGAGCTGCACCAACTAAGAAGGTAGATTACCAGAAAGCAGGAGCAGGGAATGGAAGTGGACACACCTATGCAACTTGGCATTATGCTCCAACCGTACAAAGATGCATTCATAGATTTGTATAAGCTAGTGCGTATTAATGTTACTCATCCAGTTAACTCAGTATCATGTGAAAGAAGCTTTTCTTGCCTAAAGCAACTGAAAATATAATTTTCGAAGGAAAATTAATTTTTCCCTGATACAAACCTGAGGTACTCCTTACAATAGTATACTTCGCGTAGCGCAAATATTTCTACCGCTAAAATAAAATCCTCTCTCCGTGGGTCTGGGCAACGCTTATCCTCAATAAGGGGCCCTATTGGGGCAAGGGGGCCCTTGCCCTCCACCACAAGTCTCGCACACTATACTCCATTCTCTGAGCCAGGTATGAAATTAATCACAAGGTTTGTCAGACAAGGGAGAAGGAACTTTTTAGAGGGGTGGTTGAGGAGGGCCATTAGAGGTAAGGAGTACCTCAGGTTTGTATCAGTGAAAAATTAATTTTCCTTCGAAAATTACATTTGTTCCAAAGAATACAAACTCTTCGGTACCCCTTACAATAGAAGACTCGGACTTAGGAGGGAAGGAAGTTGTTATCTAGCCTGGAAAACCCCCTTAAGGAAGATTTAGCGTGCTAAGACTACGTTGACCAGACCCCTATACATTCCCCTAAACTTTGAAGTGCACCCATTTCTGTTCCCAGGAGTGGAGACAGACAGGTTATACTCACTTTTGTACCACTGAAGGGCTTGAATTGATTCCCTTGGAATGCTTGAGAGCCCTCGGGTGAGGTAAGGGAATGTAGGAGTATGAGAAGGACTTTGGAAAGTTATCCCCGCGTTTGCCGAGCCAGAACCTGGATGAGTTGTCAGGGTCGGCTGTGTGCTATTGGGGAGGGGTATATAATTTCAGGACTTCTTGGGCGGCCACTATGGGGCCCAAAGAGAAGTTCCCTAAAGATTCCCACATAACTTCTTTGAGGTAAAAGGAAGTGAATGTATTCTGGCTCCTCTATATACCTACTTGAAGAACCTGGTTGACTGACAGATTCAGGTCATGGGCTTTCGCTTTAGGGCAATCTGTGTGGTTCATTTCGTAGGCTCTGCGGATGACTTCCTTGATCCAGTAAGAAATTGAATTCTTAGTGATGGGCTTCGGCTTACCTTTAGTAGAGACGAACAACCTCTTTAATTCTGGTCTAAGATGTTCAGTTCTCTTGAGGTAGGTCCGGATGGCTCGTACCGGGCATAGTACTGTTTCCGTCTGTTCTCCCCCTACAAATTCGTCTAAGGACGGAACACTAAAGGACCAGAATCTAGGGTCGGATTTGGCAGGATCTTGGTTTTTGGCAATGAATTGAGGCATGAAAGTGAAGGAGACCTCTTTCCATCCTTTGGAATGGGCGACTCTATAAGAGATGGCGTGTAACTCCCCTACTCTCTTGGAAGATGCTAGGGCTAGCAGAAAAACTGTCTTCAAGGTGAGGTCCTTCAGATGTGCCTCTCGGAGGGGTTCGTAAGGGGGACCCCTCAGAGAGTTCAGGACTAATGCCACATCCCACGGAGGAGAACTGATTTCACCTGGGGAGGGGGGGGGCACGATCTTTTGAAGTGCCTGAAGAGCATGGAAATTTCCGGTGAAAGGGCTAGGTCCATTCCCTTCAGAGAAAACACCTGATTTAGCGCTGCCCTATAGCCTTGCACTGCCGAGAGGGAGATCTTCTTGGACTTCCTGAGGAAGTGGAAGAAGGAGGCGATCTCAGGAATGGTGGCTTGATCTGGGACTATTTTCCTGGAGTGGCACCATTCTGCAAGTGCATTCCATTTCCCTTGATAAAGGTTAGCTGAGGAAGAGCGAATAGGAGCGGACATGTCCTCCTCCACCTCTCTGGGAAAACCCTTCTTTAGGAGGATCCGGACCATAGTCTGAACGCGTGAAGATTGAGTGCTGAAGGGTTCTTGTGCCAATCCCCGTTGATGGGTTGATGTAGAAGGTCTGCTCTCCCCTGAAGGGCCAGGGGCTCTTCTACTGCTAGATCGAGGGTGTCTGGAAACCATGGAGCTTCTGGCCACCAAGGAGCGATCAAAGTCATCCGAAGGTCGGATGCGTTTCTTGCTCTCTGGAGTACCTTCTGGAGCAAGGGAAACGGTGGGAAAGCGTAGGTGTCCAGGTTGTACCAACTTTGCAGAAGAGCGTCTTCTCCTGCTGCCAGAGGATCCGGGAGAGGGCTGAAATATATTGGGAGTTGGTGATTCCATCTCGTGGCGAAAAGGTCCACTAGAGGGGAGCCCCATTTGCTGAGGATGAAGTTCGCTACTTCTTGATGGAGGGACCATTCTGTGCTGATTATCTGATTCCTCCTGCTGAGGTGGTCCGCCCAGACATTCCTCTTCCCTGTGATGTAGCGGGCTTTGAGTGACACTTGAAGATTCTCGGCTAGATTGAGGATGTCCATTGTCAGAAGGCATAGGTCCTGGGAGACTGTGCCCCCTTGCTTGTTCAGGTAGGCTACTACCGAGGAATTGTCCGACATTATGCCCACTACTTTCCCCGAGACTTGATCCTTGAAGTGACGGAGAGCCAGAAGTACTGCTTTCAACTCTAGCCAGTTGATATGGGCTGCCCGCTCGACTGTGGACCAGGAACCGCTGACGTGATCGTCGTTGAGATGGACTCCCCAGCCCTCCTTGGAGGCATCGGAGAACAGGAGGACTTCGGGGGGAGATGGGCCGAGGGGCATCCCCACGAGCAGGTTGCACGGGTCCTTCCACCAGAGAAGAGAATCCTTGACTTCTTCGGTGAGGGAAATGTGTTGTAGGGGTTCTCCCTCTTGCGCGGCCCACTGAGACTTGAGGAGCCACTGTAGCGGTCGCATTCTTTGTCTGCTCCTGGGGATTAATCTCTCTACAGAGGCCATATGGCCCAGGAGGATTTGGCATTGTTTCGCCGTCAGAAACCCGGTCGATAGTGCCTGTACAACTAGAGAAGTGAGATTCTGGATCCTCTTTTCTACTGTTGAAAGTTCTTTGCCCATTTGCCCAATGTAATATTTTTCACAAACTCTGCAAGGGATTTTGTATATGCATCCATCAGAATCAGAGGGAGAATTCTTAATTATTAATTTCTTAAAAGTACATGGGTTGTTAAAAGCTACTTTAACCTTCCATGTTTTAAGTAGATTAGGAACTTCAGAAAGATTGCTACTGTAAGGTATACTAAAAGGTTCTTAATGTCAAAAAGGGGAGGGGGTTGATTCCTATGAAAAGTTTTTTTCGCCAAAGAGAGAGCGTTATCTAAAAATGTTCTAGGGCATTTTAATCCTAAACCTAGGTTAACAATAGACTCAAATTCTTCATCAATGAATTCCGGGCGGCATATCCGCAAGGCACGTAAGAACAGAAGAAAATACAGATTTTTTTTTTACTTTATCTTGGTGTTCAGAGTAATAATAAAGCGAAAGCGCTTGGGAATTACTGTTTTCTTCCGATTTCCTTAGTGGTTACCAGCAATATATATATATATATATAAATATATATACATATATATATATATATATATACATATATGTATATATAAATATATATATATATATACATGTAAAT
This sequence comes from Oratosquilla oratoria, assembly GCF_046742065.1. Taxonomy (NCBI): domain Eukaryota; kingdom Metazoa; phylum Arthropoda; class Malacostraca; order Stomatopoda; family Squillidae; genus Oratosquilla; species Oratosquilla oratoria. The sequence goes on from NC_134777.1 coordinate 52,760,228, forward strand.
ATATGTTTATATATATTGAGACATTCTGACAGGTTGACGTAAGCGGAGTAGGAAACACAGGAGTTTTAGTCTTGAGTTTATTCCTGACTAGTTTCGCATGTATGCGAACTTTGAAAAGGCATACCTACGAAACTAGTCAGGAATAAACTCAAGACTAAGACCCCTGTGTTTCCTACTCCGCTTACGTCATATATACATACATATACATATATATATATTTATATATATTAATATATATAGATATATATATATATGTATGTGTGTGTGTGTGTGTGTGTGTGTGTGTGTGTGTGTGTGTGTGTGTGTGTGTGTGTGTGTGTGTGTGTGTGTGTTTGCGTGCGTGCGTGCGTGCGTGTGTGTGTGTGTGTGTGTGTGTGTGTGTGTGTGTGCGTGCGTATGTGTGTGTGTATGCGCGCGTGCGTATGTGTGTGTGTGTGTGTGTGTGTGTGTGTGTGTGTGTGTGTGTGTGTGTGTGTGTGTGTGTGTGTGTGTGTGTGTGTGTGTGTGTGTGTGTGTGCGCGTGTGTGTGTGCGTTTACATAGTATACATTTCATTCTTATAACAATCTTCAGACTCATGAGAATCACTTATCCTGGTAGGCATTTACATGTTATTGTACTGTCATGAAACAGCCGCTTTAGGACGAGTAGAGAATGAGGCAAAGTGATCTTTTACGGCTTTCCTTTTCATTTGTGGCCGCCATCGAAGGGCTCGTGTGTACGGTGCTCCTGCTCATAATCATTTTGTGGCTACCTTTTTTCATTTATTTATTTATTTTTATTTATTTATCTATTTGTGTATTTATTTATTTGTTCAATTTTTTATTTATTTATTTATTTATTTATTTATTTATTTATTTATTTATTTATTTATTTATTTATTTATCTATTTATTTATTTATTTATTTATCTATTTATCTATTTATTTATCTATCTATTTATTTATTTATTCATTTATTTATTTATTTACTATAATTAATTTTTTTTGGTAGGAGCAACTTTTTGTGGCGGCCACTGACCACAAAAAGTTGCTTGTGTGAGCCCGGCCTAAATCAAGAGGGCATTCTGCATATACTATTTCATTGCAATACCATGGAAGTACGATCATATCCGATATGACATCTGTAATATCTTGAGCCTGCATAACTGGAAAAATCTGTATTTATCAAAACGTGTTACCAGCACAATTCATTAACGTCAGTTTAGCTTATATGGGTATGTGGCACGCTTCTCTGATTATCCCACTTACAGGATGATCTCCGCATAAGGAATCCTCGGCGAAGGACACGAAGGGGATGTCCAAAGATCCTGCCAAGGTTTGTTTGGGATGGGAAGGGTGGATGCACGGAAGCTTGCTCAGGGAGGCCGTGGTGAGGGGTTCCCTTGCGTATTCTCCATTGATGACCACAATATAGTAGACGTGATGATATACATCGTGCTAAGAAATAATTACACCTTATAAATATGCTATCTAAGTCTAATAAAGTTTTAGAAAACTTAAAATGTAAAGTCTGACTATGTTTTATCGGTTATCTATGGATGAGGCAACCATCCTGTTCGCACGATTCTTGTGACTGTGACCAGCGGCGGCGCCAGGAATTTTTAGTTGGGGAGGCTAAGGGGGGGCTGAGCAAATTTTGGGGGTGGCTTATAGTACTATAATTTCCGCGTTAGCGGCAATCCGAAAGGCGTAGTCCAAGGTCCGCCATGGGGTCAAAGGGGCCGGCCTAGGGTCCTTGGTGGGGTCCAGGGGCACCGCCCTGACGGGAGCTCTGCTAGGATTTTTTGTTGGAGGCTGAGAAGGGACTCGACATGTTGACGAGGGGGGGTTGGTGGTCTCAGAAAATAAACTCAGATGATCATTCACGAACATCTGAACATGGGAGGCATACCATGCTGTTTTGATCCCGGTAAAAAAGTTGATTTTCTAACCTCACTTATCTATTGTTCGAGTGAGGTATATCGAGTTTCCAAACCCACTGCTGGAGGTCTATTATTATCACTTCACCGAGCTGCTATTCCACTTAGGTTGCAAAAAATTACACGGTACTTTGGGCAGGATTGTAATCAAAACCCCCTCTACATGCTCTGCATGCTGTGACTAGGGTTTCTTGAGCTGGATTAAATGTCTATGAATGGGGTATTATTGTCTGTCAATCATCAAATTGTGTAATTGGGTAAGGAAGGAAATCAAGTGTATATTTTTACCGTGACCAATTCATCATGCAGTACATGCCATAGGAAATTCAGGGCCAATATGGAAATTCGAAAGCTTCTTATATAGTATTGTGGGCCCTGGCATCTAATCACCCTTTTAACCCCTGTAGCATATACGTCTGTGTAAATTGCTTCATGAAACATTACTTGAAGTAGGCTATATTTCTTCAATTGTCGAATAAACAAAAACTGAAATAAAAACAAAAACAAAAAGGTTTTACGGTTTGTAAAACATTTATATGAATGAAAATGAAATTCATATATAGCTGAACAAACACTTTTGAAACATAAGCACTTCCCTAGAAACTATTTACATATTTCGATAACAAAAATGTAATCCTCTTGCTAAACTTTGTAAGTTGTTCCTTAAGAATATTTTAAAAAACAGATAGAAATACATGTTTTTTCTTTCAGTGTCCTTCATATGAAAAAGCCAATTAATCCTTGATGTTTTGACATTTCATGGATTTCAACCATAAACAGATAAAGTTAAAAAAAGAAGAGAAACTCACGATGATATATCTCAGGAAATACATCGTTCCACCTACTTTAAGATGATACGCCTATTCCTATGGTTGGCAGCAAATGCATCGATAATCATATCCCTGTCTAACATCTTTGCTCTTTGGGAATTGATGTTTAATACTCCAAGATTACTGGTACGTTTGTCACCACAACTGTTACACAAGTAGGTTTGTTCCGAAGAATACAAACTCTTCGGTATTCCTTACAATAGGATACTTCGCGTAGCGCAAATATTTCTACCGCTAAATTAAAATCCTCACTCCGTGGGTCTGGGCAACGCTTATCCTCAGTAAGGGGCCCTATTGGGGCAAGGGGGCCCTTGCCCTCCACCACAAGTCTCGCACACTATACTCCATTCTCTTCGCGGTAGTCAACGAGTCAACATCTCTCAACTATATCTGCTCCAATTTAGTTTCATATCGGTTTCTCCCTTATTGGGCCGATTTTGAAGTAAAAATCCCTTATTACCACGGCAGCGAACCGTTAATTAATCAATGGTTCAATATTTAAGTTGTGTGCCGAAAATCAGGCAACCCGCTTCGATCGTCGCCAGCTCACTCCCAGGACGCTAAGGAGTTCGTCGTCCTTCAATTTCATTGGGGTTTACCTACGCCATCCTGTGTCCTGGAATTTCTTGAATGCCCTCTTCCTTTCCTGTATTATTCCCCTAACCGCCACCGGGTATCTTACCCTTCACTGTAAGTATGGAATCTGGTTCTAGTGTTGTTGTTCAAGATAGGTTGTGTGCCTTCGCCGAAGGGAGATATCCCTGCCTCACCCCGCTACCGTCAGCACAAGCTGACCCTCATATTTGGTGTATCAAGTGTAGGGCTCTAAAGTTTTCACCTTCATCCCCGTGTGAGACGTGCACTCAATGGGATGATAGTCAGTGGTCCGTGTACTTTCATGTTCACAAGAAAGTGCATGCAGGGAAAAAGGTACGCAAGCATAGAAAATGGCTTCCACCTTCACCCCCCAAAAACAAGAGAAGGCAGACTACGACTTCAGAGGAGACGAGCAATTCTCTCCCTCCTCCAAAGCGTAGTAGACAGGAAGGTTGTACAACGTCCACCTCGAGTCATTCTCAGGCCAAGTTGTCCTCTATTCCTTCAACCAGGGCGATTAGCTTAGACGGACATGCGCCTCCGGCCACCTCTAGCTACCGCTCCTGTACGAGTTTTTTCCCGGATGAGGTCGCTTGCGGCTTGCCCTCGACCCTTCCCGGAAACTCGACTCCGAAACGGACAAAGAACCCGGGTTCGAAGACAAAGAGCCCCTCAGCCTCTTCTTCTACTCAGGAGTCCCGCAGTACACCTAAAACCCATCATAGGAAGAGCCGGGTGATCAACGGAGACCTTTCCATGCCCTTTGATCACGAGGACAGAGGTGAGCCTACGCGTGCGTTACTTGCGGGTAAAACCACCTCGACCAGAAGAGAGAGCCTCCCCTTAGGGTCCCCCGGACCATCTGAACCCAATCGCGACTCTCCAAGCGGGCATTTACAGGAACTTCTCCCCACTATCTATTCCCTCTTTCACACAATGAAAGAACAAATGATGGATGAACAACGCGAATTCATCCGGGCAACCCAAGAAAAGTTCCTGTTGAACTCCGAAGTTTGAAAGGATTCAACACCCACAAGAGCCCCCCTAGAACATGTTCCAGCTGATCGACCCCCCCCCCCCCGAACCGATCAGGGACGAGGATGAAGACGCGGTGTTTCTCGCTGACCGGACAGACTCCAGCTACGACGACGACGACGTCCACAGCACCGGGGATGAGAGGGCATGTTACCAAACCTCGCAGGATTCCCAGTCGGAATCCCCGATGGTTGTTAAACCCTTCTTCTCAGATATTCTCTCTAAAGTTAGGAGAGCTAATCAACTGGGCCCTCCACAAGAAGAGGAAGCCACGTTCGAGTCGGAAATCTTCAGGATGGGCAATTCTCAGACAACAAAACCACCTCCAATCCAACTCCCATGGAGTACACAGACGGTAAGAGCCATGAGCCAGGCCTCCGACGCACTCACAAAACGGACAACCGAGAAAGCGCGCTGGCTCTCTGTTCCAGTGGAAAATAAAAAACGCTTCTACATCCCATCAGGGACAAACCTCAAAGAAGCCTCGATCCCGGTTAGGTTACCAGAGCTTGTCAAAGCGGACGTGGATTCACTACTCAGAAGAAACGTCATCCTTTCCGGCAGAGAATCCAGGGACCTCGTTCAGGGCCTGGCTCTCTCTCTCGCGGTGAACTCCTGGCTGGAACGCGTCTTGGCTTCAGTAAGGGAGTTTTTACCCGAGCTGCAACCCAAGGAGGAATGCAACCTTCAGGCTCTATTGGAAAGCTCGATAAGAGCCCTGAAGCATCAAGCGGCCTGCCTCTCAACGTCTTGGGCCAACATCGAGTCACGCAGGGGAGACACCATCCTAGGGGACCCCAGTGACCCCCTCCTCAGAGAAATTTATGCTCCATTGAAGAGGGCCCCCCTTCTAACCCACATGCCGATTCCCCCGGACATGGTGGATTCAACAATCACAAGCAAAAACCAACCGATGCATAACAGAGCCATCGAGAGAGTAGCCGTCCCTACCTCGAGGCCAAGGCCAACCCCCCAACCCCCCTCCATCAACCCCGAGGACCCCTCAGACGCAAAGACAGCCGTTTCCTCAATCGAAGAAAGAAGAAAGGCCACCCCTCCACTCCAAGTCGAAAATGCAGACAGAAAAGCCCCGCCCCTTTCCGACTAGAGAAAATTCTGGGAATTCGCTAGCCCGTCTGCACAAGATAGGGGGTTGCCTCTCTCTCTACTGGAGAGCATGGGAAGAGGCCGGGGCGGAACACTGGACCCTACAAGTCATCAAGACAGGCTATCGTCTTCCCTTTCACGCTGTCCCAAACCTCTCCCCCTATCCCATCCAAGTCAGCAGCTACCACCTGGACTCGGATCGCGGGCGGGCCCTAGCAGAGGAAATCTTCGTTCTGCTCCAGAAAGGAGCTTTAGAGGAAGTCTCGACTCCGGACCCAGGGTTCTACTCAAGGCTATTCCTAGTAGAAAAGACAACAGGGGGTTGGAGGCCAGTCATCGATTTGTCTCCACTCAACAAGTTCCTTTCCCTGACGAAGTTCCGAATGGACACCTCAGAGTCCGTAAGAGCGTCTATCAGGGAAGGGGACTTCATGGTGTCACTGGACCTCCAAGATGCCTATTTCCAAATACCAGTGCATCCCTCTTCCAGGAAATTCCTCAGAATTGTCCACAGAGGTAACACCTTCCAGTTCACCTGCCTATGCTTCGGACTTTCCACAGCACCCCAAGTCTTCACCAGAGTGTTCAAACTCGTTTCAGCGTGGTCCCACTCCAGGGGAATTCGCCAACTCCGTTACCTGGACGATTGGCTGATCCTTGCACATTCCGCCCAGCTATGCCAAGAACACCTGAGAATGGTCCTAGCCTTCGTCCGGAAATTGGGCACCGTAGTAAACCCGGAGAAGTCAGATTTCTTACCAAAACAGAGAGTCACGTACCTGGGTATGGTCCTGGACTCCTCCCTAATGAAGTCCTTCCCAGTAGAAAAGAGGATCCAGAATCTCACTTCTCTAGTTGCACAGGCACTATCGACCGGGTTCCTGACGGCGAAACAATGCCAAATCCTCCTGGGCCATATGGCCTCCGTAGAGGCTCTTCCTCAGCTAACCTTTATCAAGGGAAATGGAATGCATTTGCAGAATGGTGCCACTCCAGGAAAATAGTCCCAGATCAAGCCACCATTCCTGAGATCGCCTCCTCCTTCCACTTCCTCAGTAAGTCCAAGAAGATCTCCCTCTCGGCAGTACAAGGCTATAGGGCAGCGCTAAATCAAGTGTTTTCTCTGAAGGGAATGGACCTAGCCCTTTCACCGGAAATTTCCATGCTCTTCAGGCACTTCAAAGGATCGTGCCCCCCCCCCCCCCGGGGGAAATCAGTTCTCCTCCGTGGGATGTGGCATTAGTCCTGAACTCTCTGAGGGGTCCCCCTTACGAACCCCTCCGAGAGGCACATCTGAAGGACCTCACCTTGAAGACAGTTTTTCTGCTAGCCCTAGCATCTTCCAAGAGAGTAGGGGAGTTACACGCCATCTCTTATAGAGTCGCCCAGTCCAAAGGATGGAAAGAGGTCTCCTTCACTCTCATGCCTCAATTCATTGCCAAAAACCAAGATCCTGCCAAATCCGACCCTAGATTCTGGTCCTTTAGTGTTCCGTCCTTAGACGAATTTGTAGGGGGGAGAACAGACGGAAACAGTACTATGCCCGATACGAGCCATCCGGACCTACCTCAAGAGAACTGAACATCTTTGACCAGAATTAAAGAGGTTGTTCGTCTCTACTAAAGGTAAGCCGAAGCCCATCACTAAGAATTCAATTTCTTACTGGATCAAGGAAGTCATCCGCAGAGCCTACGAAATGAACCACACAGATTGCCCTAAAGCAAAAGCCCATGACCTGAGGGCAGTGGAGACCTCCCTAGTCTTCAGAATCTGTCAGTCAACCAGGTTCTTCAAGCAGGTATATGGAAGACCCAGAATACGTTCACTTCCTTTTACCTCAAAGAAGTTATGTGGGAATCTTTAGGGAACTTCTCTTTGGGCCCCATAGTGGCCGCCCAAGAAGTCCTGAAATTATATACCCCTCCCCAATAGCACACAGCCGACCCTGACAACTCATCCAGGTTCTGGCTCGGCAAACGCGGGGATAACTTTCCAAAGTCCTTCTCATACTCCTACATTCCCTTACCTCACCCGAGGGCTCTCAAGCATTCCAAGGGAATCAATTCAAGCCCTTCAGTGGTACAAAAGTGAGTATAACCTGTCTGTCTCCACTCCTGGGAACAGAAATGGGTGCACTTCAAAGTTTAGGGGAATGTATAGGGGTCTGGTCAACGTAGTCTTAGCACACTAAATCTTCCTTACGGGGGTTTTCCAGGCTAGATAACAACTTCCTTCCCTCCTAAGTCCGAGTCTCCTATTGTAAGGAGTACCGAAGAGTTTGTATTCTTTGGAACAAATGTAATTTTCGAAGGAAAATTAATTTTTCACTGATACAAACCTGAGGTACTCCTTACCTCTAATGGCCCTCCTCAACCACCCCTCTAAAAAGTTTCTTCTCCCTTGCCTGACAAACCTTGTGATTAATTTCATACCTGGCTCAGAGAATGGAGTATAGAGGGCGAAACTTGTGGTGGAGGGCAAGGACACCCTTGCCCCAATAGGGCCCTTTACTGAGGATAAGCGTTGCCCAGACCCACGGAGTGAGGATTTTAATTTAGCGGTAGAAATATTTGCGCTACGCGAAGTATACTATTGTAAGGAGTACCTCAGGTTTGTATCAGGGAAAAATTAATTTTCCTTCGAAAATTACATTTTCAGTTGCTTAAGGCAAGAAAAGCTTCTTTCACATGATGCTGAGTTAACTGGAAGAGTAACATTAATACGCACTAGCTTATACAAATCTATGAATGCATCTTTGTACGGTTGGAGCATAATGCCAAGTTGCATAGGTGTGTCCACTTCCATTCCCTGCTCCTGCTTTCTGGTAATCAACCCTCTTATTTGGTGCAGCTCTACGGATAGATCTTTGTCCTCCACCGGGTCCACCCCGTAATTTGCACCCATTCCTGATAGCTTTTCCTTGTTCAAAAAGGTTGGATGATTGGGGTTGAGGGCAGATACTCCAATAAGTACCAGACATGCATCACCGGAAAACCTTCTTCTCAACTCACTGAGAAACTTGTCTATCAAGGAGTAGTAAATCCGTCTCTTGGTAACATCGGAGTTATTCGAATCATCATCTTGTCCTATGCCGGATGTTATGACGAACTCACCCAAGTATCGTGGGGCTGCCTTTAGCCTCTGACGTGCAAGTTGTCTGCGAATCCCTACAGTCTGGCACAATTCTTCAGCATGATTTCGTAGTTGCTCCCAGCTCTCTTCGTTTCTCATCTCTGTGAGACTAGACATCACTGCTTCAACCAAATCAACTGCTGAGGCAAGCTAGAGATCGGGGGACTGGAGTTGATCTGACAAGGTTTTCGTCAAATGCAGCAAACTCTCTATGAACACCAGATTCGTCACAAAATGGTGATCCAGAAGGGAAGTGAGTGACCTTGCTCTACTGGCCCTGTCCACATTTCCCCCTTCCATTAAATGTTTTAGGGTTGCAACGATGCCAGGCAAGGTCCTCTTAACAGCTTGGCAGGCTGAGTGTTGGCATGCCCATCTGGTGTCCGATAACCGTTTGAGTTCTATATGTGGTCTTTCCGGGTTCAGCTCCTTTTGGAATTTTAGAAATTCCTGATACAGCACCGACGAGGAGAAAAAAATGTACAGTGATTGAATTGTGACGAAAAACTCAGAGATTGACCTTATATTGTTTACACAGTCAACTAAAACGAGGTTTAGCCTATGAGCATAACAGTGGTTGTATACAGCCTGTGAAACATCTCTTCTGAATCTTTCTTGGAGCCCATTGGTGCAACCCGACATAACTGCCGCTCCATCATATGCACTGACCGACACAGGTATTGTGGTCAATTTTACATTTGGCTAAAGTTTCTTTTATCTTCTGGAGTAACGATTCTGCATCAATGCTTTCAGCTGGTGTGAAAATCCAAGAATTCTTCATGAAGTTCCTTATCATGGAGATACCTCACAGCAATAGAGATCTGCTCCTTCTTCACCATATCCTTTGTTTCGTCCACCATGATGGCAAAGTGCACTGCTTGTTTCACCTCATCACTTATCTCCTTTCTGATCATACCTGCCATTATTTCAAATCGTTAATTCTGTATATCGTGGTGAGTATATTTTGCATTCCCCGGACCATTAACTTTTTTTGGAACTGTATGATCATACTTGGCTAGCACATTAAGTAATTCCAAAAAGTTTCCTAGATTGTCGGATTCATCTCCTTCTCTGTGCCCTCTCTGGGCAACATTTTGACATGCTGTATAGAGAAGTACACCAATAACTGCTTTAATGTACCGCCGATTATCCACCACTGTCTTGGCAGGGAGATAGTGCTGTAGTCGCTGAAAGCCGACCCTCCTTTCAACCCCTCATTTCGTTTCGTTTCCTCTCTTTACTTTTTCGTCTAATATTCCATTATTATTTCTTTGTCGTGTTCTGCAGTATCATAACGTATTACAGGGAAATACTTTATTTGATGGAAAGGTATTTATATGAATTTTTATTCATGAGTATCGGGTCCTGACGTTTCATTTTCACAATTTATCATTATTTCGGGAGGATAGGGGTGATATATATATATATATATATACATGTATATATATATATATATATATGTATATATATATACACATGTATATGTATATATATATATACACATGTATATATATCTATATACATGTATATATATATATATACACATGTATATATATATATATATACATTATTCAAAAGAGGCATGTTCGTTTTTCAACTGCATATTCCCCTCGAAATTAGTCAAGATCTAAATTCAGTATGACGACATAATCTAGCCAATCATATTCCAGCACTACGGATAGATCTTTGTCCTCCACCGGGTCCACCCCGTAATTTGCACCCATTCCTGATAGCTTTTCCTTGTTCAAAAAGGTTGGATGATTGGGGTTGAGGGCAGATACTCCAATAAGTACCAGACATGCATCACCGGAAAACATTCTTCTCAACTCACTGAGAAACTTGTCTATCAAGGAGTAGTAAATCCGTCTCTTGGTAACATCGGAGTTATTCGAATCATCATCTTGTCCTATGCCGGATGTTATGACGAACTCACCCAATTATCGTGGGGCTGCCTTTAGCCTCTGACGTGCAAGTTGTCTGCGAATCCCTACAGTCTGGCACAATTCTTCAGCATGATTTCGTAGTTGCTCCCAGCTCTCTTCGTTTCTCATCTCTGTGAGACTAGACATCACTGCTTCAACCAAATCAACTGCTGAGGCAAGCTGGAGATCGGGGGACTGGAGTTGATCTGACAAGGTTTTCGTCAAATGCAGCAAACTCTCTGTGAACACCAGATTCGTCACAAAATGGTGATCCAGAAGGGAAGTGAGTGACCTTGCTCTACTGGCCCTGTCCACATTTCCCCTTCCATTAAATGTTTTAGGGTTGCAACGATGCCAGGCAAGGTCCTCTTAACAGCTTGGCAGGCTGAGTGTTGGCATGCCCATCTGGTGTCCGATAACCGTTTGAGTTCTATATGTGGTCTTTCCGGGTTCAGCTCCTTTTGGAATTTTAGAAATTCCTGATACAGCACCGACGAGGAGAAAAAAATGTACAGTGATTGAATTGTGACGAAAAACTCAGAGATTGACCTTATATTGTTTACACAGTCAACTAAAACGAGGTTTAGCCTATGAGCATAACAGTGGTTGTATACAGCCTGTGAAACATCTCTTCTGAATCTTTCCTGGAGCCCATTGGTGCAACCCGACATAACTGCCGCTCCATCATATGCACTGACCGACACAGGTATTGTGGTCAATTTTACATTTGGCTAAAGTTTCTTTTATCTTCTGGAGTAACGATTCTGCATCAATGCTTTCAGCTGGTGTGAAAATCCAAGAATTTTTCATGAAGTTCCTTATCATGGAGATACCTCACAGCAATAGAGATCTGCTCCTTCTTCACCATATCCTTTGTTTCGTCCACCATGATGGCAAAGTGCACTGCTTGTTTCACCTCATCACTTATCTCCTTTCTGATCATACCTGCCATTATTTCAAATCGTTAATTCTGTATATCGTGGTGAGTATATTTTGCATTCCCCGGACCATTAACTTTTTTTGGAACTGTATGATCATACTTGGCTAGCACATTAAGTAATTCCAAAAAGTTTCCTAGATTGTCGGATTCATCTCCTTCTCTGTGCCCTCTCTGGGCAACATTTTGACATGCTGTATAGAGAAGTACACCAATAACTGCTTTAATGTACCACCACTGTCTTGGCAGGGAGATAGTGCTGTAGTCGCTGAAAGCCGACCCTCCTTTCAACCCCTCATTTCGTTTCATTTCCTCTCTTTACTTTTTCGTTTAATATTCCATTATTATTTCTTTGTCGTGTTCTGCAGTATCATAACGTATTACAGGGAAATACTTTATTTGATGGAAAGGTATTTATATGAATTTTTATTCATGAGTATCGGGTACTGACGTTTCATTTTCACAATTTATCATTATTTCGGGAGGATAGGGGTGATATGTATATATATATATATATATATATATATACATCTGTATATATATATATATATATATATATATATATGTATATGTATATATATATATATACACATGTATATATATATATATATATATATATATATATATATATATATATATATACATTATTCAAAAGAGGCATGTTCGTTTTTCAACTGCATATTCCCCTCGAAATTAGTCAAGATCTAAATTCAGTATGACGACATAATCTAGCCAATCATATTCCAGCACTACGGATAGATCTTTGTCCTCCACCGGGTCCACCCCGTAATTTGCACCCATTCCTGATAGCTTTTCCTTGTTCAAAAAGGTTGGATGATTGGGGTTGAGGGCAGATACTCCAATAAGTACCAGACATGCATCACCGGAAAACATTCTTCTCAACTCACTGAGAAACTTGTCTATCAAGGAGTAGTAAATCCGTCTCTTGGTAACATCGGAGTTATTCGAATCATCATCTTGTCCTATGCCGGATGTTATGACAAACTCATCCAAGTATCGTGGGGCTGCCTTTTCCCTCTGACGTGCAAGTTGTCTGCGAATCCCTACAGTCTGGCTCAATTCTTCAGCATGATTTCGTAGTTGCTCCCAGCTCTCTTCGTTTCTCATCTCTGTGAGACTAGACATCACTGCTTCAACCAAATCAACTGCTGAGGCAAGCTAGAGATCGGGGGACTGGAGATGATCTGACAAGGTTTTCGTCAAATGCAGCAAACTCTCCATGAACACCAGATTTGTCACAAAATGGTGATCCAGAAGGGATCATGTAACAATGCGCAAGAATGCGGCAGTGTAAGAGTAAAAAGTTTATTTTGTTTAATAATTTTATTGATCTATTTATTTATTTATTTACTTATTTACATATTGCGTTTTATGTGATTTAATTCTTATTTATTCCTTTATTTTTTTTTTATTAATTCTATTTGTATTTTTATGTTTTTTCTTTTTATATTCTTAAGGGACTTTATGGGTTTTTGGGGAAAAAAATATCCACTGGTTTTTTTTTTTTTTTTGTCCTGTGTGAAGGAAGTCCATGTGAGGAAATTTTGACGGTATTTCTGTCCCGTTTTCGCGAATTGAACAAAATGTATACGATTTTCTGCCAAATGTAAGACATCGCCAAAGAAAACCAAAATCTACGGCATTTTTGCCTAGTGTGAAGATGGAAATCGACGTCATTTTTGCCTAGTATGAAGAAGGAAATCGACGGTATTTTTGCCTAGTGTGAAGATGGATATCGACGGTAGTTTTGCCTAGTGTGAACATGGAAATCAACCTTATTTTTGCCTTGTATGAAGGAGGAAATCGACGGTATTTTTGCATAGTGTGATGATGAAAATCGACGGCAGTTTTGCCTAGTGAGTACATGAGAATCAAAGGTATTTTTGTCTATTGTGAAGATAGAAATCGACGACAGTTTTCCCTAGTTTGTACATGAAAATCAACAGTAAATTTGCTTAGTCCACATGTATACTTATACATGTCCATATGTATATTTATACATGTCCACATGTATACTTATACATGTCCACATGTATACTTATACATGTCCACATGTATACTTATACATGTCCACATGTATACTTATACATGTCCACATGTATACATATACATGTATACTTATACATGTCCACATGTATACTTATACATGTCCACATGTATACTTATACATGTCCACATGTATACTTATACATGTATAATTATACATGTCCACATGTATAATTATACATATCCACATGTATACTTATACATGTATACTTATACATGTCCACATGTATACTTATACATGTATAATTATACATGTCCATATGTATACTTATACATGTATAATTATACATGTCCACATGTATACTTATACATGTATACTTATACATGTCCACATGTATACTTACACATGTCAACATGTATACTTATACATGTCCACATTTATACTTACATATGTTCACATGTATACTTATACATGTCCACAGTTATACTTATACATGTCCACATGTATACTTATACATGTCCACATGTATACTTATACATGTCCACATGTATACTTATGCATGTCCACATGTATACTTATACATGTCCACATGTATACTTATACATGTCCACATGTATACTTATACATGTCCACATGTATACTTATACATGTCCACATGTATACTTATACATGTCCACATGTATACTTATACATGTCCACATGTATACTTATACATGTCCACATGTATACTTATACATGTCCACATGTAAACTTTTACATGTCCACATGTATACTTATATATGTCCACATGTATACTTATACATGTCCACATGTATACTTTTACATGTCCACATGTATACTTTTACATGTCCACATGTATACTTTTACATGTCCACATGTATACTTTTACATGTCCACTTGTATACTTTTACATGTCCACCTGTGTACTTATACATGTCCACATGCATACTTATACATGTCCATATGAGTACTTAACCATGTGCACATGTATACTTTAACATGTCCACATGTATACTTTTACGTGTCCATATGTATACTTTTACGTGTCTTTATGTATACTTTTACGTGTCTTTATGTATACTTTTACGTGTCCATATGTATACTTTTACGTGTCCATATGTACAATTTTACGTGTCCATATGTATACTTTTACAAGTCCACATCTATAACTTATACATGTCCACGTGTATACTTTTACATGTCCACGTGTACACTTTTACATGTCCACATTTATACTTTTACATGTCCACATGTATACTTTTACATGTCCACATGTATACTTTTACAAGTCCACATGTATACTTTTACATGTCCATATGTATACTTTTACATGTACACTTGTATATTTTTACATGTTCACAAGTACATTTATACATGTCCATATGTATTTTTACATGTCCACATATATATTTTTACGTATCTATATGTATACTTATACATATTCATATGTATACTTTTACATGTCCACATGTATACTTATACATGTCCACATATATACTTTTAAATGTCCACATGTATACTTTTACATGTCCACATGTATACTAATACATGTCCACATGTATATTTTTACATGTCCACATGAATACTTATATATGTCCAAATGTATACTTTTACATATCCACATATATACTTTTACATGTCCACATGTATACTTATACATGTCCATATTTATAGTTTTAACATGTCCACATGTATAGTTTTACATGTCTACATATATACGTTTACATGTCCACATGTATACTTCTACATGTCAACATGTATACTTTTACACGTCCATATGTATACTTAAAAATTTCTACATGTATAATTTTACATATCCATATGTTTACTTTTCCATGTCCACATGTATATTTATACATGTCCACATGTATACTTTTACATGTCCACATGTATACTTATACATGTCCACATATATACTTTTACATGTTGATATGTAAATTTACATGTTGACATATATATTGTTCATGTACATGTATACTTATATATGTCCACATGTATACGTCCACATGTATACTTTTGCGTGCCCACATGAGAACTTATACATATCCACATGTATACATAAACATGTCCAAATGTATACTTTTAAATGTCCACATGTATACTTTTACATGTCCACATGCATACTTTTACATGTCCATATGTATACTTTTACATGTCCACATGTATACTTTTCAAAGTCTATATGTATAACTTTACATGTCCAAATGTATACGTTTACATATCCACATGTATACTTTTACATGTCCGTATGTATATTTATACTTGTCCACATATATACATATATATGTCCATATGTATACTTATACAAGTCCACATATATACTTTTACATGTATACATGTATACTTTTACATATCCACATGAATACTTTTGCATGTCCACATGTATATTTTTACATACCACATGTATACTTTTATATGTCCACATGTATACTTATACATGTCCACGTGTATACTTTTACATGTCCACATATATACTTTTACATATCCACATGTATACTTATATATGTCCACATGTATACGTCAACATGTATACTTTTACATGTCCACATGTATGCTTGTACATGTCCACATGTATACTTTTATGTTCAAATGTATATATTTACATGTCCACTTGTACACTTTTAAATATCCACATGTAAACTTTTACATGTCCACATGTATACCTATACATGTCCACATGAATACTTATACATATCAACATGTATACTTATAAATGTCCACATATATACTTTTACATGTCCACTTATATACTTTCATATGTCCTCATGTATACTTTTGGAATTCTACATTATACTTTGACATGTCCACATGTATAATTTTATATGTCCACATGTATACTTATACATGTCCATATGTATACTTATATATGTCCACATGTATACTTATACAAGTAGACATGAATACTTTTATATGTCCATATGTTCACTTATACATGTCCACATGTATACTTTTACGTGTCCACATGTATAATTTTACATGTTTACATATATACTTATACATGTCCGCATATATACTTATACATGTCTAAATGTTTACTTATACATGTGTATATGTATACTTTTACATGTCCACATATATACTTATACATGTCCATATGTATACTTATACATGTTCACATGTATACTTATTCATGTCCACATATATACTTATTCGTGTCCACATGTATACATATTTATGTCCACATGTATACTTATTCATATCCACATGTATACTTATACACGTCCACATTTATATTTTTACATGTCCACATGTATAATTAAAAATGTCCACATGTATACTTATACATGTCCAAATTAATACTAATAGATGTCCACATGTATACTTATACATGTCCATATGTATACATATACATGTACAAATATATATTTATACAGGTCCACATGTATACTTTTACATGTCCACTTGTACAGTTTTACATGTCCACATGTATACTTTTACATGTCCACATATATACCTACACATGTCCACATGTGTACATTTACATGTCCACATGTATACTTTTACATGTCCACATGTATACTTTTACATGTCCACATGTATACTTTTACATGTCCACACATATACTTTTACATGTCCATATGTATACTTTTATTTGTCCACTTGTATACTATTACATGTCCACATGTATACCTTTACATGTCCAGAGGTATACTTTTACATGTCCACATGTATAATTGTACTTGTCCACATGTATATCTTTACATGTCAACATGTATAATTATACATATCCACATATAATTTTGCATATTCACATGTATACTTATACATGACTACATAGATACTTATACATGTCAACATGTTCACTTTTACATATCCACATGTATACTTTTTCATGTCCACATGTATATTTTTACATGCCCGCATGTAAACTTATACATGTCCACATGTATAGTTATACATTCCAAATGTATAGTATTACATGTCCACATGTTTAATTAAACCTATCGACATGTATACTTATACATGTCCCAATGTACTCTTTTACATGCCCATATATATATACTTTTATATGTCCATATGTATATTTATACATGTCCACATGTATACTTTTACATGTCCACATATAAACTTATACATCTCCACATGTAAACTTATACATGTCCACATGTATAACTATACATGTCCACATGTATACTTTTACATGTCCACATGTATACTTTTACATATCCATATGTATACTTTAACATGTCCACATGTATACTTATATATATCGATATATATACTTTTAAATGTCCACATGTATATTTATACATGTCCACATGTATACTTATGCATGTCCACATGTATACTTATACATGTCCACATGTATACTTATACATGTCCACATGTATACTTATACATGTCCACATGTATACTTATACATGTCCACATGTATACTTATACATGTCCACATGTATATTTATACATGTCCACATGTATACTTATACATGTCCACATGTATACTTATACATGTCCACATGTATACTTATACATGTCCACATGTATACTTATACATGTCCACATGTATACTTATACATGTCCACATATATACTTATACATGTCCACATGTATACTTATACATGTCCACATGTATACTTATACATGTCCACATGTATAATTTTACATGTCCATATGTATACTTTAACATGTCCACATGTATATTTCTACAGGTCCACATGTATACTTCTACATGCCCAAATGTATAATTTTACATTTCCACATGTACACATTTATATGTCCACATGTATACATATATATGTCCATATGTCTACATATACATGTCCACATGTATACTTTTATATGTCCACATGTATACTTTTACATGTCCACATGTATACTTTTACATGACCACATGTATAATTATACACGTCCATATAAATATTTATAAATGTCTACATGTATACTTTTATATGTCCATATGTATATTATTACAAGTCCACATGTATACATATACATGTCCACGTGTATACTTTTACGTGTCCACATGAATACTATTACATGTCCACATGTAAATATTAACATGTCCACATGTATACTTTTATATGTTCACATGTATACTAATACATATGTACATGTATACTTATACTTGTCCACATGTATACATATATATAGGGACATGTATACTTATATATGTCCAAATGTATACTTATACATGTCCACATGTATGCTTATGCATGTCCACATGTATACCTATACATGTCCACATGTATACTTATACATGTCCACATGTACACTTATACATGTCAACATATATTCATATACATGTCCATATGTATACTTATTCATGTCTATATGCAAACTTATACATGTCCACATGTATATTTTTACATGTCTTCATGTCTACTTTGACAAGGGCTCATGTATACTTATACATATCCACATGTATACTTATACATGACCACATGTATACCTACACATGTCCACATCTATACTTATACATGTCCATATGTATAATTATACATGTCCATTTTATATATATATATATTACCACATATATAATTTAACATGTCCACTTGTATAGTTTTACATGTCCACATGTATACCTTTACATGTCCAAATGTATACTTTCACATATCCACATAAATGCCTATACATGTCCACATGTATATATTAAAAAATCGACACGTATTCTTTTACATGTCCACTTATACATGTCCATATGTATAAATATATATGTCCACATGTATAATTTTACATGTTCACATGTATACTTTTACATGTCCACATGTACATTTATACATGTCCATATGTATACTTATACATGTACACATGTATATTTATACATGTCCACATGTATACTTTTGCATGTCCACTTGTAAAGCTTTACATGTCCACATGTATACTTCTACATGTTCACATATATACCTATACATGTCCACATGTATACATTTACATGACCACTCGTATACTTTTACATGTCCACATGTATACTTATACATGTCCATATGTATAACTATATATGTCCACATTTATTATTTTACATGTTCACATGTATATTTATACATGTCGACATGTATACCTAAACATGTCCACATGTATTCTTTTTACATGTACACATGTACACTTTTACATGTCCACATATATTTTATACATGTCCACATGTATACTTATACATGTCCCCATGAACTCTTTTACATGCTAACATATATACTTTTAAATGTCCAAATTTATACTCTACATGTCCACATGTATACTTGTACATAGCCACATGTAAACTTATACATGTCCACATGTATAATTATACATGTTCACATGTATACTTACAAATGTCCACAAATATACTTCTACATGTCCACATGAATACTTTTATATGTCCACATGTATAGTTATATATGTCCACATGTTTACCTTTATATGTCCACATGTATATTTATACGTGTCCACATGTATACTTTTACATGTCCACATGTATACTTTTACATGTCCACATGTATACTTTTACATATCCACATGTATATTTTTACATGTTAATACATATACTTTTCTATGTCCACATGTTTACTTTTACATGTCCACATTGTTACGGGACGGGCTGGTTAGTGAAGAGACGTTACGTATAACGGATAAGTGCTTAAGAACAAGCTCACTTCTAGAAGCCACTGTAGGACTGAACTATCTGGTCAGGGCCTAGATAATTCGTAAGACTAGAAGTAAAGGTAACAAAGAAGATTCCAGGAAAGGAATATTAAACTAGCGATAAAACTAGTAAACGAAATTATTAATATGGAAAATATTTACAGGCAATCAACACAAAAGAGAATGGGCAGTAGGGTCAATGGGACCGTTACATGATTATAAGAATATGGAAAGTATCGTTCAAATAAGAAACACAAGATACGTATACAATATGGTACTATCTAAGTACAAAGAGATCAGGAACATGCATCAAAATAAGTAATAAGTACAAATATAAGTATAAAGTAATGCAATGTATATCAGACACGTAATGTAGGCAAAAAGGGTGATCACTTCACACCAATCGTCTCATGAGTCCAAACTTGTATTTTTATCAAGAGATCGATATGCGAGAAATGACAAGGTGTGAGCGATTTCCACCGCTTATATACCATTGGACCGGAAGCGGGATACTTCCGGTTAAGGGTGCGGGTGAGCGAAAGGGGGGGAGGAGGGTAAGTTAACACACGTCAACATGGGTAGTTTTAAGACCCTCGACTCGCTTGAACAATCTACTTATTTAGTAACTGTCAAATCTGTGCGCTCCGAACTATTCAGGATTACTTCGCTTGTCTGTTTGTTCTACAAGAGTGCGCACATTTCTCCGCACGTAGGCAAGATTACATATAGTGGACGGGCGTTACTGCTTAACATTGTTACAATACATACATAGACAAGAAATATGAACATAGTTATGTAATACAAAGGAACACAATTCTATAACATAATTACACATATGACGTAATATCTAATATTACGTTACAACATGTATACTTTTACATTTTCACATGTATACTTTTACAAGTCCACTTGTATACTTTTACATGTTCATATGTATACTTTTACATGTCCACATGTATACTTTTAATTACCTTATGTATACTTCTACATGTCCACATGTATACTTTTACATACTTTAAATGTCCACATGTATACATACATACTTATACAGGTTAACATGTATACTTCTACATGTCCAAATGTATACTTTTATATGTCCACATGTATAATCTTACATCTCCACATATATAATTTTAATTATCCACATGTATATTTATAAATGTCCACATGTATATTTTCACATGTCCACATAGAAACTTTTATATGTCCACATGTAAACTTCTATATGTCCACATATATATTTCTACATTTCCACATGTACATGTCTACATATATAGTTATACATGTCCACATATATACTTTTACATGTCCACATGTAAACTTCTACTTGTGCACATGTGTACTTCTACATGTTAATTTCTACATGTCCACATATATACTTATACATGTCCACATGCATAATTATACATGTCCAACTGTATACTTATACATGTCCATATGTATGCTTACACATGTCCTCATTTATACTTATACATGTCCACATTTATACGTTCATATGTCCTCGAGTATACATATACAACTCCACATATATACTGCTACATATCCATAGGTATTCTCATACATGTCCACGTGTACTCCTTTACATGTCCATATGTATATTTTACATGTCCACATGTATACCTACATATTTGCACATTTATACTTATACATATCCACATGTATACTTATACATGTCCACATGTATACCTATACATGTCCACATGTATACTTTTTACATATGCACATGTATTTTTATATGTCCACATGTAAACATTTACATGTCCACGTGTATTCTTTTAGATGTCTACATGTATACTTTTACATATCCACGTGTATACTTATAAATGTCCACATACATACTTTTACATGTCCACATGTATACTTTTACATGTCCATATGTTAACTTTTACTTGTCCACATGTATACTTATACATTTCCACATATATACTTATACATGTTCACATGTATACTTTTACATGTTCACATGTATACTTTTACATGTGTACATGTATACTTTTAAATGACCAACTGTATACTTCTACACGTCCACATGTAAACTTTTACCTGTCCACATGTACTCTTTTACATGTCCACATGTATACTTCTACATGTCCCCGTGTATACTTATACATGTCCACATATATATTTTATATGTCCACATGTATACTTTTACGTATCCATATGTATACTTATACATGTCCACATGTATACATTTACATGTCCACATCCACACATTTACATGTCCACATGTTTAATTATAAATGTCCAGATGTATACTTTTACATGTCCACATGTATACTTATACATGTCCACATGTATACTTTTATGAATTCATATGTATACTTATATATGTCCACATGTATACTTCTACATGTCAACATGTATACTTTTACATGTCCACATGTATAGCTATACGTGTCCAACTTAATACCTATGCATGTCCACATGCATACTTATACATGTCCACATTTATACTTATACATGTCCACATTTATACTTTCATATGTCCAAATATATACTTATACATGTATACTTTTACATATCCACATGTACAGTATACTTCTACATGTCCACATGTATACTTTTATATGTCCACACGTATACTTATACATGTCCACATGTATACTTTTACATGTCCACATGTATACTTTTACATGTCCACATGTATACTTTTACATGTCCACACGTATACTTATACATGTCCAAATGTATACGTATACATGTCCACATGTATACTTATGTATGTACACATGTATATTTATACATGTCAACATGTATACCTATACATATCCACATGAATACTTATACATGTCCACATATATATTTTTACATGTCCACATGTATACTTATACACGTATACATGTATTCTTACACATGTACATAGGTATACTTATACATGTCCACATGTATACTTTACATGTCTACATGTATACCTATACATATCTAAAGGTATACTTTTACATGTCCACACGTATATTTTTACATGTCCATAGGTACATATTTAATAATCCTCGTCTACTTAAACATGTCCACATTATACATTTCCATATCCACATGTATACTTTTACATATACACATGTATACTTTTATATATTCATATGTATACTTTTATATATCCACATGTATACTTTTACATATCCACATGTATACTTTCGAATGTCCACATGTATACATGTCCTCATTTATACTTTTACATGTCCACATATATACTTTTTCATATCGTCAGTTATACTTATACATGTCCATATGTTTACTTCTACATGTCCACATATATACTTTTACATATCTATATATATATACTTTTACATGTTTACATGTATACTTTTACATGTCCACATATATACTTACACATGTCCACATGTATGCTTTTCCATGTCCACTTGTATACTTTTACAATTTTACATGTATACTTTTACATGTCCAAATGTATACTTATACATGTCCAAATGTATACTTATACATGTCCTCATGTATACTTGTCCATGTCCAAATTTCTACTTTTACATGTCCACATGTATATTTTTACATGTCCACACGAATACTTTTACATGGTCAAACGTATAATTTTATATAACCACATGTATTCTTTTACAAGTTCACATGTATACCATTAAATGTCCACATGTATAATTTTACATGTCCACATGTAAACTTGAACATGTCCACATGTATTCTTAAATATATCCACACATATATTTTTAGATGTCAACACGTATTTTTTTAATGTCCATACGTATACATATACATGTACTCGTCTACTCATATATGTCCACATGTATACCTTTACATGTTCACATGTATACTTTTACATGTCCACATGTATACTTTTACGTCTTATGTAAGTTTTTATATAACCACATGTATATTTTTACATGTCCACATGTATAGTTTCGCATATCCACATGTATAGTTTCGCATGTCTGCATGTATAATTTTACATATCCATATATATACTTGTACATGTCGACATGAATACTTATACATGTCCATATGTATACTTTTGCATGTCCACATACATAGTTTTATATGTCCACATGTATACTTTTACATGTCCACATGTATACCTACACATGTCCACATGTATACTTTTACATGTCCACATGTATACCTACACATGTCCATATATGGTTTTACATGTCCACATGTATATTTTTACATGTATGATTTTACATGTCAACATGTATACTTTTACATGTTCACATGTATACATATACATGACATAAATACTTTTACATGTCCACATGTATACCTATACATGTCCACAGGTATACTTATACAAGTCCACATCTATAATAATACATGTCCACATGTATACATATACATGTCCACATGTATACTTATACATGTCCACATGTATACTTATACACGTCCACATGTATAATTGTACAAGTACACATGTATACTTATACAATATCCACATGCATACGTATACATGTCCACATGTATACTTATACATGTCCACATGTATACTTATCCATGTCCACATGTATACATCTACATGTCCATATGTATGCTTATACATGTTCACATGTATACCTATACATGTCCACATTCATTCCTATACATGTTCACATTTATACTTATATATGTCCACATTTAAACTTTTACTTATCCACATGTATACTTTTATATGTGCACATATATACTTTTATATGTCCACATGTATACTTTTACATGTCCAAAAATATACTTTTATATGTCCACATGCATAAATTTACGTGTCTTCATGTATACTTATACTTTTCCACATATATACTTTTACGTGTCCACATATATATTATTACGTATCCATATGTATACATATACGTAGCCATATGTATACTTTTACATGTCCACATGTATACTTTTACAATTCCACATGTATACCATTACATTTCCACATGCATACTTATACATGCCCATATAAATACTTTTACATGCCCACATGTATACTTAAACATTCCGACATTTATTCCTAAACATGTCCACATATAATTATATATGTCCACATGTACACTTATACAAGTCCACATGTATGCCTATACATGTCCACATGTATACTTTTACATGTCCACACGTATACTTTTACATGTCCATATGTATACTTTTATATGTCCACACGTATGCCTTTATATGTCTAAATGTATACTTTTACATGACCATACGTATACTTTTACATGTCCACTCATATAATTTTACATGTCCACACATATACTTTTACAAGTCCACATATATACTTTAACATGTCCACATAAATAATTTTACATGTCCACATGTATAATTATACATTTCCACATATTTACTTATTCATATCCACACGTATATTTTTTCGTGTCCATATGTATAATTTTACATGTCCTCATACATGTCCACATGTAATCTTTTTCATGTCCACATGTATACTTTTACATGTCCTTATGTATACTTATACATAAACACATGTATACTTATACACGTCCACTTGTATATGTTTACATGTCCATATGTATACTTATATATGTCCATATGTTTACTTATACATGTCCACATGTATACTTATACTGTATATGTCCACATGTATATTTATACATATCCACATTTATACCTATACATGTCCACATGTATACTTGTACATGTAGACATGTATACTTTTACATGCCCACATTTATACTTATACACGTGCCCATGTGTACTTATACATGTATACTTATACATGTCCACATGTATACTTGTAGGTGTCCACATGTATATATATATACATGTCCAAATGTATACATGTCTACATGTATACTTATACATGTCCACATTTTACCTATACATGTCCACATGTATACGTATACATGTCCACAATTATTATTATATGTCTACATATATACATATACATGTCCATATTAATACTTTCACATGTCCACATTTATACTTATACATGTCCACATTTAAACTTTTACTTCTCCATATGTATTCTCATACATTTCCACATGTATTTTTTACATGTCCACATGTATGCTTTACATGACCACATGTATTCTTATATATGTCTACATGTATGCTTATACATGTCCACATGTTTACTTTTACATGTCCACATGTATACTTTTAGAAGTCCGCACGTATACTTTTACATGTCCACATGAATAATTATACATGTCCATATGTATACTTATACATGTCCACATGTATACTTTTACATGTCCACATATATAATTACACATGTCCACATGCATACTACTATAATTCCACATGTATACTTTTATATGTGCACATGTATAATTTTACATGTCTACATATATACTTTTACATGTCCAAAAATATACTTTGACATGTCCACATGTATACTTCTATTAGTCCTTATGTATACTTTTACGTATCCACATGTATACTTATACGTGTCCACATGTATACTTCTACGTCTCCACATATATACTTTGACATGTCCACATGTATACTTCTATTTGTCCTCATGTATACTTTTACGTATCCACATGTATACGTATACGTGTCCACATGTATACTTATACGTGTCCACATGTATACTTTTATATGTCCACATGTATACTTTCATATGTCCACATGTATTCTTTTACATGTCCACATGTATACTTTGACATTTCTTTATATATACCGTTTCATATCCACATGTATACTTATACACGCCCAAATGTATATTTTTACATGCCCACATGTATACTTAAACATTCCCATATGTATAATTATACATGTCCAAACATATACTTTTGCAAGTCCACACATATACTTTTACGTGCCCACACGTATACTTTTACATGTCCACACGTATACTATTATATGTCCACATGTACACTCTTAAATGTCCACATGTATACTTCTACATGTCCACATGTATACTTTTACATGTCCACATGTATATATTTACATGTCCACCCGTATACCTTTTATATGTCCAAATGTATAATTTTACATGACCATACGTATAATTTTAAATGTCCACTCATATATATTACATGTCCACATGTATACTTTTACAAGTCCACATATATAATTTTATATGTCCACATATATACTTCTACATTTCCACATGTATAATTTTACATGTCCACATATGTACTTATACATGTCCACATATATACTTATACATATCCACACGTATATCTTTACGTGTGCATATAAATAATTTTATATGTCCACATGTATTTAACATTTCCACATGTAATATTTTACATGTCCACATGTAAACTTATACATGTCCACATATATACTTATACATGTCCATATGTATACTTATACATGTCCACATGTATATTTTTAAATGTCCACATGTATACTTATACATGTCCACATGTATACGTACACATGTCCACATGTATACTTATACATGTACATATGTATACTTATACACATCCACATGTATACTTAAAAAGGTCCACATGTATATTTATACATGTCCACATTTATACCTATACATGTCCACATGTATACTTGTACATGTAGACATGTATACTTTTACATGTCCACATGTGTACTTATACACGTCCCCATGTACACTTATACATGTAAACATTTATACCTATACATGTCCACATGTATACTTATACATGTCCACATAAATTATTATATGTCCACATTTATACTTATACATTTTCACATTTATACCTTCAAATGTCGACATGTACAGTATACATATACATGTCCACATTTAAACTTTTACTTGTCCATATGTATACTCATACATGTCCATATGTAATTTTTTACATGTCCACATGTATGCTTTACATGAAAACATGTATACATATACTTGTCTACATATATACATATACTTGTTTACATGTATACATATACTTGTCTACATATATACTTCTACATGTCCAGATTTATACTTCTGCATGTCCATATGTACAATTTTAGATGTCCGCACGTATACTTTTATATGTTCACATATATAATTATTTATGTCCACATGTATACTTATACATGTCCACATGTACACGTTTACATGTCTACATGTATACTTTTTTCATGTCCAAATATATAAGGACGCATGTCCACATCTATACTTCTACATGTCTACATGTACACTTGTACATGTGCATATGTATGCTTTTACATGTCCACGTATACTTTTTTATGTGCACATGTATGCTCTTACATGTCCACATGTATACTTTTATATGTCCTCATGTATACTTTTACGTATCCACATGTATACGTTTACGTGTCCACATATATACTTTTACGTGTTTTCATATATACTTTTACGTGTCCACATGTATACTTTTATATGTCCACATGTATACTTTTACTTGTCCACATGTTTACTTTTACATTTCCACATGTATACCTTTACAAGTCCACATATATACCTATACATGCCCACATGTCTACTTTTACATGCCCACATTTATACTTAAACATTCCCACATGTATACATATACATATCCACATATATACTTATACATGTCCACATGTATACCTATACAAGTCTACATGTATACTTATACATGTCCAAACGTATACATATACATGTCCAGATGTATAATTATACATGTCCACATGTATACTTATACATATCCACATGTATACTTTTACATGTCCTCACGTATACTTTTACATGTCCACATGTATTCTTCTACATGTGCACAAGTATACCTTTATATGTCCAAATGTATACTTTTACATGTCCACACGTATACTTTTACATGTCCATTCATATACTTTTACATATCCACATGTATACTTTTACAAGTCCACATATATACTTTTACATGTCCACATATAGTCTTTTATACGTCCACATAAATAATTATTTATGTCCACATGTATACTTAGACATGTCCACATGTATACTTATACATGTACAAATATATAATTACACATGTCCACATCTATACTTCTACATGTCCACATGTACACTTCTACATGTGCACATGTATGCTTTACATGTCCACATGTATACTTTTACATATGCACATGTATTCATTTACGTGTCCACATGTATACTTTTATATGTCCTCATGTATACTTTTACGTATCCACATGTATACTTTTACATGTCTACATGTATACTTTTACATGTCCACATGTATAATTTTACATGTCCACATGTATACATATGCATGTCAACATGCATACATTTACATGTCCACATGTAAACTTATACATGTCCATATGATTACTTTTACATTTCCACATGTATACCTTTACATGTATACTTATATATGCCCACATGTATAATTTTACATGCCCATATGTATACTTAAACATTCCTACATGTACACTTTAACATGTCCACATGTTTAGTTATACAGGTCCACATGTACACTTTTACATGTCCACATATATACTTATACATGTCCACACGTATACTTTCACATGTCCACACGTATACTTATACATGTCCACACGTAGACTTATATATGTCCACACGTATACTTTTACATGTCCACACGTGTAATTTTATATGTCCACATGTATACTTTTATATGTTCACACGTATACTTATACATGTCCACATATATACTTTTACATGTCCACATGTATACCTTTACCGGTGTACATATATACTTTTACATGTCCACATATATACTTTTACATGTCAACACGTATAATTTTACATGTCCACATGTATCCCTATACATATCCATATGTATACTTTTACATATCCACACTGAGACTTGTACATGCCCATTTGCATAATTTTACATGTCCAGATGTATAATTTTACATTTCCACATGTAATATTTTACATGTTCAAATGTATACTTTTACATGTCCACATGTATTTTAATACATGTCCACATGTATCCTTACACATGTCCACATGTATACTTATATATGTGAACATATATACTTGTACATAGTCACCTGTATACTTATACATGTCTACATGTATACATATACATATACACATGTATATTTTTACCTGTCCAAATGCATACTTATTCATGTCCACATGTATACTTTTATATGTCCACATGTATACTTTTATCTGTCCACATGTATCATTTCTATGTCCACATTTATACTTTTTCATGTGCACATATATAATTTTATATGTGCACATGTATACTTTAACACATCCAAATGTATACTTTTACATATCCACATGAATACTTTTACATGTCACCATGTATACTTCTATATGTCGTTATGTATTCTTATATACATGACCAAATGTATACTTTTACATGACCAAATGTATTCTTTACAAGTCCACATGTATACCTTTACGTGTCCTCATGTATACTTTTACGTGTTCACATATATACCAATACATGTATATTTTTACATGCCCACATATATACTTGTACATGGCCACATGTATACTTAAACATGCCCGCATGCCCGAGTACATGTCCACATGCATACTTCTACATGTCCACATGTATTCTTCTACATGTCCATATGTATACTTATACATGTCCACATGTATACTTATCCATGTCCACATGTATACATATACCTGTCAACATGTATACTTATACATGTCTACATGTATACATTTACAAGTCCAAATGTATACTTTTACATGTCCACATGTATACTTATACATGTCCACATGTATACTTATACATGTCCACATGTATACATATACATGTCCACATGTATACTTATACATGTCCACATGTATACTTATACATGTCCACATGTATACTTATACATGTCCACATGTATACTTATACATGTCCACATGTATACTTATACATGTCCACATGTATACTTATACATGTCCACATGTATACTTATACATGTTCACATGTATATTCATGCATGTCCACATGTATACTTTTACATGTCCACATGTGTATTTATACATGTCAACATGTATACCTATACATGTCCACATGTATACTTATACATGTCCATATGTATACTTATACATGTCCACATGTATACTTCTACATGTCCACATGTATATTTATACATGTCGACATTTATACCTGTGTCCACATTGATACTTGTACATGTAGACATATATACTTTTACATGTCCACATGTATACTTATACACGTCCCCATGTATTCATGTACATGTCCACATGTACACTTATACATGTCGACATGTATACTTATAGATATCCATATGTATACTTATACATGTCCACATGTATAGATGTCCAAATGTATACTCTACATGTCCACATGTATACTTATACATGTCCACATTTATACCTATAGATGTCCACATGTATACTTATACAAGCCCACATGTATTATTATATATATCCACATTTATACTTATACATGTCCAAATTCATACTTTCACATGTCCACATGTATACCTATACATGTACACATTTAAATTTTTACTTGTCCATATGTATTCTCATACATATCCCCATGTAATCTTATACATGTCCACATGTATGGTTTACATGACCACATGTATACTTATACATGTCCAAATGTATGGTTTACATGACCACATGTATACTTATACATGTCCACATGTATACTTATACATGTATACTTATACATGTCCAGATGTATACTATTACGTGTCCACATATATACTTTTAGATGTCCGCACGTATACTTTTACATGTCCACATTAATATATATACATGTCCACATGTATACTTTTACTTCTCCAAAAATATAATTACACAGGTCGACATGTATAGTTTTATATGTCCACATGTAGACTTTTACATGTGCATATGTATACTTTTAAATGTGGACATGTATGCTTTTACATGTCCATATGTATACTTTTACATGTGCACATGTTTTACTTCTACATGTCCACAAAAATATTTTTACATGTCCTCATGTATACTTTTACGTATCCACATGTATATTTTACGTGTCCACAAGTATACTTTTACGTGTCCACATATATACTTTTACGTGTCCACATATATACTTTTACATGTCCACATGTATACTTATACGTGCCCACATGTATACTTTTACTTGTCCACATGTATACTTTTACATGTCCACATGTTTACTTTTACATTTCCACATGTATACATTTACATGTCCACATGTATACTTATACATGCCCACATGTATACTTTTACACGACCACATGTATACTTAAAGATTCCCACATGTATACATATACATGTCAACATATATACATATACATGTCCACATGTATACTTATACAAGTCTACATATATACATATACATGTCCAAATGTATACTTATACATGTCCACATTTATACGTATACGTGCCCACATGTATACTTTTGCTTGTCCACACGTATACTTTTTCATGTCCAGACGTTTACTTTTACATGTCCACATGTATACTTATACATGTTAACACGTATACCATTACATGTCCAAATGTATACTTTTACATGTCCACACGTATATTTCTACATGTCAAGACATACACTTCTACATGTCCACATGTATACTTTTACACGTCCATATATATACTGTAAATGTCCACATAAATATTTTTACATGTCCACGTGAATAATTTTACATGTCCACATGTTTACTTATACATGTCCATATGTATACATATACATGTCCACATGTTTACTTATACATGTCCACATGTATACCTATACATATCCACATGTATACTTATAAATGTCCACATGTATACTTATTAACATACACACGTATACTTTAACATGTCCATATGTATACTTTTACATGTCCACATGTATACTTTTACATTTCCCCATTTAATTTTTTATATGTCCACCTGCATACTTTTACATGTCCAAATGTATTATTTTACATGTCCACATGTATTTTAGTACATATCCACATATATCCTTACACATGTCCACATGTATACTTATACATGTCAAAATATATACTTATATATGTCCACTTGTATACTTATACATGTCCACATGTATACTTATATATGTCTACATATATACATATACATGTTCACATGTATACATTTACCTAACGACATGTATACGTTTGGATATGTATAAGCATACATGTGGACACGTATGTATATATGTGGACTTGTGAAATTATCTATGTGGATATGTAAAATTATATATGTGGACACGTAAAAGTATATATGTGGACTTGTAAAGGAATATATCTAGACATGTAAAAGTATATGTGTGGACATGTAACAGTATACATGTGGACATGTAAAAGTATACATGTGGACATGTATAAGTCTATGTATGGACATGTAAAAGTATACATGTGGACATGTAAAAGTATACGTGTGGACATGTAAAAGTATACATGTGGACATGTATAAGTATACATGTGGACATGTAAAAGTATACATGTGGACATGTAAAAGTATACATGTGGACATGTAAAAGTATACATGTGGACATGTAAAAGTATACATGTGGACATGTAAAAGTATACATGTGGACATGTAAAAGTATACATGTGGATGTTTAAAAGTATACGTGTGGACATGTATAAGTATACGTGTGGACATGTATAAGTATACATGTGGACATTTATAAGTATACGTGTGGACATGTATAAGATACATTTGGACATGTAAAGTATACATTTGGACATGTAGAAGTATACATGTGGATATGTAAAATATTACATGTGGACATGTAAAAGTATACATCTGGACATATAAAAGTATACATATGGACATGTAAAAGTATACGAGTGGATATGTATAAGTATACATGTGGACATGTATAAGTATACATGTGGACATGTATAAGTATACATGTAGACATGTAAAGTATATATGTGGACATGTAAAAGTATATATGTGGACATGTAAAAGTATGTATGTGGACTTGTATAAGTATACATGTGGACATGTAAAAGTATATGTGTGGATATATAAAAGTATACGTATGGTCATGTAAAAGTATACATTTCCACATGTAAAGGCATACGTGTGGACGTGTAAAAGTATATATGTGGACATGTAAAAGTATACGTGTGGGCATGTAAAATTATACGTATGGACATGTAAATGTTTTACATGTGGACATGTATAGGCATACATGTGGACTTGTATAAGTGTAAATGAGGACATGTATAGGTATATATGTGGACATGTATAGGAATACATGTGGGAATGTTTAAGTATATATGTGGGCATGTAAAATTATACATGTGGGCATGTATAAGAATACATGTGAAATGTAAAGTTATACATGTGGAAATGTCAAAGTATACATGTGGAAATGTAAAAGTATATATGTGGACATGTAAAAGTATACATATGGACACGTATAAGTATATATGTGGACACGTATAGGTATACATGTGGATACGTAAAGGTATACATGAGGACACGTAAAATAATACATGTGGAGATGTAAAAGTATATTTTTGGACATGTAAAAGTACATATGTGGACATATAAAAGTATACATGTGCACATGTAAAAGTATACATGTGGACATGTAAAAGCATACATGTGGACATGTAAAAGTATACATGTGCTCATATAAAAGTATACATGTGGACAAGTAAAAGTTTAAATGTGGGCATATGTATAAATGTGAACATATATAGGTATAAATGTGGACATGTATAGGTATACATGTGGACATGTATAAGCATACATGTGGACATGTAAAGTATACATGTGAACATGTATTCATGTGGACATGTATATATGTGGATATGTAACGTATACATATGGACATGTGAAGTATACATGTGGACATGTATACATGTAGACATGTAGACGTATACATGTGGACATGGTTAAGTATACATGTGGACATGCATATGTATACAAGTGGACATGTATAAGTATACATGTGGACATGTATACGTATACATGTGAACGTGCATAAGTATACATGTGGACATCTAAAAGTATATATGTCTATATGTATAATTATATATGTGGACATGTATGAATATACATGTGGACATGTATAAGTATACATGTGGACATGTATCAGTATACATATGGACAATTATAAGTATACATGTGTACTTGTATAAGTATACATGTGGACATGTATAAGTAAACATGTGGACATGTATAAGTAAACAGGTGGACATGTATAAGTATACATATGGACATGTATAAGTATACATGTGGACATGTATAAGTATACATGTGGACATGTATAAGTATACATGTGGACATGGATAAGTATACATGTGGACATGTATATGTATACATGTGGACATGTATTAGTATAGATGTGGACTTGTATTAGTATAATTGTGGACATGTATAGGTATACATGTGGACATGTATAAGTATTTATGTGGACATGTTCAAGTATATATGTGAACATGTAAAAGTATACATGTTGACATGTAAAAGCATACATGTAAAAATATACATGTGGACATGTAAAACCATATATGACCATGTGTAGGTATACATGTGGACATGTAAAAGTATACATTTTGACATATACAACTAAATATGTGGACATGTAAAAGTATACATATGGACATGTATAAGTATACATATCGACATGTGAAAATATATATATGGATATGTAAAATTATACATGAGGACATGTAAAAGTATAAATGTAAACATGCGAAACTATACATGTGGACATGCGAAACTCTACA
Source organism: Oratosquilla oratoria (assembly GCF_046742065.1). Lineage (NCBI taxonomy): Eukaryota > Metazoa > Arthropoda > Malacostraca > Stomatopoda > Squillidae > Oratosquilla > Oratosquilla oratoria. Next base: position 52,795,657 of record NC_134777.1, read on the forward strand.
TGTGGACATATAAAAATATACATGTGGACATTTAAAAGTATACATTAGACATTCAAAAGTATACATGTGGACATATAAAAATATACATTTGGACATGTAAAAGTATACATGTGGACATGTAAAAGTATACATGTATAAGTAATACATATGGACATGTAAAAGCATACATTTGGACATGTATTAGTATACATATGGACATGTAAAAGCATACATGTGGACATGTATAAATATACATGTGGACATGTAAAAGTATACATGTGGACATGTAAAAGTATACATGTGGACATGTAAAAGTATACATGTGGACATGTAAAAGTATACATGTGGACATGTAAAAGTATACATGTGGACATGTAAAAGTATACATGTATAACTATACTTGTAGACATGTATAAGTATACATGTGGACATGTATAAGTATACATGTGGACATGTGTAAGGATACATGTGGACATGTACTAAGATACATGTGGACATGTAAAAGTATACATTTGGACATGTAAAGTATACATTTGGACATGTAAAAGTATACATGTGGATATGTAAAAGCATACATGTAGACATGTAAAAGTATACATATGGACATATAAAAGTATACGTGTGGATATATATAAGTATACATGTGGACATGTATAAGTATACATGTGGACATGTATAAGTATACATGTGGACATGTATATGTATACATGTGGACATGTAAATTTATACATGTGGACATGGAAAAGTATATATGTGGACATGTAAAAGTATTTATGTGGACTTGTATAAGTATACATGTGGACATGTAAAAGTATACGTATGGTCATGTAAAAGTATACATTTCCACATGTAAAGGCATACGTGTGGACGTGTAAAAGTATATATGTGGACATGTAAAAGTATACGTGTGGGCATGTAAAAGTATACGTGTGGACATGTAAATTTTTTACATGTGGACATGTATAGGCATACATGTGGACTTGTATAAGTGTACATGTATAGGTATATATGTGGACATGTATAGGAATATATGTGGGAATGTTTAAGTATCTATGTGGGCATGTAAAATTATACATGTGGGCATGTATAAGAATACATGTGAAATGTAAAGTTATACATGTGGAAATGTCAAAGTATACATGTGGAAATGTAAAAGTATATATGTGGACATGTAAAAGTATACATATGGACACGTATAAGTATATATGTGGACACGTATAGGTATACATGTGGATACGTAAAGGTATACATGACGACACGTAAAATAATACATGTGATGTAAAAGTATATTTTTGGACATGTAAAAGTACATATGTGGACATATAAAAGTATACATGTGCACATGTAAAAGTATACATGTGGACATGTAAAAGCATACATGTGGACATGTAAAAGTATACATGTGCTCATATAAAAGTATACATGTGGACAAGTAAAAGTTTAAATGTGGGCAGGTATATGTATAAATGTGAACATATATAGGTATAAATGTGGACATGTATAGGTATACATGTGGACATGTATAAGCATACATGTGGACATGTAAAGTATACATGTGAACATGTATTCATGTGGACATGTATATATGTGGACATGTAACGTATACATATGGACATGTGAAGTATACATGTGGACGTGTATACATGTGGACATGTAGTCGTATACATGTGGACATGGTTAAGTATACATGTGGACATGCATATGTATACAAGTGGACATGTATAAGTATACATGTGGACATGTATACGTATACATGTGAACGTGCATAAGTATACATGTGGACATCTAAAAGTATATATGTCCATATGTATAATTATTTATGTGGACATGTATAGGTATACATATGGACATGTATGAATATACATGTGGACATGTATAAGTATACATGTGGAAATGTATCAGTATACATATGGACAATTATAAGTATACATGTGTACTTGTATAAGTATACATGTGTACTTGTATAAGTATACATGTGGACATGTATAAGTAAACATGTGGACATGTATAAGTAAACAGGTGGACATGTATAAGTATACATATGGACATGTATAAGTATACATGTGGACATGTATAAGTATACATGTGGACATGTCTAAGTATACATGTGGATATGTATAAGTATACATGTGGACATGTATAAGTATACATGTGGACATGGATAAGTATACATGTGGACATGTATATGTATACATGTGGACATGTATTAGTATAGATGTGGACATGTTCAAGTATATATGTGAACATGTAAAAGTATACATGTTGACATGTAAAAGCATACATGTAAAAATATATATGTGGACATGTAAAACCATATATGACCATGTGTAGGTATACATGTGGACATGTAAAAGTATACATTTTGACATATACAACTAAATATGTGGACATGTAAAAGTATACATATGGACATGTATAAGTATACATATCGACATGTGAAAATATATATATGGATATGTAAAATTATACATGAGGACATGTAAAAGTATACATGTAAACATGCGAAACTATACATGTGGACATGCGAAACTCTACATGTGGACATATAAAAATATACATGTGGACATTTAAAAGTATACATTAGACATTCAAAAGTATACATGTGGACATGTAAAAGTATACATGTGGACATGTAAATGTATACATGTGGACATGTATAAGTAGAGGAATACATGTAAATGTATACGTATGGACATGTAAAATTATACGTATCGACATCTGAAAAGTATATATGTGGATATGTTTAAGAATACATGTGGACATGTTCAAGTTTACATGTGGACTTTTAAAAGTATACATATGGACTTTTAAAAGTATACATGTGGACTTTTAAAAGTATACATGTGGACATATAGAAGTGCACGTTTGGCCATATAAAATTATTCGTGTGAACGTGTAAAAATATACGTGTGGACATGTAAAAGTAGACATTTGGACATTGAAAATTATACATGAGGACATGTATAAGTATATATTTGGACATGTAAATGTTTAAAGTGGACATGGAAAAGCATACATTTGGACATGTGTAAGTATACATGTGGACATGTAAAAAAATACATATGAACATGTAAAAGTATACATATGTATACGTAAAATATATATGTGGACATGTAAAAGTAAACATATGGACAAATATAAGTATACATATCGACATGTAAAAGTATATATGTGGACATGTAAAATTATACATGAGGACATGTAAAAGTATACATGTGGACATGCAAAAGTATACATGAGGATTTGTAAAAGTATACATGTGGATATATAAAATATATATTAAAATATATAAAAGTATACATGTGGACATGTTAATGTATACATGTGGGCATGAATAAGTAGACGAGGATATGTAAATGTATATGTATGAACATTAAAAAAAAAATACGTGTGGACATGTAAAAGTATACCTTTGGAAATGTATAGGTATACATGTGGACATGTAAAAGTATAAATATGGACATGTATAAGAATACATATGTACATGTATAAGTATACATTTTACGTGTATAAGTATACATGTGGACATGTAAAGTATATATGTGGACATGTATAAGTATACATGTGGATATGTATAGGTATACATGTGATCATTATATATATACATGTGCACATGTATATGTATACATGTGAACATGTATAAGTATACATTTGGACATGTATAAGTATACATGTGGACTTGTAAAAGTATACATGTAGACATGTAAAAGTATACATGTAAACATGTAAAAGCATACATGAGGACATGTGTAAGTATAAATGTGGACATGTAAAAGTAAACATGTGGACATGTAAAAGTATATATGAGGATATGTAAAAGTATACATGTGGATATGTAAAAGTATACATGTCGACATGTAAAAGTATACATGAGGACATGTAAAATATAAATGAGGACATGTAAAAGTGTCACATGCGACATTATACATGTGAACATGTAAAAGTATACATATGGACATATAAAAGTATACATGTGGACATACAAAAGTATACATAGGGACATGTAAATGTATACATGTGTAAATGTATATGTATGGACCTGTAAAAGTGTAACTGTGGACATGTAAAAGTATACGTGTTCATATGTATAAGTATACATGTGGATATGTATTAGTATATATATGGACATACATATGGACTTGTAAAATTACACGTGTGGATATTTAAAAGTATTCGTTTGGCCATGTAAAAGTATACGTATCGACATGTAAAAGTATACGTGTGGACCTATAAAAATATACATTTGGACATGTAAAAAAACATGTGGACATAAAAAAGTATACGTGTGGAAATGTAAAAATATACGTGTGGAGATGCAAAAGTATACGTGTGGACATGGAAAAGTATATGTGTGGACATGTAAAAATATACGTGTGGACAGGCAAAAGTATACGTGTGGACATGTAAATGTATACGTGTAGACATGAAAAAGTATACGTGTGGACATGTAAAAGTGTACATATAGACATGTATACGTATACATGTGGACATGTATGAGTATACATGTGGACTTGTATATGTATACATTTGGGCATGTATAAGTATATATATAAAATTATACATGTGTACATGTATAATTATAAATGTGGACATGTAAAAGTACACATGTGGACATGTAAAAGTATACATGTGGACATGTATAGGTATACATATGGACATGTATAAGTATACATGTGGACATGTATAGGTATACATATTGACATATACATGTGGACATGTATAAGTATACATGTGGACATGTATAAGTATACATGTGGACGTGTATAAGTATACATGTGGACATTGATATGTTTACATGTGGACATGTAGAAGTATACATATGGACATATAGAAGTATACACGTGGGCATGTAAAAGTATACATGTGGGCATGTAAAATTATATATGTGGGCATGTAAAAGTATACATGTGGACACATATAAGTATACATGTGGAGTGATAAAAGTATATAAGTGGATACGTAAAAGTATACTTGTGGACACGTAAAAGTGTACATATGGGCACGTAAAAGTATACATGAGGACACGTAAAAGTGTAGACATGGACACGTAAAAGTATACTTTTGGACACTTAAAAGTATACATGTGGACATGTATAGGTACACGTTTGGTCATGTAAAAGTATACATGTGGACATATAAAAGTATACATGTGGACATGTAAGTATATATATGTGGGCATGTAAAAGTATACATGGGGACATGTAAAAGTATATATTTGGACATGTGAAGATATAAATGTGCAGATGTAAAAGTATACATATCCACATTTTAAAGTATACATGTGCACATGTATTAGTATACATGTGGACATGTAAAATTATACAAGGGGACATGTATAAGAATACATGTGGACATGTAAAAGTATACATGTGCACGTGTAAAAGTATACATGTGGACATGTAGTAGTATACATGTGGACAAGTAAAAGTATACATGCGAAAATGTAAAAGTATGCATGTGGACATGTAAAAGTATACATGTGGACATGTAAAAGTATACATGTGGACATGTAAAAGTATACATGTGGACATGTAAAAGTATACATGTGGACATGTAAAAGTATACATGTGGACATGTAAAAGTATACATGTGGACATGTAAAAGTATACATGTGGACATGTAAAAGTATACATGTGGACATGTAAAAGTATACATGTGGACATGTAAAAGTATACATGTGGATGTATACATGTAAATATATATAAGTATACATGTGGACATGTAAAAGTATATATGTGGACATGTATAAGTATACATGTGGATGTGTAAAAGTATACATGAAGACATCTAAAAGAATACATATTCACATGTAAAATTATACATGTGGACATGTATAAGTATATATAACGACATAAAAAAGTATATTTATGGACATATAAAAGTATACATGTCCATATGTAAAAATATACATGTGGACATGTATAAGTATACTTGTTGACAAGTATAAGTATAAATATGGACATGTGGACATGTATAGGTATATATGTGGACATGTATAAGCATACATGTGAACATGTAAAAGTATACATATAGACATGTAAAAGAGTACATATGGACATGTATGAGAATACATATGGACATGTAAATGTATAAATGTAGACATTTATACGTATACATGTAGACATATGAAAGTATAAATGTGGACATGCATAATTATAAATGTGTTGTAAGTTTATATGTGGACATGTATAAGTATACAGTTGGACATGTATAACTATACATGTGGACATGTATAAATAAACATGTGGACATGTAGAAGATTACATATGGTCATGTAGAAGTATACATGTGGACATGTAAAAGTTTACATGTGGACATGTAGAAGTATGCATGTGGACATTAGAAGGTATAAATGTGGACAGGTATAAGTGTAAATGTGGACATGTATAAGTATACATAAGGACATGTATATGTGTACATTTTGACATGTATCACTATACATGTTGACATGTTTAACTATACATATTGACATGTATAACTATACATGTGGACATGTAAAAGTATACAAGTGGATATGTAAAAGTATACATGTGGACATGTAGAAGTTTCTGTGTGGACTTGTAAAACTATAAATGTGAACATGTATAAGTATAGATGTGGACATGTAAAATTATACATGTGGACATGTAAAATTATACATATGGACATGTAGAAATATACATGTGGACATGTAGAAGTATGCATGTGCCCATGTAAAAGTATACATGTGGACATGTAAAATTATACATATGGACATGTAAAAGTATACTTGTCCACATATATAAGTATACATGTGGACATGTAAAAGTATACATGTGGACATGTTAAAGTACATATGTAGACATATAGAAGTATACATAAGGTCATTTAAAAGTATACATGTGGACATGTAAAAGTATACATATGAACATGTAAAAGTATACATGTGAACATGTAAAAGTATACATTTAGAAATGTAAAAGTATACATGTGGACATGTAAAAGTATACATATGGGCATATGAAAAATACATGTGGACATGTAAAAGTATATTTGTGGACATGTATAAGTATACTGTTACGAGCGGCTGGTATGTGAAGAGACGTTACGTATAACGTCTAAGTGCTTAAGAACCAGCGCACTTCTAGAAGCCACTGTAGGACTGAACTATCTGGTCAGGGCCTAGATAATTCGTAAGACTAGAAGTAAAGGTAACAAAGAAGATTCCAGGAAAGGAATATTAAACTAGCGATAAAACTAGTAAACGAAATTATTAATGGAAAATATTTACAGGCAATCAACACAAAAGAGAATGGGCAGTAGGGTCAATGGGACCGTTACATGATTATGAGAATATGGAAATTATCGTTCAAATAAGAAACAAGATAAGTATACAATATGGTACTATCTAAGTACAAAGAGATCAGGAACATGCATCAGAATAAGTAATAAGTACAAATATAAGTAAAGTAATGCAATGTATATCAGACACGTAATGTAGGCAAAAAGGGTGATCACTTCACACCAATCGTCTCATGAATCTAAACTTTCTAGTTTTTATCAAGAGATCAATATGTGGGAATATGACAAGGAGTCAGCGAATACCACTGCTTATATACCATTGGACCGGAAGCGGGATACTTCCGGTTAAGGGTGCGGGTGAGGAGGAGGGTAAGTTAACACGTCAACATGGGTAGTTTTAGGACCCTCGACTCGCTTGAACAATCTATTTATTTAGTAACTGTCAAATCTGTGCGCTCCGAACTATTCAGGATTTCGCTTGTCTGTTTGTTCTACAAGAGTGCGCACCTCTCTGCACGTAGGCAAGATTACATATAGTGGACGGGCGTTACTGCTTAACATTGTTATAATACATACATAGACAAGAAATATGAACATAGTTATGTAATACAAAGGAACACAATTCTATAACATAATTACACATATGACGTAATATCTAATATTACGTTACACCTCCACCGTTTGGGAAAGCTTTTCACTTTCTGTTGAAAAGCTACGTTCTAGAAAGTATGGAGTAGTTCTTTTGCGCAGGGGACAGCTTCTTGCTGTAGTAGGCGATAGCGTGAAGAACTTCATTGTGTTCTTGCAAGAGGGCGGCACCGATACCGGTGTCGCTGGCGTCGACTTGCAGAAGAAAGGGTCGTTGGAAATCGGGTGCCCTTAGAACTGGTGCGTTAGTGAGAAGGGACTTCAGGTTTTTGAAGGCCGTCTCACAGGTAGGTGTCCACACGAAGTCGTGGTCTTTTCTCAACAGGTCAGTCAATGGTTCTGCTACATCTTGTTTCTCAGATAAGTGAAGATTTTGTAGTATCTGGGAGTTTTCCAAGGGAATCTCAGGAGGATTAGGCAGGTTATCAGGAGGCTCTTCCGATTTTATTGTGGTAGAGCTGCAAGCTGGAATTGGATCTCTGGAATGATAAGGTTTTAAGGTATTTATGTGACAGAGACGGGAACTCTTTCTTCTGTCTGGAGTTTTGATTATGTAGTTGAGATCACTGGCTCTGGACAAGACTTCATAGGGTCCTTTGTATTTAGCCTGCAATGGATCTCCTGGTATGGGAAGATAAAGTAACACTTGATCTCCTGGAGAGAAAGTTCTAAGTTTAGAATTTTTATCATACCGACCTTTCATTTCTCGTTGAGCATTCGTCAAGTTCTCTCTTGCCAACTTCCAAGCTTCTAACAACTTCTCGGTGACCTGGGACACGTATTTCAAAGAAGGAACAGGTGGTTCTTCTTTCATCCATTGTTCATGAAGTATCTTTAGGGGACCACGGACTTCATGACCGAAGACTAATTCTGACGGGCTGAATCCAAGGCTTTCTTGAATTGTTGTTCGGGTGGCGAACAACAAAAAGGGGAGTCCGTCTTCCCAATTTCGAGTGTTCTCAGCACAGAAGATTCTTAACATTGTCTTGAGCGTTTGGTGAAAGCGCTCTAGAGCACCTTGTGATTGAGGATGATAGGCGGAGGAAGTTACATGATTTATACCTAGTGTTACAAGAGTTTCTCTAAACTTGTTGGAAAGAAAATTACTTCCTTGATCACTTTGAATGTTCTTGGGAAATCCTACCATAGTGAAATATTTCAACATTTCTCTGATTATGTTTTGAGCTTTAATATTTTTCAAAGGAATGGCTTCTGGAAAACGAGTGCTCATACACATGATTGTGAGAATGTACTGATTTCCTTTACTTGAAGGAGGTAAAGGTCCTACACAATCAATAAGAACTTTTTTAAATGGCTCTTCCATTACAGGAATGGGATGGAGTGGAGCTTCTACAATTTTCTGGTTGGGCTTACCTACAAGTTGACATGTATGACATGTTTTACAATATTGGGCAACATCTTTGACAACCGTGGGCCAATGGAAATGTTGGGTTATGTTGAACAAGGTCTTTCTTACCCCTAAGTGACCTGCTAAGGGAGTATCATGAGCCAATCTTAGAACATTATTCCTGAAACCAAGAGGGAGGACTATTTGATTCCTTACTTGCCATGGCTGGTCAGCGGTTGCGGTGGATGCTCTCCATTTTCGCATTAGGACTCCGTTTTCTATATAGAAACCTCGTGACATATTTTCAACTTCTTCTGGAGATGAAACAATCTCGTACAAATTTTTAAGAGAATGATCTGACTTCTGTTCTTTGATTAATTCTGCTCTAGATAGAGAAACTGGTGAAGAAGAAGATGGGTCAGTTTGGGAGAATAGGGATTCTAAATTATAGGTCTCCTCTTCAGATTTCTTGTACTGAGATCTGGTCACAGCACAAGCGGGAAACAACTGTAAGTTATCTGAAGGTTCTACTGAGGTCTTAGGGTTATTTGTTATTAAGGGAGAAATGACTTTGCTTCCAGCGATGTCATTGGCCAACAATAAGGATATTCCTACTATGGGAAGAGAGTCTACTACTGCTACTTTAACCATTCCGGTTGTTAAATCAGACCGCAAGAAAACATTATGTAATGGACATTTTACAATTCCTCCAACTCCTTCTATCAATATATCATAACCTGTATATGACTCACCCAGATTCTGCAAGACAGAATTTAAAATCAGACTTTGCTTTGCTCCTGTGTCTCGGAGTATGGAAATAGGATATTGTTGTGAACTACTACTATGAGATATAGTTCCTGAAGATACAAATGGTTTGAAACAAGGATCATGATCTGATGAGGGGGGTTCTACATTACTTGACAATACCGGATTCTTTGGTAGTTTATCCTGAATAGAGGATTTTGAATCTTCTGATTTTATATTACTTACAAGAGTTGGTGTCTTATTGGAGAATGAGGGTGTCAGTCTCTTTCTGCAATTAGAAATGTGATGGCCAACCTGTTTACAATACGAACAAGTTACAGGGGGATTAGTCTTAAACCTTTCCATTCTTTGCCAAGGTTGGTTTGGAGGATATTGATTGAAATCAGACCTGTAACTGAAATGTGATGGGCTAGACTGATTTTCAAAGTGTTTCTTTGGGGACCAAGGATCAGAGTATTTTGTTGAATCTGGAATATATGACTTTGACTTTTGGGATTCCATTTGTCTTGACTTAGGTTTATGATTTAGTGTGAACTCATCAGCCAATACAGCAGCTTTAGTTAAAGTTTCGGGAACATGATCATCTATAAAAATCCTAAGATCTGTCTCTAAGGTATTCTTAAACTGCTCCAATAAAATCAACTGTTTAAGTCTATCTAAGGTGTCCGTTTCACTAGCCAAACACCACCTATTGAATAACCTCTCTTGTTGAGCCGCATATTCTACGTATGTTAACTGAGGTGTCTTCCTATAATTACGGAATTTCTGTCTATAGGCCTCTGGTATTAGTTCATAAGCTTTTAAAATACAAGCTTTCATATTATCATACTCGCTTTCTGCTTCTGAAAGAGAAGTATAAATTTGCTGAGCCTTACCCTTAAATTGTGTTTGAATGATTAATGGCCAATTTTCTTTAGGGATTTGTAACTGTTGCGCCAATTTTTCCCACTGAAGAAAGAAAATTTCTGGCTCTCCTTCTGAAAATATGGGTAAAAGTTTTACATACTTGGAAATATCTATATGACCTTCCTGAACTACGGGTCGTCTATCAACAATCCTAGCTTCTACTTCTGCCTTCTTTAATTCTAACTCTGCCAATTTGACTTTAGTTTCGTTCTCTCTCTCTATTTGTTTCACTTTAGCTTCCTCTTCTCTAGCTCTAAATTCTGCCTCAATTTGCATTTGTTTCAGTTTAGTTTCCTCCTCTTTAGTTTTAAATTCTGCCTCCATTTGCATTTGTTTCAGTTTAGTTTCCTCCTCTTTAGCTTTAAATTCTGCCTCAATTTGCATTTGTTTCAGTTTAGCTTCCTCCTCAATTTCTACTCTCCTGACCTTTAATTCAATCTCCTTAATCTTAAGTTCGGTTAGTCGTGCCTCTATTTCTAACCTATTTGAAGGAATTTGTATACCTGTAATCTCTTCTGGAGATAAGATCTCATCTTCGATCAGATTTTCAACGAGTTCCTGAAGTATTTTTTTCTTTCGCAAACTTGTATCAATGTCTACTCCAAAGTGCTTGCCTATTTCTATCAAAGTGTCTTTAGTTTGTTTCTTTAAGAAACTTACCTTGGGATTTTGAACGAATTCTTGAATTATATCATCCATCTCTATAAGAATGTGTTAAATACCTGATCCAATATCCTTGGCAAGGGTCGCCACTTTGTTACGAGCGGCTGGTATGTGAAGAGACGTTACGTATAACGTCTAAGTGCTTAAGAACCAGCGCACTTCTAGAAGCCACTGTAGGACTGAACTATCTGGTCAGGGCCTAGATAATTCGTAAGACTAGAAGTAAAGGTAACAAAGAAGATTCCAGGAAAGGAATATTAAACTAGCGATAAAACTAGTAAACGAAATTATTAATGGAAAATATTTACAGGCAATCAACACAAAAGAGAATGGGCAGTAGGGTCAATGGGACCGTTACATGATTATGAGAATATGGAAATTATCGTTCAAATAAGAAACAAGATAAGTATACAATATGGTACTATCTAAGTACAAAGAGATCAGGAACATGCATCAGAATAAGTAATAAGTACAAATATAAGTAAAGTAATGCAATGTATATCAGACACGTAATGTAGGCAAAAAGGGTGATCACTTCACACCAATCGTCTCATGAATCTAAACTTTCTAGTTTTTATCAAGAGATCAATATGTGGGAATATGACAAGGAGTCAGCGAATACCACTGCTTATATACCATTGGACCGGAAGCGGGATACTTCCGGTTAAGGGTGCGGGTGAGGAGGAGGGTAAGTTAACACGTCAACATGGGTAGTTTTAGGACCCTCGACTCGCTTGAACAATCTATTTATTTAGTAACTGTCAAATCTGTGCGCTCCGAACTATTCAGGATTTCGCTTGTCTGTTTGTTCTACAAGAGTGCGCACCTCTCTGCACGTAGGCAAGATTACATATAGTGGACGGGCGTTACTGCTTAACATTGTTACAATACATACATAGACAAGAAATATGAACATAGTTATGTAATACAAAGGAACACAATTCTATAACATAATTACACATATGACGTAATATCTAATATTACGTTACAATACATATGGACATCTATAATTATACATGAGGACATGTTAAATGTGGATATGTACAAGTATACTTGTGGACATATATTTGTATACATGTGGACATGTAAAACTATAAATTTGGACATTTAAAAGTATACATGTGTACATTTAAAGGTATACATTTGGACATGTGGACATGTAAAAGTATACATGTGGACATGTAAAAGTATACATGTGGACGTATACATGTGAACATACATAGGTATATATGTCGACATGTAAAAGTATATATGTGGACATATATAAGTATACATGTGGTTATATAAAACTATACATATGGACATCTAAAAAAATACATGTGGACATGCATAGGTATACATGTGGATATGTAAAAGGTATACATGTGGATATACAAAAGAGTACAAGTGGACATGTAAAATTATAAATGTGGAAATGTATAAATATACATATGGACATATGAAAGTATTCATGTGGACATATATAAGTATACATGTGGACATGTATAAGTACAGAGTTGGACATGTATAATTATACATATGGACGTGTATATGTATATATGTGGACATGTAAAAGTATACATGTGGACATGGAGAAGTATACATGTAGACATGTAGAAGTTTACAAGTGGACATGTAGAATTATATATGTGAACATGTAAAAATTATGTCGACATGTAAAAGTATACATGTGGACATGTATAAGTATACATGTGGACTTGTGTAAGTTTAAATGTGGACAGGTATAAGTATACATGTAGACATGTAGAAGTTTACAAGTGGACATGTAGAATTATATATGTGAACATGTAAAAATTATGTCGACATGTAAAAGTATACATGTGGACATGTATAAGTATACATGTGGACTTGTGTAAGTTTAAATGTGGACAGGTATAAGTATAAATGTGGACATGTATAAGTATACATGTGGACATGTATAAGTATACATGTGGTCATGAATAAGTATACATGTGAACATGTGTAAGTATACATGTGGACATGTATAAGTATACATATGGACATGTATAAGTATACATGTGGACATGTATAAGTATACATGTGGACATGTATAAGTATACATATGAACATGTAGAATTATACATATGGACGTATATAATAATACATATGGACATGTATAGGTATACGTGTGGACATGTAAAAGTATACATGTCGACATGTAAATGTATACATGTGGACATGTATAGGTATATATGTGGACATGTAAAAGTATAGAGAGGGACATGTAAAGTTATACATGTGGACATGTAAAAGTATACATGTTGACCTGCAAAAGTATATATGTTGACCTGTAAAAGTATACATGTGGACATGTATACATGTATATATGTGGAAATTTATGAAAATACATGTGGACATGTATATGTATACATATGGACATGTATAAGTATACATGTGGACATGTATAAGTATACATGTGGTCAAGTATAAGTATACATGTGGACACGTATAAGTATATATGAGCACTTGTTAAAGTATATATTTGGACATGTAAAAATATACATGTGGACATGTATATGTATACATGTAGACATAAATAAGTGTACATGCGGACATGTATATGTATACATATGGACATGAATAAGTGTGCATGTGGACATTAAGTAAACATGTGGACATGTATAGGTATACATGTGAACATGTAAAATTATACATATGGACATGTAAAAGTATACATGTGGACATGTAAATGTATTCACGTGGACATGTAAAAGTATACACATGGACATATATAAATATACATGTGGACATGTAAAAGAATAGATATGGACATTTAAAAGTATACATGTCGACATTTATAAGTATACATGTGGACGTCTATGCATATATATGTGGCCATATAAAAGTATACATGTGGACATCTAAAAATTATACATGACGATATATGTAAGTATACATGTAGACATGTAAAAGTATACATGTGGACATGTATAAGTTTACATATGGTCATGTAAAAGTATACATGTGGACATGTATAAGTTTACATATGGTCATGTAAAATAATATATGTGGACATGTAAAAGAATATATATGGACATGTATAAGTATACATATGGTCATGTATATGTATACATGTGGACACGTATGAGTATACATGTGGATATGTAAAAGTATACATGTGGACATATTAGGTATACATATGGATACGTAAAAGTATAAATATTGACATGTAAAAATAGTCATTATGATATGTATAAGTATACATATGGACATGTAACAGTAAACATCTGGACATGTAAAAGTATACATGTGGACATGTAAAAGTATACATATGGACATGTAAAAGTGTACATGTGGACATGTATAAGTTTACATGTGGACATGTATAAGTTTACATGTGGAGATGTATAAGTATACATGTCGACATGTGTAAGTATACATGTGGATATGTATAAGTATGCATGTGGAATGTATAACTATAGTTGTGGACATGTATAACTTTACATGCGGGCATGTAAAATTCTATATATGGACATGAAAAAGGATATATGCGGACATGTAAATGTATACATATATAAGTATATATGTGGTCATGTATAAATATACATGTGAATATGTAAAATTATACATTTGGATATGTATGATAATACATGTGGACATGTAAAGGTATACATGTGGACAAGTAAAAGTATAAATGTGGACATGTACAAGTATACTTGTAAACATGTATATATATATATGTGGACATGTAAAAGTATACATGTGGACATGTAAAAGTAAACATGTGGACATGTAAAAATATACATGTGGACATGTATAAATATACATGTCGACATGTAAAGGTAAACATCTGGGCATGTATCAGTATGCATGTGAACATATGAAAAATACATGTCGACATGTAAAAGTATATTTGTGGACATGTATAAGTATACATATGGACATGTATAATTATACATGAGGACATGTATAGGTTAAATGTGGATATGTACAAGTATACTTGTGGACATGTATAAGTATACATGTGGACATGTAAAACTATAAATTTGGACATTCAAAAGTATATATGTGGGCATGTAAAAGAGAACATGGGGACATGTATAAGTATACACGTGGACATGTATAAGTATACATGTGGACATGTATAAGTTTACATGTGGACATGTATAAGTATATATGTGGACATGTAAAAGTGTATATGTGAATATGTAAAAGTATACATGTACACATGTATTAGTATACATGTGAACATGTAAAAGTATACATGTGGACATGTAAAAGTATATGTGTGGACATGTAAAAGTTTACATGTAGACCTGTGGACATGTATAATTATACATGTGGACATGGAAAAGTGTACATGTTAATATGTAAAAGTATACATGTACACATGTATAAGTATACATGTGAACATGTAAAAGTATACATGTGGACATGGAAAACTATACATGTGGACATGTAAAAGTATACATGTAGACATGTGAAAGTATACATATGGACATTATACATGTAGACATGTAAAAGTATATATATGGACATATACATGTATTCATGTGGACTTGTATAATTATACATGTGGACATATATATGTATACATGTGGACATGTATAAGATACATGTGGACATGTAAAAGTATACATGTGGACACATAAAAGTATACATGTAGACTTGCAACAGTATACATGTGCACATGTAGAAGTATACATAGGAACATGTAAAAGTACATATGTGGACATGTAAAAGTATACATGTGGATATTTATAATATACATGTGGATATGCATAAGTATACATGTGGACATTTATATGTATACATGTGGACATATAAAAATATAAATGTGGATATGTAAAAGTATATATATGGACATGTAAAAGACATTTAAAAGTATACATGTGGACATGTAAAAGTATACGTTTGGACATATATAATAATACATACGGACATATACAGGCATACATGTGGACATGTAAAAGTATACATGTGGACATGTAAAAGTATATATGTGGACATGTAAAAGTATATATGTGGACATGTAAAAGTATACATGTGGACGTATACATGTGGACATATAAGTATATATGTGGACATATAAAAGTATATATGTGGACATGTATAAGTATACATTTGGACATGTAAATGTATACATGTAGACATGTATAAGTATACATGTGGACATGTAAAATATACATGTTGACATGCATAAGTATACATGTGGACATGAAAAAAATACATGTGGACATATAAGTATATATGTGGACATATAAAAGTATATATGCGGACATGTATAAGTATACATTTGGACATGTAAATGTATACATGTAGACATGTATAAGTATACATGTGGACATGTAAAATATACATGTTGACATGCATAAGTATACATGTGGATTTTTAAAAGCATACGTGTAGCCGTTTAAAAGTATACATATGGATATGTAGAAGTAAACATGTAGATATTTTTAAGTATACATGATGACATTTATAAGAAAACATGTTGACATGTAAAAGTATACATATGGACATGTAAAAGTATATATGTGGACATGTAAAAGTATACATGTGGACATATATAAGTATACATATAGATACGTAAAAGTATACATGTGGACATGTAAAATGTATAAGTATACATGTGGACATGGAAAAGTATACATGTGGACATGTATAAGTATACATGTGGACATGTGTAAGTATACATATGGACATGTAAAAGTATACATGTGGACATGTAAAAGTATACATGTGGACATGTAAAAGTATACATGTGGACATGTATAAGTATACATGGATACGTAAAAGTATACATGTGGACATGTAAAATAAACATGTGGACATGTATAAGTATACATGTGGACATGTAAAAGTATACTTGTGGACATTTGTAATTATGCATGTGGACATGTAAAAGTATACACGGAGACATGTATAAGTAAACATGTGGACATGTAAAAGTGTACATGTGGACAGGTAACAGTTTACATGTGGATATGTAGAAGTATACATGTGGTCATTTAAAAGTATACATGTCGACATATAAAAGTATACATGTGAACATGTAAAAGTATACATGTGGACATGTATAAATATACATGTGGAAATGTAAAAGTATACATGTGGACATGTAAAAGTATACATATGGACATGTAAAAGTATACATGTGGACATGTAAAAGTATGTATGTGGACATGTATAAGTATACATTTGGATATGTAAAAGTATACATATGGACATGTAAAAGAGTACATGTGGACATGTATGAGAATACAAATGGACATGTAAAAGCATAAGTGTGGACATGTATAAGTATACACTTGGACATGTAAAAGTATACATATGGACATGTATAAGTATATATGTGGATATGTAAAAGTATAGATGTGGATAAATACATGTGCATATGTAAAAAGTATACATGTGGACATGTATAGGTATACATGTGGACATGTATAAGTATACATGTGGACATGTACAAGTATACATGTGGACATGTATAAGTATATATGTGCACATGTGTAAGTATACATGTGGACATGTAAAAATATACATATGGATATATAAAAGAGTACATGTGGACATGTAAAAATATACATATGGATATATAAAAGAGTACATGTGGACATGTATGAGAATACATATGGACATGTAAAAGCATAAGTGTGGACATGTATAAGTATACATGTGGACATATGAAAGTATAAATGTGGACATTTATAAGTATAAATGTGGACATGTGTAAGTATACATATGGACATGTATAGGTATACAGTTGGACATGTATAACTATACATGTGGACATGTATACGTATACATGTGGACATGTAGAAGTTTACATGTGGACATATATAAGTATACATGTGGACATGTAGAAGTTTACATGTGGACATGTAGAACTATATATGTGGACACGTAAAAGTTTACATGTGGACATGTAAAAGTATATATGTGGACATGTATAAGTATACATTTGGACATGTGAAAGTATAAATGTGGACATGTATAAGTATATATGTGGACATGTATAAGTATACATGTGGACATGTATAAGTATATATTTGAACATGTATAACTATACATTTGGACATGTATAACTATACATGTGGACATGTATAACTATACATGTGGACATGTATAACTATACATGTGGAAATGTAAAAGTATACATGTGGAAATGTAAAAGTATACTTTTGGACACTTAAAAGTATACATGTGGATATTTAAAATTATACATTTGGACATGTAAAAGTATACATGTGGACATGTAAAAGTATATATATGGACATGTAAAAGTATACATGTGGACAGGTAAAAGTATACATGTGGACATATATAAGTATACATATGGATACGTAAAAGTATACATGTGGACATGTAAAATAAACATGTGGACATGTATAAGTATACATGTGGACCTGTAAGAGTATACATGTGGACATGTAAGAGTATACATGTGGACATGTATAAGTATACATGTGGACATGTGTAAGTATATATGTGGATATGTAAAAGTATACATGTGGACATGTAAAAGTGTAGATGTGGACATGTAAAAGTATACATGTGGACATGTATAAGTATACATATGGATACGTAAAAATATATATGTGGACATGTAAAATAAACATGTGGACACATATAAGTATACATGTGGACATGTAAAAGTATACATTTGGACATGTATAAGTATACATGTGGACATGTGTAAGTATTCATATGGACAGGTAAAAGTATACACGGGGACATGTATAAGTATACATGTGGACATGTAAAAGGGTACATGTGGACAGGTAAAAGTTTACATGTGCCGCAAGTAACGCACGCGTAGGCTCACCTATGTCCTCGTGATCAAAGGGGATGGAAAGGTCTCCGTTGATCACCCGGCTCTTCCTATGAAGGGTTTTAGGTGTACTGCGGAATTCCTGAGTAGAAGAAGAGGCTGATGGGCTCTTTGTCTTCAAAAACGGGTTCTTTGTCCGTTTCGGCGTAGAGTTTCCGGGAAGGGTCGAGGGCAAGCCGCAAGCGACCTTATCCGGGGAAAAACTCGTACAGGAGCGGTGGCTAGAGGTGGCCGGAGGCGCATGTCCGTCTAAGCTAATCGCCTTGGTTGACGGAATAGAGGACAACTTGGCCTGAGAATGACTCGAGGTGGACATTGTACAACCTCCCTGTCTTCTACGCTTTGGAGGAGGGAGAGAATTGCTCGTCTCCTCTGAAGTCGTAGTCTGCCTTCTCTTGTTTTTGGGGGGTGAAGGTGGGAGCCATTTTCTATGCTTGGGCACCTTTTTCCCTGCATGCACTTTCTTTTGAACATGAAAGTACACGGACCACTGACTATCATCCCATTGAGTGCACGTCTCACACGGGGATGAAGGTGAACACTTTAGAGCCCTACACTTGATACACCAAATATGAGGTGCTGGCAGTAGCGGGGTGAGGCAGGGATATCTCCCTTCGGCGAAGGCACACAACCTATCTTGAACAACAACACTAGAACCAGATTCCATACTTACAGTGAAGGGTAAGATACCCGGTGGCGGTTAGGGGAATAATACAAGAAAGGAAGAGGACACTCAAGAAATTCCAGGACACAGGATGGCGTAGGTAAACCCCGATGAAATTGAAAGACGACGAACTCCTTAGCGTCCTGGGAGTGAGCTGGCGACGATCGAAGCGGGTTGCCTGATTTTCGGCACACAACTTAAATATTGAACCGTTGATTAATCAACGGTTCGCTGCCGTGCTAATAAGGGATTTTTACTTCAAAATCGGCCCAATAAGGGAGAAACCGATATAAAACTAAATTGGAGCAGATATAGTTGAGAGATGTTGACTCGTTGACTACCGCGAAGAGAATGGAGTATAGTGTGCGAGACTTGTGGTGGAGGGCAAGGGCCCCCTTGCCCCAAGAGCAAAGACTATATAGGAAAGATGGGAAAGCTTTTATTTCTACTAATAAGAAAACGTCATCCTTCCAGCGTGAATGCGCGCCATCTATCGACAGAGCCGCAAACTATAAATCGGATGTGGCGTAGCGCGGCTTTCAAATCATACTAAACTTGTATTATATATAGTGTTTTTAGAAACTTTAAAACTGATCCTTTCGCTAAAATAATTAACATTTCGGAAAAGTTTTACTTTCTCTTTATAAAATAATGAGTAGTAATTTTATGACTTTTGCATGCAAACAAGACTGTTTAATATATGCTTTACACACATGATCATATTTATAAAATCAAAAGTTGGTAAAATATTTCTGCACAATGCATCATTCATTACTAAATATTTGAAATTGAGTAAACAGTTAAAATTTAAAAGGTTATTTTAGTTATGTTTATTTTGTTATTTCTGTAATATCATGTTTTTCTTGTTTGTGCTTGTGCTTATGTTTGAACTTTGTATACTTATTCAAGTGTCTGTACAGAAATTATACAAACAAGGATAGTAAAAGTTTGGTATACATGAGATTCTTTTATTTGCAACAAAGCAATATTGTCTTGTAAAGAACATATACGAAACAAACTAAAAGAAATAACATTATTCAACTTCACAAATGAAACATACATTAAGCAACCAAAACATGCAATCAGATATTGAATACCAAACAAAACATAGGAAAATCAGTAATCAAAAACAATATGAAACAAAAACAAACAAAGAAGCAGACATAACATGCATATTGATTAAGCAAAAATAAAGGAAAAAATGTTAACAGAACAAAGGAAAATCCCAAAAGCAAACAAACAAAAATATATACATATGTAGCAAGACAGGTACTGTATTGTAAAAAACATAGACAAAAATGAAAGGATGAACATGCAAGAAATAAGTCACAAAATTAAACAAACAAGATTTGCAATCATACATAAAATAACAAGCATAACACAGAGAAATCATTCAACAAAAACAGTTAAATTTTAAAACTACCAAAGAAGCAGTCACAACCTGCCAAAAAAAGAAACATATATGCGATTCAATTTTTTTTTTTTTTTTTTTTGCTGTGTATTTGGCCATTTATTCAAAATTAAGGTAAAAGTTTATAACTTTACCACTTAAGCTAAGAACATGACATAACTA
>NC_134777.1:52822236-52827236 GCF_046742065.1 Oratosquilla oratoria
AGTCTTTCTAACAAGTACAATAGCAAAAATTTGTGAAAGAATTGTCAAAAGTAGATGGGTGAAATATTTAGAAAAAACAAAAAACAAACGTGTTAAATCCAAGGCAATTTGGATTCAGACAAGGACGATCATGCGTTACCAATTTAATATGTTTCTATTCAAGGCTAATAGATATAATACAAGAAAGAGATGGATGGGCTGATTGTGCATTTCTAGACCTAAAAAAAGCTTTTGACAAAGTACCACATAAGAAGTTGCTTAAGAAATTAGAAACTGAAGGAAGAATACAGGGCAAACTGCTTAAATGGATGGAAAACTTTTTGCAAGAAAGAAAAATGAGAGTAGTGATAAGAGACAAACACTCAAAATGGGATGAAGTAATAAGCGGTGTTCCACAAGGAACAGTTCTGGCCCCAATAATGTTTGCTATATGTACAGGGTGGGGCGCGGAAACTTCCCAATTTGAGGATTAAATGATAAACTGTTTACACTTCACAATTCTTTATTCTAATTTTATGCCTGTCAAGCAACATGGGATATTTACTTTTACACGGTTTTAAAAAGAATATCTTTTCAATGTCCATCTCCATTGTCAATTCACTGATTCAGACGATTTCGGAAGCTTTTGTCTATTCTCTCTAGCATGGTGAGCAAAATATTGGCTATTTCAGTGCGAATGGCATTCTGTAGGTCTTCCAGGGTCTGTGGACGGTCGTTATAAACCAGGAATTTGAGATAACTCCACTGGCACGCTGGCCAGTTTAAGCCTCCTCTCAGGGAAATCAACGCGCTCGCCTGATTTAGCCCCCTGTGATTATTTCCTGTGGTGTTATCTCAAATCCCTGGTTTATAACGACCGTCCGCAGAACCTGGAAGATCTACAGAATGCCATCCGCACTGAAATTGCCAACATACCGCTCACCATGCTAGAGAGAGTAGACCAAAGCTTCCGAAATCGTCTGAATCAGTGTATTGATAATGAAGGTGGACATTGAAAAGATATTGTTTTCAAAACCGTGTAAAAGTAAATCTCCCAAGTTGTGTGACAGACATAAAATTAGAATAAAGAATTGTGAAGTGTAAACAGTTTATTATTTAATCCTCAAATCGGGGAGTTTCCACGCCCCACCCTGTATTAATGATATGGATGAAGGAATTGAAAGTTATATGAGCTTCTTTGCAGATGATGCAAAACTGTTGAAAAAAGTGAACACGGAAGATTGTGAGTCACTACAGAGTGATCTAAATAAAGTACGGGAATGGAGTAGGAAGTGGGAGATGGAGTTCAACACTAAAAAGTGTAGTATAATGGAATTTGGAAAAAGCAAAAACAGAATAACAGGATCATATAAATTGGGAGAAGAAGGAATAAAAAAGTAGAAAATGAGAAGGACCTGGGAGTCATTGTTATGAATAATATGTCACCTGAGAAACATATAAATAAGATTTTTGGAGAAACTTATAATTTAATAAGAACAATCAAAGTGGCATTTACATACCTGGATGAAGAAATGGTGAAGAAAATTCTAATCACTCTGATAAGACCAAGATTGGAATATGCAGCAACGATATGGTCACCAAGTACAAAAAAAATGTATAATTTTTTTTTTGAAAGAATACAAAGAGCAATTACAAAATTGGCACCAACACTCTCAAAACTATCATATGAAGAGAGACTAGCAAAACTTGAACTACAGACACTAGAGCAAAGAAGAGAGAGAGGAGATTTAATAGCTATTTACAGAATCATGAAAGGCATAGAAATTATTGATAGAGAGAATCTGATAAAATGGGATGATAGAAATACAAGAGGACACGGAAAGAAAATCAAGAAAGACAGCTATAGAAGAGATGTGAAAAAGAACAGCTTTCCTCACAGAGTAATAGACAGTTGGAACAAGTTAGATGAGAAAGTGGTGTGTGCAAAAACAATACATGAATTTAGAAATAGTTTAGATAAAATGAGATATGAAGACGGGACACCACGAGCATAGCTCCCTTTCCCGTAAGATACAACTAGGTAAATACAACTAGGTAAATACACACACACACACACACACACACACACACACACACACACACACACACACACACACACACACACACACACACACACACACACACACACACACACACACACACACACACACACACACAAGTGCACTCGTCTACCTACATTTATGCATATGTTGCGGCAATTTTTTTTTAGCCCGTCTGTACCGCGCGGTTTTAAAAGAATCTTACTCGTATAATCCACACTCATGTGTCACTATTATGAGGACTAATGTTTGCACGCCTCGTCCGCACGAGTGATTGTAGGCAACCGTGTACGAATGAAAAACAGCAAGAACACAGAAAACGTGTGCACAATACACGTACAGAATGTATACACACGCACACGCACGCACTCACACACATGCACACGGCTTGTTGGTGTAATGGATATTGTCTCGCCTCGACAAATCAGAGGGACAGAGTTTGAGTCTTGCTCAGTCTGTGAAAGCTAAAACTACACTCCAAGCTTTTACTGACCCCCTTAAGCAAGTGGATAGGTTTATGGGATGTGTATTAGGTCATAGCCATATTCATAGAATTGTCAGTATGAGGGCCGCGTGGTGCAATGCTGTAATGATTTTACTTCATAAAAAGGAGACCTGAAAACTCTTAGTAATTACCGACCGATTAGCTTGTTACCAAATGTATAAAGTACTCTCCAAGATCCGTACAGATAGACTGCCTAGAAATTTAAATGGAAACCAATCAAGAGAACAGGCTGGCTTTAAAAGCGGATATTCGATTCTAGACTATTTATAGACGATGAATCAACTAATCGAGAAAGCGACAGAAAAAGATATCTCTTTATCTAGCTCTTGTAGATTACGAGAAGGCCTCTGACTCGGTAGAACAAATTGCAATACTTAATTCGCTACACAAACAGGGTGCAAACGAATACATTGTAATGGTTCTAGAAAATATTTTTGGGAAATGTACCTCTGTAATTCAACTACATAATGATACAGAAAAAACAAAGATTAAGAAAGGAGCACGCATAGTGATACAATTTCATCCAAACTATTTACAGCTTTCCTGGAAGACATTTTCAGATGGGTGGGGATGCAGGAAGATATATATATATATATATATATATATATATGCTTAAAAGTGGCAGTTTGCCGACAAGATTGACGAGATAAACACCATATGAGGACGGAGCCTTTATTTGTACGTTTCGCTTATTACAGCTTTTTCAAGTACAAGTTGAGATACAAATGCTTGAGATTAAATAAGGGGAAAGGAGGGAACGGGGAGAGAAAAGGGGGGGGGAGGAAGAGGAGGAGGAGGAGGAGGAGGAGGAGAAGGGGGGGGGATTGGACACTGGGAAAGGATGAGAATGCTGGCCCAAACGTCCGTGGGCGAAATGTCCACAAAGGGGGTTTAGATATGTAATATTTTGCTGGCCATGGGTATTAGGGGAATAATGTGAGGCGAGATGTTAAACATGCCCCTGTTTTGTTCAATAGTGTTCGTTCCTTGAATGATTGCTGCTTCTAAACACTTCCTGCGGATTTTGTCTGGTTCCCGTATTAGCATCTCTGCATTCTTCCAGTCCATAAGATGGTTTTCCTTGTTTCTATGTTTGGAATTCAGCCCACATGGGATTCAGCCCAAAGGGATTTAGCCTAACCTGAATCCTGTGTGGGCTGAATTCCAAGCCCACCTATTTCATATCCTGTTAACTATTTCCAAATAATTTAGTGGCTTGTGTGAATATGATCATTATCTAAAAAAATAACTACTGTACTCAAAAGTAGCCTAAATCACACTGTATTCATTCATTTATCTATTCATTTATAAATCATGCAATATGCTAAAATTTTCTGTTTCCATTTCAGGATCTGTATCACCAGCTTCAATCCCTTCATCATCGGCTCCACTTGAATTATCTGCAAACCTGACTCCACCATTAAAAAGGTCACTATCAGACTCCTCCACAGGCGCCACTTCTGCTAAATCATTTACATCTAAAAGAAAGTTATCAACATCTCTGGACAGATTTATCATAAAAACTTCAGCCTCTCAAAAGGAAAATCTCGACAAAGAAGTTGCAAGAATGATATTTGCTACAAATTCACCATTTCGTCTTGTTCAGCATCCTCAGTTTCTCAAGATGGTTCAAAACCTAAGGCCAGGTTATATTCCTCCATCCAGAAAATATATTGCTGATAAGTACTTGGATCTTGTGTATGAAAAGGAATATAAAAAGTGTGCAGATAGATATTCAAATCTTGTATCATGTCATTTCTTCGCAAGCCATACTACCTTCATTAAGACTGAAAGAGAGAAATAGAGAGTCAGAGAAAGGGTATGTATGAATGAGTAGCTGAAAAGTAAAACAGAATAAAAAGAGAACAATGAATAAATAGAAAGATAGGTAAAGATACATTGATAAACATATAGGCAAAGAATAAACACACAGACAAATAGATAGATAAATAAATAAACAAATATATAAATAAACATGTACATAAATAAATCTGTTATTGTACGAATGGATGCCAATTCAGCAATACAGCCAGTCTCTATGCTCCTTGGGACGACAAGGCACAGGGCAGGGCTTCACATTCTTGAGGGGGCCCTCCTTGGTCCTGCCGTAGCCAGTGTACTTGAGGCCGTCTCGCTGGACGGGGAACGGGAGGGTCGCACCCTTCACCTGGATGGAAACATTGCAGCAGGAATAACTGTCATGTCCGAGCTGAAATAAACACACAACTTGGTGCTAATTAGACGGAACTTGTGATGAAATTTTTTTCTTATAAAAAAACTTGTTTTTTATGATTTTTTTTTATTCTCGTCCAAATTTGTTAAGATATTAAATACTTAGTATATAAAAACAGGTGCAAGTATGTTATTCATCCCTCCACATATGTGCATCTATCTTATTCAAAGAGGCATTAGACAGAGTATAAAAATAAACAAGTAATTGACCATTTTAGTCGCTG
>NC_134777.1:52832236-52842236 GCF_046742065.1 Oratosquilla oratoria
ATACAGTGAGCGGGAAGATGGGCAGAATATTTTTAGGGAGTTGCTGAATGTGAAGGAGGATAGGGAAGGAAAGATAGCTGCAGTGGGAAATACGAAGAAAAATGAGAGTGAGTGAGTGAGGAGAATGGAGGACGAGAAATAAGGAAGACGATGTGAAGGCAGTTGTAAAGATGATGATTTGAAAGCAGGTAAGGCACTGGTCTGGATGGATGTCATGCAGAAGAATGTCTGAAAAAGGGAGGTTCAGTGATGGTGGACTGGTTGGTGAGATTATTTAATGTTTGCTGGAGAGAGGGTTTTAGAGTACCGGAGGAGGACTGGAGAAGTGCCTGTATAGTTCCTCTTTACAAGGGGGAAAAAGGGGGGACAAGTGTGAATGTCGTAATTTCCGAGGGATTAGCCTGTTGAGTGTTGTAGGGAAGGCTTATGGGAGAATCTTAATTGAGAGGATTTAGGAGAGGAACAGAAGGAGTAATTTGGTGAGGAACAGTGTGGATTTAGGACAGGTAGAGGTTGTGTTTGTAGATCAGAAAATCTTTGTGGTAAGACAGATATGTGAGAAAGCTATAGGAAAGGGGGGAAGGGATGTTTTTTTGGGCTTTTATGGATCTGGAAAAGGCTTATGATAGGGTAGACAGAAAGGCACTGTGGGAGGTTATGACTCCCCCCCCCACCCGCCCCCCCCCCCCCCTCAACCCTAAATGCGCCCGCCAATCAGGAGAGGAGAAAAGCTTTTGGGAGCTGTCAAGAGTTTTTTATGAGAGTAGTAGAGCATGTGTTAGGATTGGAAATCGGAGAGAGTGAGTGAGATTGGAAGTAAAGGTGGGACTTCGTCAAGGATGCGTTATGTCGCCTGGTCTGTTCAACTTATACATGGATGGTGGGTGGTGCGAGGAGGTGAATGCTAGGGTGTTAGTGAGTCAGGGATTGGAGATGGTTTTAAAGGAAAATGGAGAAAAGTGGGAGGTGACCCAGCTGTTGTTTGCAGACGACACTGCGCTTGTGGCAGGTCAGAGGAGGGATTGAGGAAGCTGGGGGCAGAGTTTGGGAGAGGGAGAGTATGTGATAGAAGCAAAAGCTAAAGATAAATGTGGTATGTAAAAGTAAGGTGATGAGATGTACAAGGGGTTGTGAAAGTGGCAGTAGACTGGAATCTGTGAACATTAAGGGAGAGCGACTGGAGGAAGTGGATAGTTTTAGATACTTGGGTGCAAGTGTAGCAGGAAAGGTGGAGTGTGGAGTGAAGGTGGAGGATAGAATGTAGATTGAGAGAAGCGAGTAGTATGTAAATGCCTTGGTGGTTTAAAGAGTGTAATGAGGAATAGACATTTGGGAATGGATGCGAAGAGGAGACTGTATGAAGGAGTGATTGTGCCAACAGCAACTGTATGGGGCAGAAAATAGAAACGTGGAACATAAGAGAAGAAGACGAGAAGGAGTTTGAATGTGTTTGAGATGAGGCGGTCTGAGAAGTATGGTGGGGGTGTTACTAGGCTAGATAGAGTGAGAAATGAGGAGGTGAGGAGTGAGAGAACAGGGGGTTGAAAAAGATTTGGGAGATAGGGTTGATGAAAAGAGTATTAGGATGGTTTGGACACATGGAAAGAATGAGTGAAGGAAGACTAGTAAAAGAGGTATGGAAGGCAGATGTGGAGGGAGTGGAGGGAGTAAGTTGAACTTGAGGGGACGTCCTGGGATGAGGTGGATGGATGGGGTGAAGTGGGGGGCTTTGGAGGGAAGAGGGGAATGTCTGTTGAGGAAGGAAGGGAGAGGACGGAAGACAGTCTGGTGATTGGAGAATGGTTTGTATATGGATGATGTTGTGACTGCATGAGGAGGAAAGGTCGGGGGGGGTGGGGGTGGGGTAGTATGTGTGAGTAAATTTTGACGCAGCCCGAAGGGATTTCTCCCAGTCCTCTCTTATATGCAAAGGGGGACGGAGAGGGTGGGTTCGCCGATTAAATGAAGCGGCCTTGCTGTGGATGTACTGTGTCTGGCGACACTGCTTCTGGACCCAGGGCGGTGGGGCAGCAGGGTTGCAGCGAGGGGTGACCCCGTCCATCCAAAGGAGGTGCTCAGATTGAGAGGGAGAGGGTGGGAGGGGTGTGGTGTGTATTTAGTGGGTATGTAATGGGCGTGGGTGGGAGTGGTTGGAAGGGCCACTTTATGCCTGAAAGGGGTTGGGGGTTTATTCCCTTTGAAGGGGGTGTGGGCTTCCTGGGTGGGGTGGTAAGGGGGAAAAAGCCTTGGTGGTGTGGTGGTATGTGGTGGTTGGTGGTGGAGGTGGAGGTTGGTGGAGGTGGTATTATTAGTGGTGGTGGTGGTGGTGGTATTATTATTGATGGGTGGTGGTTTGTGGTGAGTGGTGGTATTATTATTATTATGATGATTATTATTATTATGACTGATTATTACGGCTTCTGCAAGCTGATGAGAATTATTATTATCTGATATCATTATCATATGCTTATTATGATTATTATTAATTATTATTATTATTATTATTATTAATTATTCATCATCATCAATCATCATCAAGCATCATCATCATCATCATCATCATCATCATCATCATCATCATCATCATCATCATTCATCATCATCAATCATCATCATCATTAGCAATCATCATCATAATTATTGTTATTATTATTATTACTATTATTATTATTATTATTATTATTATTATTATTACTACTCGTATTATTTATAATTATTATTATTATTAATTATTGTTATTATTATTATTATTTATTATTATTATTATTATTATTATTATTATTATAATTATTATTATTATTATTTTATATTATTGTTATTTATCATTATCGATTTATTATTATCATTAATTATATTATTATTAATTATTATATTATTATTATTATTATTATTTATTATTAGTATTATTATTATTATTATAATTTTTGTTATTGTTATTGTTCATTATTATTATTATTATTATTATTTATTATTATTATTATTATTATTATTATTATTATTATCCTTATTATTATTATTATGATTATAGTTAATTATTATTATTATTATTATTAATATTATTATTATTATCATTATTCATTATTATTATTATTATTATTATTATCATTATCATTATTATTTTTATGTTATTATTATTTTTATTATTATTATTATTATCATTATTATTATTATTATTATTATTATTATTATTATTATGATTATCATCATGATTATTATTATCACCTTTTTTATTCGATTATTATTATTATTATTATTATTATTATTATTATTATTATTATTATTATTATTATTATTATTAGTATTATTAATAATATATTGCTGTTAGTATTATTATTATTATTATTATTATTATTATTATTATTATCTCATTATTATTAGGGATGGTTTGGACACATGGAAAGAATGAGTGAAGGAAGAAAGACTAGTAAAAGAGGTATGGAAGGCAGATGTGGAGGGAGTGAACATGAGGGGACGTCCTAGGATGAGGTGGATGGATGGGGTGAAGGGCTCTTGGGGAAGAGGGGAATGTCTGTTGAGGAAGGAAGGGAGAGTGACGGAAGACAGAGGTGAGTGGAGAATGGTTGTATATGGATGATGTTTGTGACTGCATGAGGAGGAATGGGCGGGGGGATGGGGGGTGGGGTAGTGGTGGGTAGTATGTGTGAGTAATTTTTGACGCAGCCCGAAGGGATTTTTCCCCGTCCTCGACCTTATATGCAAAGGGGGACGGAGAGGGGGGGGGTAGCCGATTAAATTAATCGGCCTTGCTGTTGATGTACTGTGTCTTGCGACACTGTAACATACTTCTGACCAGGGCGGTGGGCAGGGTGCATTTAGCGATGACCCGTCATCCAGGAGTGCTCAGATACAGGAATCTTCCAGGATTACGGGGTGTGGAGTGTATTTAGGGATGAAAATGGGTGGGAGTGTTTTTATGCCTTTCACCTTTTTGGCTACCTTCCCTTGGAACCCCCCGGGAAAAGGGCCTTGTATAGTTACATACCTCAATTATTACATTATTATTATTATTACTTACCCATACCCTTACCCCACCACTCATATTATTATTATTATTATTATTATCATATCATTATCATCCCCCCCCCACCCCCCATTATTATTACCCCATCCAACCCATTTATTATCTTAATAATTTATTATTATTATTATTATTATTATTATTATTATTATTGATCACTATTACCCCCCCCCCCCATTCTTATTATTATTAATATGTATAATATTATAATTATTAATTATTATTATTATTATTATTATTATTATTATTATTATTATTATTATTATTATTATCATTATTATTATTATTAACATTATTACACCCAATTACCTTAACCATTATTATCCCCCCATTATTAATATTATTATTATTATTATTATAACCCACCCAACCCACACCCCACACACCCCACATACCCTCTTATTATTAAACCCCCAATCTCTATTATTACCCTTATTATTATTATTATACTATTATTAATATGATTATTATTATTATTAGTTATTCCCCCCACTTAACACTTATTATTATTATTATAAATTATTATTGACTTAATTAACCCCCCCCCCTATTATTATTATTATTATTATTAATTTATTATTATTATTATATTATTAACCCCCCCCCCCCCCCCCCCCCCCCCCACATTATTATTACCCCCCACATCACCCCCCCCATATACTCCCCACCCTCACCAACTAACATTATTACTATCACACTATTGTTATTACCACACCCATCCCACCCCTCTCTCACACTCTCCCACCCCCACCCCCAAAAAACCCAACACCCACAAATATATATTATTAACCACCACAAAAACCACACCCCCCACACACACCTCACAATACCTCACCCCACACACCAATAGTAACCCATTATTAATATTATCAACACATTATCATATGTCAATCCCTATTATCTCATCACTCACACAGTGATAGTAAATCCTACCTACTATTGACCACATTATTATTATATACATTATTATATTATCACCCATAATACTTACCCTTATTGTGATGTTGTATCCTCCACTCCCTCCCCCATCTCCCCACTCCCTAAACCTCCCCCCTCCCACTCTCCACCCCAACCCACCACCTCTCATTGCAACATGTTGTTGGTTGTGTACCACTATAACAGAGATGTTGTCCTCACTCATCTCCACCACCAACCACCCACAACCTCCCACCCAACACAACCACATCAACTCAAAACTCCACCCACAACAACCACACATATACTTCGTTCATTGTTGTTGTTGTTGTTGTTGGTGTTGTTACCACCCCACAACAAGTTCTTATTATTATTATTATTATTAATACTCCCTCAATTATTATTATTATTATTATTATTACTCTTCTATTACCCCCCCGTCTCATTACCGATATATTATGTACATACAAGAGTATATTATTATTGTACACACCCATCAAGTCTCCCCTAGATTGTTATTATCAGTATTACTTTAAAATTATTAAAACTCTCCTCCTCTCCACCCTTATCACAACACCACCTCTATTATATAATGATCATCACACTAATACTAATATTATTATTACCATTATTATTATTATTATACACTCCAGTGTATCCCCTATCACATAACGCATTATCCTTCACACATTATTTAATGTTATCATTATTATTATCATTATTAGATAGAGATTTATATCAATCCACTCTCAATATTAACAGATTACACTCCCACTCCTCATTATATACCCCCTCCCCCTCCCCCCATTATAATTATTATCTATTATTATTACTACCATTATTCATATTTATAATCTATTATTATTAGCTCTCTACCTCATACGTCATTACTTATTCATTATTCTCATCTATGATATCCATTACTATTATTATGAATTATTATTATTATTATTATAATTATTATTATTTCTACTATTAATGTTGTTGTTGATCTGACCCCGTTGTATTCTGCCTGTTGTTGTTGTTGTTGTTCGAACTTGTTGTGCTGCTGTTCCGACTGTGTTGCCCTCGCGCCATTGTTGTCCTAATACCCCTTATTATTATCCCTATAATATTATTATTATTATTATTATTATTCTTAATATTATTATTATTATTATTATTATCATTAATTATTTATTATCATTATTATTATTATTATTATTATTATTATTATTATTATTATTATCATTATCATTATCGTTATTTATTATATTTATTATTATTATTATTAGTATTATTATTATTATGATTATTATTATTATATTATTATTTTTATTATTATTATTATTATTATTATTCTCATTATTATTATTATTATTGTTATTATCATTAATATTGTTTATACTATTATTATTATATTGTATGTTATATTATTATTATTATTATCATTATTATTATCATTATTATTATTATATTATTATTATTATTATTATTATTATTATTATTATTAATATTATTATTATTATTATTATTATTATTATTATTATTATTATTATTGTTGTTAATTATTATTATTATTATTATTAATATCTTTTTATCATTATTGTTATAATTGTTATAGTAATTATTATCATCATCATTATTATTATTATTATTATTATTATTATTATTATTATTATTATTATTATTATTATTATTATTATTATTATTATTATTATTTATTATTATTATTATTTTATTATTATTATTATTATTATTATTCAATATTATTATTATTATTATTATTATTATTATTATTATTTATTATTATTATTATTATTATTATTATTTTATTATTATTATTATTATTATTATTATTATTATTATTTTTATTATTATTATTATATTATTATTATTATATTATTATTATCATTATCATTATTATTATTATTATTATTATTATTATTATTATTTATTATTATTATATTTATTATTATTATTGTAGATGAGAAAGAAGCGAGCTTTCACAGATTGGTTACAAAATAGGACGAAGGGAGTCATATGAGAGGTACAAAGAAAAGAAAAGAGAAGTAAAGCAAAAGGTAAAGGTTGCAAAGAGGAGAGCAGATGTAGAATGGGATAAGAGTTTGACAGAAAATTTTGAAAGTAATAAAAAAGATGCTTTGGAAGAAAATTAAGATAGGAAGAGAGGCGACGAATCTAGTAGAGAAGAAAAGGTTAAAAGGTGCAGATGGAGAGATGGTAATGGAAGAGAAGGCAGTAAGGGGAAGATGGGCAGAATATTTTAGGGAGTTGCTAATGTGAAGGAGGATATGGAAGGGAAAGATTGCTGCAGTGGGAAGTGCGAAGGTAGTGCGAA
Source organism: Oratosquilla oratoria (assembly GCF_046742065.1). Classification (NCBI taxonomy): domain Eukaryota; kingdom Metazoa; phylum Arthropoda; class Malacostraca; order Stomatopoda; family Squillidae; genus Oratosquilla; species Oratosquilla oratoria. The sequence continues at coordinate 52,839,532 of NC_134777.1, forward strand.
GAAAATGAGAGTGATGAATTGAGAAGAAGAATGGAGGAGAAATGATTGGGGAAAGGATGAGGTGCAGGCAGTTGTTAAGATGATAAAAGCAGGTAAGGCACCTGGTAGTCTGGTTGGATGCCGCATTGACATGCGGAATGTCTTGCTGAAAAAGGGAGGTACAGTGATGGTGGACTGGTTGGTGAGGTTATTTAATGTTTGTTGGAGAGAGCGTAGAGAGCCGGAGGGACTGGAGGAGTGCATGTAAAGTTCCTCTTTACAAGGGGGAGAGGAAAAGGGACAAGTGTGAATGTAGTAGTTTCAGAGGATTAGCTTCTTGAGTGTAGTTTGGAAGGCGTATGGGAGGATCTTGTTTAAGAGGATTAGGAGAGGAACAGAAGGGAGTAATTGGTTGAGGAGCAGTGTGGATTTAGGACAGGGTAGAGGTTGTGTTGATCAGATCTTTGTGTAAGACAGATATGTGAGAAAGCATATAGGAAAGGGTAAGGATGTTTTTTGGGCTTTTATGGATCTGGAAAAGCTTATGATAGGGTAGACAGGAAGGCACTGTGGGAGGTTATGGAGATATACCTCGGTGATTAGCGAGGAAAGCTTCTGGGAGCTGTCAAGAGTTTTTATGAGAGTAGTAGAGCTTGTGTCAGGATTTGGAAATGGAGAGAGTGAGTGGTTCGACGTTAAAGGTGGGGACTTCGTCAAGGATGCGTTATGTCGCCCTGGCTGTTCAAACTTATACATGGAGATGGGGTTTAGTGCGAGAGTTAAATGCAAAGGTTAATGGGCAAGGGATTGGAGATGGTTAAAGAAAATGGAGGAAAAGTGGGAGGTGAGCCAGCGGTTGTTTGCGGACGACACTGCGCTTGTGGCAGGATCGGAGGAGGGATTGAGGAAGTTGGTGGCTGAGGGGGCAGAGGAGAGAGAGTATGTGATATGAAGAAAGCTAAAGATAAATGTGGGTGTTAACAGGTTTAATAAAAGATAAATGTAAGGTGATGAGATTTACAAGGGGGGTGAAAGTGGCAGTAGACTGGAAGTGAGCAATTTAAGGGAGAGCGACTGGAGGAAAGTGGATCGTTTTTAGATACTTGAGGTGCAAATGTGGCAGGGAACCAAATGGTGGAGTGAAAGTGGACGGTTAGACTGTAGATTGAGAGAAGCGAGTAAATGTCTTTGGTGGATTAAAGAGTGTAATGAGGAATAGGGACATTTGGGAATTGGATGCGAAGAGGAGACTGTTATATGAAGGAGTGATTATGCCAACAGCACTGTATGGGGCAGTAAAACATGGAACATAAGAGAAGAAGAGAGAAGGGAGTTTGAATGTGTTTGAGATAAGTGTCTGAGAAGTATGAAGGGGTTATAGGCTAGATAGAGTGAGAAATGAGGAGGTGAGGAGGAAGAGCAGGGGTGGGGAAAAGGAGTTGGGAGAGATAGGGTTGATGAAAGAATATTAGGATGGTTTGGACACATGAAAAGAATGAGTATGAAGAAAGACTAGTATAAAGAGGTGTGGAAGGCAGATGTTGGGTGGGAGGGGAAATGTGAACATGAGGGGACGTCCTAGGATGAGCTGAGTGGATGGATGGGGTGAAGGGGGCTTTGGGGAAGAGGGGGAATGTCTGTTGCGGGGATGGACGGAGAGGACAGAAGACAGGGGTGAATGGAGAATGGTTGTATATGGATGATGTTGTGATAGCATGAGGTGGAATGGTGGCGTGGATTGGGGTGAGGTAGTAGTATGTGTGAGCAAAAAAAATTTGACGCAGCCCGAAGGGATTTCTCCCCGTCCTCTCATTTTATGCAATGGGGGGGGGGGGTCGCCGATTTAATGAAAGCGGCCTTGCTGTGGATGTACTGTCTCTTGCGACCACTGCTTCTGACCCAGGGCAGTGGACAAGGTGCAGGGATGACCCGTCATTCAGGAGGTGCTAAGATAAGAGGGAGGGTGGAGGGGTGTGGAGTGTATTCACTCGGGGTGGAATGGGTGGGATTGATTTTTGTGCCTTTTTCTTTTTGGCTACCACCCTTGTAAGGGGAAAAAGCCTTAGTATATGTATGTATGTATGTATGTATGTATGTATGTATGTATGTATGTATTATTTTATTATGATATTATTATTATTATTTTTATTATTATTATTATTTATTAGTATTATTAATCATTATTATTATGTTATCATTATTATTATTATCATTATTTTCATTAATATTATTATTATTATTACTATTATTATTACTATTTATTTATTATTATTATTATTATTCTTTATTATGTAATATTATTATTATTATTATTATTATTAGTATTATTTATTGCATTATTATTTATTATTATTTATTATTATTAGTATTACTATTATTATTTTCATTATTAGTAATTAGTAGTAGTAATCTTATTATTATTGATTATTATTATTAATTATTTATTATTATTATTATTATTTATTATTATTATTATATTTGTTATTATTATTTTTTTTATTATTATAATTTTTTATTATTATTATTATTATTACTATTATTATAAAATTATCATTATTATTATTAGTATTATTAGTATCATTATTATTTAGTATAATTATTATAGTATTTTTATTAAATTATTATTATTATTATTATTATTATTATTATTATTATTATTATTTATTATTATTATTATTATTTATTATTATTATTCTCAATCATTATTATTGATCAGTATTATTATT
>NC_134777.1:52854736-52857236 GCF_046742065.1 Oratosquilla oratoria
TAGTATTTATTTATCATTTTATTATTAATATTATTTTTTTTCGCATCCGACCTAGATATGGATCAAAAGGTCTCCTGTCGGTATGCTCCGCCTTTGTAATATATATTTGTATATATATATATATATATATGTATATATATATATATATATAATATATATATATATACATATATGTATACACACACACGCACTCACACACACACACACACACACACACACACACACACACACACACGCACACACACATACACACACACACACACACACACACACACACACACACACACACACACACACACATACATACACACACACGCGCGCGCACGTGCATATATATATATATATATATATATATATATTATATATATATATATATATATATATATATATATATATATATATATATATATATATATATATATATATATATATATATATATATATAAAATCATATTCACGTGTCATTTGTGAAATACTGCAATATATATATATATATATATATATATATATATACATACATATATATATATATATATATATATATATATATAATATATATATGTATGTGTACATATATGTATATGTATATAATATATATATATATGTGTATATATATATATATATATATATATATATATATATATATATATACTGTGCATACATAGGTACAGTATATATACATGTATTTATACATGTATATATATATATATATATATATATATATATATATATATATATTTATATATATATATATACATATATATATATATATATATATATATATATATGTGTGTGTGTGTGTGTGTGTGTGTGTGTGTGTGTGTGTGTGTGTGTGTGTGTGTATGTATATATATATATATATATATATATATATATATATATATATATTTATGTATATATACATACATACGTATATGATAATCTTTATGACAGTCGCATGTAGGATTCGAGCCCACTGCTTTCGGCCATCCGTAAGATTACCTTCACAGAGCCCTTACCCACTCGACTACTGTCATAAAAATTATGAGATTAATGTCACTGTCACTAACGAACTTCTTTCTCTCATATATATATATATATATATATATATATATGTGTGTGTGTGTGTGTGTGTGTGTGTGTGTGTGTGTGTGTGTGTGTGTGTGTGTGTGTGTGTGTGTGTGTGTGTGTGTGTGTGTGTGTGTGTGTGTGTGTGTGTGTGTGTGTGTGTGTGTGTGTGTGTGTGTGTGTGTGTATGCAGAGTCTTCTAGGAAAAGGAAAAACACACGGAGTCCGAGTGCTTTCGTGATATATTCACATTATCAAGGAGTTCAGAAAAGTGAGAACAAAAAAAAAGTGGAAATACAAAGTATAAATAGGAGAAGAGAGACTTTTACCCTCCTCTCCGAAGCCTGAAAGCTCAGGTTGGGTCACTCGGCGAGGTCGTGGAAACAGATCAGTATTATCACATTAACTTTTGAAATATGTACTATTTATATCATTGACAATATATGGATCTAATTTATATAATTCTAAACTATTATTAATGAGTTGGTCATAATTGTATTTGATAATTCCTGACTCTATGGTATTTCTTTCTGTTATATTCTTACACTGTATAATTTTTGAAGCATTTTTCCAGTCAATAGGATGGTCAAATTCACGAACATGTTTAAAAAGTGCACTAGTTTCTTGGCCCTTTTTTATGTTACTTTTATGCTGTTTAATCCTAACCTCTAATTCTTTTCCTGTTTGACCTACATAGTATTTGTCACATTTACTACAAGGTATTTTATATACACAGCCTGCAGAGTTATCAGGGGAATTCTTTATGGGAAGATTTTTTAGAGTTGTATTTTTATTGAAAGCTACATTTACATTGAATTTTTAAGTATATTGGGAATCTCTATAAAATTTTCATTAAAAGGAAGTACAAGTAAATTCTTTTTCTCAAACTTCTGTTCTGATTCGCCTTTATAGAATGTCCTTTTTGCTTTTTTAAAAAATTTGTCCAAAAAGAATTTGGGATATCTCAACTGTGTTCCGATGTCATAAATTTTGTTAATTTCGTCGTCCACAAATTCTTGGCTACAGATGCGCAGGCCACGAAGGAACATGGAAGAAAATGCTGACTGTTTAATTCTATTATGGTGGGCTGAATAGTAATGTATATGTGCGTTGACATTGGTTGGTTTTCGGTGAATACTATATTTAAATTTCTTATAGCATCTGTGAATGTTACAATCTAAGAAAGAAATGCATGAATCTTTTTCAATTTCTACAGTGAACTTTATAGAAGGAACCAATTGATTTAATTTCGTTACAAAGGCATCAACATTTTCATTGCTTGGCCAAATACAGAGAATGTTGTCGACATACCGAAACCATTTGACCTTCTTGGGAAGTAACAAAGGATTACAAAGGCGGACCTTTTGGTCCATATCTCGGTCGGATGCGGAAAAAATCATAATAATAATAAATAAATATATATATATATAATATTGTATGCAACAAACAAAAT
>NC_134777.1:52864736-52874736 GCF_046742065.1 Oratosquilla oratoria
TTCGTATGATTTATTTTTGATATTTGGAATCAGTTTTGTGGCTCGCCGTTGTACTTTTTCCAGTCTGTCAATGTCTTTAATAAGATTCGGTGACCATACGGAAACAGCGTATTCTAAATATGGACGAACTAACGATTTATATAGTCTGTTAATGAGTGATGGACTTTTGAAATCAAAAGATCGCGCATTCAGTCCTAGAATCTTATTTGCTTTCTAAGAGGCTGAAATACACTGCTTGGATGATTTGAGGTCGTTACTGATGATTATGCCGAGATCTTTTTCACTATCCACTTTTGTTAACGAATTTCTAAATAACTTGTAATCGTACTTACTGTTATTTTTACCTATGTGCATAACCTTGCATTTACTTGTGTTAAATTTCATTAGCCACTTTTCAGACCATAACTGTTATTTATCTTGATTGACGAGTTAAACACCATATGAGGACGGAGCCTTTATTTGTACGACGTTTCGCTTATAACAGCGCACACACACACACACACACACACACACACACACACACACACACACACACACACACACACACACACACACACACACACAGCTGTAATACAGCACACACACACACACACACACACACACACACACACACACACACACACACACACACACACACACACACAGCTGTAATACAGCACACACACACACACACACACACACACACACACACACACACACACACACACACACAGCTGTAATACAGCACACACACACACACACACACACACACACACACACACACACACACACACACACACACACACACACACACACACACACACACACACACACACACACACACACACACACACACACAGCTGTAATAAGAGAAACGTCGTACAAATGAAGGCTCCGTCCTCATATGATGTTTAACTCGTCAATCTTGTCGGCAACTGCCACTTTCATGTAATTTATCTAAATCTTCTTGAATATCCAATTGGTTTAAGTGATCATTTGCCATTCCGCATAGTTTTGTATCATGAGCAAATTTGGAAACAATAGATTTTAGTCCATGGTCTATATAATTTATATATACTATGAATATAAGTGGCCCAAGAACGGAACCCTGAGGAACTCCACTTGTAACATTTTCCATCTAGAAGTTTTTCCATTTAAAACAACTCTCTATTTTCAATCATTCAACCAATTACTAGTCGAAATTAATAGGCTACCACTTATTCCGTGTAAAGCTAAATTAGTAAGTAGTCTTTCGTGTGGGACGGTATCAAAAGCTTTTGCAAAGTCTAGATATATTAAATATATATATTGTTTTTGTGTGTGTGTGTGTGTGTGTGTGTGTGTGTGTGTGTGTGTGTGTGTGTGTGTGTGTGTGTGTGTGTGTGTGTGTGTGTGTGTGTGTGTGTGTGTGTGTGTGTGTGTGTGTGTGTGTGTGTGTGTGTGTGTGTGTGTGTATGTATTCACCTTGGTCTTTGAATCACGTGTTGGACTCGTGATTGACAGGTATTTCCCTCCCGGAAGAGAGCTCAGAGCTCGTAGGACCGATCTATGGGTGATGCTATGACCTTACACACACACACACACACCCAACTCCCCGCCCACGAGTGTCAGAGTAACGACCCGAAGTGCAGCGATACCGAAATAATATCGGCCCTGGGCAGGATTCGAACCAAGTACTACGGGCACCACCATGCTAGCAGTCCAGCGCTCTACCAACTGCACCACCGAATGTGTATGAAGATGTGGTTCTAGTCCATTTTACGTCTCCCATCCTCTTGTTGATGTTGATGACATAGAAAATAAAAAAACAATAAAAAAAAACAGGACCAGAACCACATCTTCATACGCCATCAAGGAATGGAGACCCAGAGGATGTAGACGTGAGCAGAACCTCCCACGAACAGTTCAGACAGACGCGGACGGTTCAGTCAGTCCCGGATAACCTGACGACAATATATCGATCCTACATCAATGGTTCTTATTTTCTATGTTTTCGTTATGATTGGTGATGTTTACGAAAAACGTTTTACATTCTTTACCAAAAACAAATAATTCGCTTGAAGGATGGTTCTCATTTGAGACACAGGTTGCTGGACACCACCCTATTATTTGAAAGTTTTTCGACTGTATGAAGAAAGAACAAAACCATAATGAAGTCAAAGTCGATCAATAATTGGCTGGTACTTCATCTCAACCACGAAGAAATATCGTGACTCTTCTGAACGGATAAAAAACACTATATAAAGATATCCTTCATATAGCAACGTCATTGATTATTTGCGGGCAATAGCCCATAACCTAGCTTTCTAATTTTAAGTAAACCAATTTTAAGTTTTAAGTTTAGTTTATACTAATTTGTCATTTTCAAATGTTCTGTCATCAAAGAATTTTAACTACTCTTAATAAATACGAAAAGAAATTCTACCTTGTTTTTGTAGTATCCTAAATAAAGGCTATGAAAGTAGTTATTTCATTATCAAAGGTAAAAGTATGCTAAATCAAGGATAAAAACACGACCTAGTTATATATTTCAAATCAGAATTTTTTTTATTTTTTATTTTTCGATGAACTGTTGTCAATGAATTGTTGTTGGTGAAATGTTGTCGGTGAATTCGCCTAGACCCCTACCGAATATATTGAATAAAGTTAGTTCTAAGATGTATCCCACTAGAAACTAGAATCTAAGTAGCAAGGAGAAAAGATTACTGTTACAGACTCTCAAAGTCACCAGGGCTGGCAAAACCAAAGTAAAAATGAGCGAAGCGAGAGGGTACATTGAGTAAGAATATGCCGGTGTTGGGGCGACAATAAACTTTTGATTAATGGAGAGTGGAGAGCGTGCAGATGAACATGGGTTGAAACACCTGCCAGTGATGCGAAAAAAATGAATAATAATAATCGAGGTGGTTTACATTAACCGCGATTCGAATTTCAGTATCCTAGACAAAAGTCTCCTCCGATTTTTCTTTTTTGTTGTTCCTTTTGCTTTTTATTTTTCTTTCTTATCTTTTTTTTTTCTCTTTTTCTTTCTGTATTTGAATGAAAAACTAAACACACCTTTTGGCCGGGTCCTCGCGACGTGGCGTAGTCATTGCAGTTGCTAATCATCTCCAGACGACGCGTCCAAAGTTTTCTCCCATTCCACCTGAGGTACGGTGGAAAGATTTGATAATATCAGTAACTGAATTTATATATAAATAGATAACCAGATTAATTATTCGATTAGTTAATTGATTAATAGATACATATATATATATATAGCTAATATAAAGAAATAAGAAAAATATAGATAAATAAATAAGCACGCAAACAAGAATAAGTTATTTCTTATGTTGCTCCAGGAAAAAAATAGCCGTTTCCACTCTGAAAGAAAACAAATAAGTCTCCATCAACAATATGACGTCATCAGTAAATACGACAGCTGAATGTCTCGATTTGAATGTCGGGTTGGCACTATAATCTAAGGCAATTATCGAATAGCTTCGGAAAGAACGCTGACATCGTGGCGGCATCACGTTATCAGTCCAACAGTCGTCCCATGACGTCATATCGATTTTTTTTTTTTTTTATTAAATTACCTATTCTTAGTTATATCTCGATTTGGTGCGAACATTGGCCAAAAGGGAAACAATCAGACGAGGGCGCGCGCACACAAACACACACAAATATATATATATATATATATATATATATATATATACATGTATATATATATATATATATATATACATATATATATATATGTATATATACATATATATATATACATGTATATATATATATATATATACATACATATATATATATATATATATATATATATATATATATATATTTCAGATAAAAAATGTAATCGCACATTTGTCAATCACGTTAAAACCATTGTTGGAGTAGAAAAAACTGGAGACGGGGAATCTATATATTTCGATTGCAAACTGCAATCCTCTTTACAAAGGATTACAAAGACAGAGCATGCCGACAGGAGACCTTTTGGTCCATATCTCGGTCGGATGCGAAAAAAATTCATAATAATAATAAAATAATAATTATAAAAAAATATATAATGTATGCAACAAACAAAATACATAAATAAATGCATAGGTATAGTTGAATAACAAACAAACAGGTAAACAGTAAATAATAATGAATTGACACATAACTAATAATAAATGAAAACCAAACACACAAATGATAACAAAGCAAAAACAAATAATATAAAATAAATTATAATCATTACAGCATCTTGCTTAGGTGTTTATCTAGATGAGTCTTAAAGCTTCGAACTGAACTACATTGCACTACCTGTGCAGGAAGTTTATTCCATTCATTAACTACACGGTTGGCAAAGTTGTTTCTACCTACTTCCAAATTGAATCTATTTCCGGATAGTTTGAGACCATTGTTTCTTGTCTGATTCTCATTCAATGTGAAAATTTTGTCATTTTTGATGTTGTCAATTCCCTTTAGAATCTTAAAGACCTGTATCAAGTCACCTCTGAGTCTACGCTTTTTTAGGGAAAACAGATTCATATGTTTTAGTCGATTTTCGTATGATTTATTTTTGATATTTGGAATCAGTTTTGTGGCTCGCCGTTGTACTTTTTCCAGTATGTCAATGTCTTTAATGAGATTCGGTGACCATACAGAAACAGCATATTCCAAATGCGGACGAACTAACGATTTATATAGCTTGTTAATGAGCGATGGACTTTTGAAATAAAAAAAATCGCGCAATCAGTCCTAGAATCTTATTTGCTTTCTCTGAGGCTGAAATACACTGCTTGGATGATTTGAGGTCGTTACTGATAATTACGCCGAGATCTTTTTCACTATCCACTTTTGTTAACGAATTTCCAAATAACTTGTAATCGTACTTATTGTTGTTTTTACCTATGTGCATTACCTTGCATTTACTCGTGTTAAATTTCATTAGCCACTTTTCAGACCATTGCTGTAATTGATCTAAATCTTCTTGAATATCTAATTAGTTTAAGTGATAATTTCCCATTCCGCACAGTTTTGTATCATCAGCAAATTTGGAAACAGTAGATCTTAGTCCATGGTCTATATCATTTATATATACTATGAATAGAAGTGGCCCAAGAACGGAACCCTGAGGAACTCCACTTGTAACATTTTCCCATCTAGAAGTTTTTCCATTTAAAACAACTCTTTGTTTTCGACCATTCAACCAATTACTAGTCCAACTTAATAGGCTACCACTTATTCCGTGTAAAGCTAATTTAGTAAGTAGTCTTTCGTGTGGAACGGTATCAAAAGCTTTTGCAAAGTCTAGATATATTAAATCTATATTGTTTCTTTTGTCATAATTCGATATAACTGTGTTGTAGAATTCGAGCAAGTTAGTCACGCAAGAACGTTTCCGTCTGAAACCATGCTGGCTATCATTTATCAAACGGTTACTTTCTAAATGATGTTCGATAGCATCTCTGATGATAGTTTCCATTATTTTTCCTACGATTGAAGTCAAACTTATAGGCCTATAGTTACTTGGTTTCTTTTTGTCACCTTTTTTGAATATGGGAGTAACGTTAGCTAGCTACCATTCTCTTGGGACATCTCCGGATATGATGGATTTCTTGAAAATAATTTCTAATGGAACAACAATCTCATTTTTAATTTCCTTTAAGATTCTTGGATGCCAACCGTCAGGCCCTGGTGTTTTATTAACTTTGAGTTTATCTATACACCATTTAATTTTTTCTTTTGTTATATTTACCGTAGTGAGTAAGTTTACCCTAGACTTTTCACAGGTTTCAGTTTGGAGTTCACTTTGAGGTGTTTCGTTTACGAATACCGAGCTAAAATAATTGTTTAAGATATTACACATTCCTTCATTTGAATATTCAAGTTGACCGTCAGCAGATAATAGTGGACCAATGTGATTCCTAACAACCTTTTTATCTCTAATGTAACTATAGAATTCTTTGGGATTCTCTTTGGATTTATCAGCGATGTTCATTTCGTATTGTCGTTTTCTTTTTCTTATTGTCTTTTTTAAATCTCTCTGTATTGATACATAACTTTCATAGTCATTAGATGCACCCGAACACTTATATTTCTTATAAGCCTGTCTCTTTTTAGCAATACTTTTTTCAGTTTCTTTGTCGAGCCACTTTGGGCGAGACTGATTTGGGGGACGTCTGTCCTTAAAAGGAATGTAAGTTTGAATAATCTTAGTGAGCGTATTTTGAAATATTTCCCACATCTGATCTACAGGTCTTTCGTTTAATTTTGCCTCCCAATCTGTAAGCTGAAGCTCCTGACGTAGTCCTATGAACTGAGCTTTACTGAAATCGGGTATTTTAGAAAGACAAGTAACTATTCTAAAATTGTTTAGGAGTTTGAATCTAACTAAGTTGTGATCGCTATTTGCAACAGATTCACCGACTTCTACATCAGTTACCATGCTTTCGCGGCTAGTGATCAATAGATCGAGTAAGTTTCCATATCTTGTGGGCTCTTTTACATGCTGAATTAAGTAATTGTCACCAAGAAAGTCAATCAAGCGACTACCTATATGGCCATGTTCAAGGGTCATCCAATCAATGTCAGTAAAATTGAAATCACCCATTATCAATAAATCCCGGTTGCAGAAACTAGACAGTTCTTGAAATAACAGTTTGTCGTCTGCTGATGATAATGTCTTTGGCCTATATATTACACCTATATTCATTTTTTGTCCATTTGTTTGGGTTAACTCAACCCACAAACTATCATATGCATCCTGTTTCACTTTCTCTAGAATACAAGAGTGAACATTGTTTTTAACGTACAACAGAACACCCCCACCTTTCTTGTGGTTTCTATCCTGATGAAAGTGTTTAAATCCCGCAATATTAAATTCAGTAGATACGAATAAGAATAGTGAGTGCTACTTAAGTAGTACCCTTGACATGAGAAAGGGGAACATTGGGAGAAGTCTCTACCTTCGGCTCACTCCATATGTGAGGTCAGGAGGCAAATGTCTTTTTAATAGGCTGGTGATGAAAACACCGGAAATTATATCCGGGGATCATTGCCCCTTTGAAATGTTCATATTGGGCTGGTATTCAATTAAAGTAGATTCAACCATTTTTCTCCTGAACTCACATCTGGATTTATAAATAAGCTCAGCTTTATCCCAATCTAAACAATGTTTAAATTGCTTAACATGTTGGAACACAGCTGAGCTTTCTTGTCCATATTTAATGGAACGTTTATGTTCGATGATCCTAGTGTTCAAATCCCTTCCAGTCTGTCCGATGTAAACTAAGTCACAACCTTTACGTGGAATCGAATATACCCCTTGACTATGCTCTTCTTTCAACTTTAAACTTAATGTTGGAGGCTAACGAATTTAAATCAGCAAAAAAGTGATCAAATTCGTTAGCCTCCAACATTAAGCTTAAAGTTGAATGGGAAGAACAAGGTAAGCTACCCTTTTTAGATGTTGTCATTGTTTGTGACGGGGACAAGCTTGCTTTTACCGTCTATAGAAAAGAAACTCATTCTGGTAGTTATCTTCATTTCTTCAGCAGTCACCCAGACAAAGTAAAAAGTAGCGTCGCCTCAGGATTATTTCTTCGAGTTCTTAGAACTTGCAGCCCCCGGATTGGTTCTTGGTCCAAGCCCTCAGCCGTGTGAGATCCAATTTTTTCAACACCGCCCCCATTTCCTCTAATTTTTCATTGGACAAGAGCTCCTTAATCGTTCCCTTTATAAAATCTAGGTGGGGCAATGTTACTAGCGGGGTCCCCCGGGGCTCGGTTTTGGGTCCCTTGTTGTTCATTGTGTACATAAATGACTTAGACGATGGGATAGATAGTGATGTTAGTAAGTTTGCGGACGACACTAAAATAGGACGCCTAATTAGGTCAGGAGACGACGCAGAGATTCTGCAGGATGATCTTAATGAATTGTTAACATGGTCGGAGAAATGGCAAATGAACTTCAATATCTCTAAGTGTAGCGTGTTAAACGTAGGGCTACACAACCCCAAAAATAGATACATCGTAGATAACACGTTTTTAGAAAATCTGAGTGCGAGAAGGATTTGGGAGTTCTGGTGAGTCCAGACCTTAAAACCAGGAAGCAGTGCATTAGCCCCAGAAATAAAGCTAACAGTGCATTAGGTTTCATTGCTAGGACGGTAACGAATAGAAGTGCAGAGGTAATTATCAAACTCTATGTAGCGATAGTTAGACCCATCCTTGACTATGCGGAACAGTTTTGGTCTCCGTCCTACAGAATGGACATCAATTCACTAAAATCAGTACAGAGAAGAATGGCCAAAATGATACATGGACTCGGAAATTTGCCTTACGAAGAAAGGCTTAGGCACCTAAACTTACACTCTCTGGAAAGACGCAGAGTGCGGGGTGATCTATTAGAAGTGTTCAAGTGGATCAAAGGCTATAGCAAGGGAGATACAAACAAGGTCATCGTAATAAAACAACAGGGCAGGACTCGCAGTAATGGGTATAAACTGGACAAATTTAGATTTAAGAAGGAAATAGGCAAGAATTGATTTACTAATAGGGTGGTCGATGAATGGAATAGACTTAGTAACCATGTAGTAAGCGCTGAAACTATCAGTTGTTTTAAAAAACGATTAGACAACTTTATGGATGGGGACGACAGGTGGTGATGGATACGGAGCTGCCTAGTGTAGGCCTTACGGTCTTTTACAGTCTCCTTTATTCTTATGTTCTTCTGTATGTTCTTTTCTGATTCATTTATTCCTTCGACCAATTTTCTTCCCAAAGACAAATTAAATTTAATTAATTATTACCCTGACAACATTAATAAAAGGTGGTAAATGTCCACCAAAGGTTGAAAGAAGAGCATAGTCAAGGGGTATATTCGATTCCACGTAAAGGTTGTGACTTAGTTTACATCGGACAGACTGGAAGGGATTTGAACACTAGGGTGATCAAACATAAACGTTTTATTAGATATGGACAAGAAAGTTCAGCTGTGTTCCAACATGTTAAGCAATTTAAACATTGTTTAGATTGGGATAAAGCTGAGCTTATTTATAAATCCAGATGTGAGTTCAGGAGAAAAATGGTTGAATCTACTATAATTGAATACCAGCCCAAAATGAATATTTCAAAGGGGCAATGGTCCCCGGATATAATTTCAGGTGTTTTCATCACCAGCCTATTAAAAAGACATTTGCCTCCTGACCTCACATACGGAGTGAGACGAGGGTAGAGACCTCTCCCAGTGTTCCCCTTTCTCATGTCAAGGGTACTACTTAAGTAGCACTCACTATTCTTATTCGTATCTACTGAAGAGGATTGCAGTTTGCAATCGAAATATATAGATTCCCCGTCTCCAGTCTTTTCTACTCCAACAGTGGTTTTAACGTGATATATATATATATATATATATATATATATATATCTTTTTCAACCACATATCACTTTTAATTCCATACCATCGCAAACAAGACTGAGAGTCGCTCAAAGGAGGCATCTGTTGGAAATTGAAATGTGAACGAGCCGAGGATTCGAACCCAGCTAACCCGTAATAAAGTTACATTGACGTAAACCAATACGCTATCAAGAGAGATATAAGTTGAGTACGACTTTCTTATATTTGTATATTCGAATTACATGCACCTACACGAAATATCTCGTTCAACCCATCTCCGCCATGATAGAGCATTGGACGTATGTGCGCGTGGGAAAGTTTTATACATACACACTGAATGGTTTCCAGTGATCAATTAATATCTTTTTCAACAACATATCAATTTTAATTCCATAACATCGTAAATGAGACTGAGAGTCGCTCGAAGGAGACATCCGTTGGAAATTGAAACGTGGACGAGCCGAGGATTCGAACCCAGCTAACCCGTAACAAAGCTACAATGACGTAAACCAATACGCTATCAAGAGAGATATAAGTTGAGTACGACTTTCTTATATTTGTATGTTCGAATTACGTACACCTACACGAAATATCGCGTTCAACCCATCTCCGCCATGATAGAGCATTGAACGTATGTGCG
>NC_134777.1:52877236-52892236 GCF_046742065.1 Oratosquilla oratoria
GGCCTCGTGCCATCCCGTGTCGCCTGTCAATCAATTCCTTCTCTCTTCTCCGACCATATTGCTCTTAGTTTATACTACTCCATACCATCTCGGATTCCAACTCCTCATCACCGGACCCGTATATCCATTCCTCCTAAATATTTCCCTACGTATATTTCGTACATCTCTAGTCTCCTTCCCACATTTGACTTCCTATCCCCCGACGCACTATACACGTCCTTAGTGAATACCACACACGACTTCTACAGCCGCTATGTAACCAAAGCTCACCTACCACGCCGCCCTGTACCTCACTCATGGACGTTGGACCACCGTATTATCCAAGCGGAGAGAGCTACACAGACTACTGGTCATACTTTTCAGACGCAACCCACACCTGATTCTTTACATCAGTACCAAATAGCACGGGATAATATGGTCGCCCTCCAGAACTGTGCCTACACAGAGTCTTGGCAGAAATACACTGATTCCATAAATCACCAGACTAGTATCGCGACCATGTGGCGCCTTGTAAAAAGGGTCGTTAAGAAGCAACCTCCCAGCGCCCTCCATCACAGTCCAGACGCCTACGCCCAGGACCTCATTACTTTATGGTCGTCACAGTCACAGACTAACAATCTTCCTACGCATATCCAAGAGGCACTCTCCACTCGTCGCAACATCCGTAATCTCCACCTAATGGCTGCACTTCTCCACCCAGATGAAGAAGACGACGTCCCGATTACGGAGAATGAATTACGACTAGCCATGACTAATACAAAAACTTCTGCCCCCGGGGATGACGGCATTACATACCAAGTGCTCCGACTCCTACTGGAAGTTCCTGGCAACCCCCTCCTTCGCCTCTTCAACCTCTGCCTCCTTCGTGGATATGTACCTGCAGCCTGGACTTTAAGCACGATTGTTCCGATACCGAAACCAGGTACTGATAAATTCAGGCCCATTTCCCTAACTTCATGCTTCAGCAAGGTGCTTGAACGTATCATCCTTGCCCGGCTCATGAATCGTCTACAAGGTCAACTCTCCCCGCAGCTGTATGGTTTCCTCCCACGTCGAAGTACGCACCACTGCCTTACTGAGCTCTACACCCGCCTCTCTCCCACCAGCGTAGTTGCCTTCCTGGACCTCAAAAGTGCTTTCGATGTAGCCAACAATGAAATAATTCTTGGCCAGCTGGTTACCTTCGGAGTGCAAGGAAACCTCCTTCGATGGATTCGAGGTTATCTGAGTAACAGGAAGTCACGTGTTCTCTTTCGAGGTGTGTGCAGTTCCTACGAGCAGTTCGAACTCGGTACCCCGCAAGGTGGCGTACTAAGTCCATTTCTTTTTAACGTCTTGATGCACCGCTTACTCTCACTTCTTCCTAACGTTCCCGGTACAACCCTTCTCTGCTACGCGGACGACATCTGCATCCATTCCAACTCGCCCGCTGACCTCCAATTCGTCCTCAATGGTTTCTACACGTCAACTACCGCTTGTGGTCTCATCATTTCCCCTGAGAAGAGCAGAATATTTTCATCTCGTACTCTCCAAGCACTACCGACGTTCAACATGGGAGGTGATGCTATCCCTCACTGCACACAGAACACATACCTTGGAGTACCAGCCCGGAACACTCCAGCCATACCGACTCGACAACGTATCCATCCCCTTGTTAATGATCTCCTTTATCGTCTGCAGGCCCGTTTTACCCCTATCAAGTGGCTTGCCACAAATTCCACCGGCGTTTCATTATCAATGGTCAGAACTCTATACACCACATTTCTTCGATCACTCGTTGACTACATATCACCTGCCCTTTGTCAACTTCCCAGGAGAGCTTTGGAACCTCTCGAAAAATTCCAAAATAGAATAATGAGATTTATCTTAGGTTGCCCTCCTTCGACTCGCATCGTTAACATGCAAAATGAACTTGGTCTACCCTCGCTCGTAGAGAGAATATATGCTAACATGGCCATTCTCTCTGTAAAATGCCTCCGATCGCCCTATCTGTCCCCAAACTTTACTGCTACCATCAGAGCGTCGCTCGAACCTGACGGTGCACCCCGCCTCCCACTTCGACCAGGAGGCCGCAACCTCGTCACTACAGTGTGCAACACACTCAGAAACCTTGACCTCCACGTCCCTGAAGAAACGGTTGAACCCGACTTGCCCCCGTGGCGAATCTCCCTCCCTAACGTCACCTTCACACCAACCTCCAAAGATGACCTTCCTGCACTTCAAAAGCAACTAGCATTAGAAACCATCGACAGCGTATCCTCAAAGATCCCCGCAGCGCATGTCATCTACGTGGATGGCTCAGTACAGGCTGATGGAAGAGCAGCGTGTGCCATGTACTCACCCACCTTACAGCCACCTGTGGAAGCTGGATGGATTGGCCGCAGGTTACCTGTCACATCAAGCTCCACGTTTTGTGAGCTACACGGAATCCTCGACGCAGTAACATATCTTGTAGACTGTAATGTAAATGGTGTGATCGTTTGTGACTCCCAACCAGTTCTACACGCCCTCTCCTCACCCAGACCCAACTACTATCGTGTTGTTCAGGCCATACTGACCCAACTCGCCGTTGCTCATGAAGCATCTATGGCCGTACCTTTCATATGGGTGCCCTCACACGTCGACCTTGCTGGCAATGACACGGTGGACCGTTTTGCCAAAGCAGCTTGTGCCTTCGTCTTAGACAACGAACGCGTAGTACCCTCTCTCACATGCCTCAAAAACAGAATACACGCAGCCACTCACACCATAACAACACGCCGAAGGGATGCGGAACGAGCCACCAGTGTCTCCATTCAACACCACGACCACTTCCTACCCAGCCGCCACAAGTATCGCCGACGCGGACCCATGGTACGGAGACACAATGTTATCAGTGCTCGGCTCAGACTCGGATATCGACCTGTGTGGCAAATATCCCAGGCGGAAGATATGCCACATTACTCATCATGCAGGCTGTGTAACCGCCCTAAAGCCAACACTCTTGAACATTACTGTCTCCAATGCCCCATTGTGACAGACAGTATTCCACAGAGACAAGACGTGATAACTGTATGTAAATATTTACTTAGTGACGACAACTTAGATACACTCCTAGCTCGCCACCCCCATTTTGGGGGATTTTGATTGTTAAATCCAACCATACCTCCTTTTGTATCTCTTTTCATAATACTATGACTAATATACTATTGTTTGTCGCCCTCAGAAGCGATGAATTTATTAAACGGTGGACCATCTTACCAAGGCAGCCTATACCTACGTCATGGACGTCACGCGCAATGCTCACCCTATCATGCCTTAAAAAAAGATACGAGTACACGCAGCCACTCATGCCATGTCAACACACCGAAAGATGCGGAACGGTCTACCGATATCCCCATACGACCACCTCCTACCCAACCGCCACAAGTAACGCCGACGCAAGACCACGGTACGAAGGCACAATAATGTCAGTGCTCGGCTCGGACTTGGGAGTCGACCTGTTTGACGGGGCTCCCAGACGGATGATATGCCACGGTGATCACCGTGCGGGCTGTGTAACCGTCCTAACACGAACACCCTTGGTATTATTGTCTCCAGTGACCCATAGTGACAGACAATATTCCCCGGAGACGGGGCATGATGATTGTATGTAACACTTACATAGTACCACTATCTCGCCATCACAATTTCGGGGGATCCTGAATGATTATTGTATTATGTCTCCATTTAAAGAATGTGTGTAATATATGACATGTCCTCTAACACAATGCTGTGATAGATGTACTATTGTTTGCCGCCCACGGGCGTAATAAATTTATTAAAACCAAAACCTCCCTCCCTCTCTAAAATGTGCTGACATCACGCAGTCAACCTTACCAGGGCAAGTGCGAGGCTAGCCCCTCCCCCTACCCCCCACCCTCCTCTCTGGGCAGCCCATAGGAAAATATTCATTGTATAAGGCGGCTAGGAGGCCATGAAAGCAACTCGTTTCAGGAGAGCTCTACATAAAACTACGTGAGGCTCATAAATACCTACAGTCAAGAGCAGCCATCGTTACGTTTCAACAAAGAGGGAGTTGGAGTTAGGAATCTCAACTTTCAAAACTCGTCCCAGAAGATCACTACTCATGTTAGGTTATAATTATTCCTATTTATCACTGGTTGGGTGCATTGATATTCTGTTTTCTTCCTAATCATAAACAGTGAGCTTAGCCCTTGGAAAAAGTAAACGCTAACTGCTGTAATGAAAAAGGGAATTTGAAAAGAATGGACCCCAACACTAAACCTTCCGTACTGGATGGGACTTTTCTTTTTACTCTGTATGGCGTCTGTGTATTCTCATCTCCGTGACACATTCCCTTCCCCCCCCCCCTCGTCTGCAAACCCATTAGTACCTTTTGCCTCTATATGGAGGTGCAGTCCCGACGGCCGGCATTCGATCATTAGATCAGACCCGAGAGATCTTGCAGTCAGTTTCGACTCTCTTTCCTCTATTTGATTTTATTTCATTTATCAAACTCAAACTGTAACTACTTCCCTCCTTGCCCTTCCAGCGAGTGACAAAGAAACAGATCCTCACTAATGCAACACAGACAACCGTTTAGTGTTTCTTCCTGGACAGATCTAAAGGGTTACTGTGATGCTGCGGGTGTCCAGTCGGCGTAACTCGAGGCAACGATTATTGTTTTTAAAGATTCATCGTCTGTAATGACGGGAGGAACTTTTTATTTTGATTTCGTCTGCCGTCAGATGAGGTGGGGGGGAGGGTTTCAGTGGTAGTGAGGGGGTTCAGGCCATTTGTGCAGTTGGTGTGTCATGTGTCGTGTGTGTGTGTGTGTGTGTGTGTGTGTGTGTGTGTGTGTGTGTGTGTGTGTGTGTGTGTGTGTGTGTGTGTGTGTGTGTGTGTGTGTGTGTGTGTGTGTGTGTGTGTGTATGTGTGTGTGTGTGTACCTGGAAGAGGCTGGTAGAGAGGTGTGGGTAGAAAGTAGGGTAGATAGTGAGGGTTGCATTTCATGAATTGGGTGTTTGGTAAACAAGAGCTCGTTAGCGAGCAGTCGTTTAAGTTCACTCTCCGCCTTGAGTCATAAAAATGGCTGGGAGCCTGTATGACGTGTTTTGCTGACTACTTGTAATCTAAGTGAGTTATGCAGTGATTCGAGATTGCTTAAGTAAACAATATTGCATATAGATTTGTAACAACGAATCTGATTGGGGAAAGGGTGTAGGAGGAGAAAATTCAATTGATTCACGATTGTAAGATCACTCCTTTTTGGGGAGGATCTTAAATCTAACGTTAAGTATCATTGGACTAAAAAAATCACTACGTCATTGCAAAACTCAACTGGAATATCTTTTGCTTTTTCTCTGGGGATTCAGAGATTACAACTGAAAAGGCACGCAGTGTAACTGGTATTCAAGAAATAAAAGAAAAGAAAATCTACAAATATTTCATTTCCGTTTGTCGGAAATGCATTATGTAGAAATTGAAAAGAGGAATAATTTTAGGCAGAAAAAGAAGTAACAAGAGAAAGATAGGTGAAAGTAAAGAAAAGGGAAGTGACTAAAGACAGCGGTGAAAATTTAAGAGGAGAAAATTCAATTGGTTCACGATTGTAAGATCACTCCTTTTTGGGAAGGACCTTAAATTTAACGTTAAATATTATTGGACTAAAGAAATCACTACGTCATTGCAAAACTCAACTAGAATATCTTATGCGTTTTCTCTGGGGATTCAGAGATTGTAACTGAAGAGGCACGCAGTGTAACTGGTATTCAAGAAATAAAAGAAAAGAAAATCTACAAACACTTCATTTCCCTTTGTCGGAAATGCACTATATAGAAATTGAAAAGAGGAATAATTTTAGGCAGAAAAAGAAGTGACAAGAGAAAGATGGGTGAAAGTAAAGAAAAGGGAAGTGACTAAAGACAGACAGTGATGAACATTTAAGAGACGTACGAAAGAAAAGTACATACATACATACATATACCAAGGCTTTTTCCCCCTTACTAGGGAGGTAGCCAAAAAGGAAAAGGCATAAAATCATTCCCACCCATTCCATCCCCGAAAACACTCCACACCCCTCCACCCTCCCTCCCATCTTAGCACCTCCTAGATGACGGGTCATCCCTGCACCCTGTCCACTACCCTGGGTCAGAAGCAGTGTCGCAAGACACAGCACATCCACAGCAAGGCCGCTTCATTAAATCGGCGACCCCCCTCTCCGTCCCCCCATATAAAGGAGAGGACGGGGAGAAATCCCTTCGGGCTGCGTCAAAATTTTGCTCACACACACTACCTCACCCCCCATCCCCCCGTCCATTCCACCTCATGCATCACAACATCTTCCATATACAACCATTCTCCATTCACCCCTGTCTTCTATCCTCTCCCGTTCTTCCTCAACAGCCATTCCCCTCTTCCCCAAAGCCCCCTTCACCCCATCCATCCATCTCATCCTAGGACGTCCCCTCATGTTCACTCCCCCACATCTGCCTTCCATACCTCTTTTACTAGTCTTTCTTCACTCATTCTTTCCATGTGTCCAAACCATCCTAATGCTCTTTCATCAACCCTATCTCCCAACTCCCTTTCCACCCCTGTTCTCCTCCTCACCTCCTCATTTCTCACTCTATCTAGCCTAGTAACCCCCATCATACTTCTCAGACACTTCATTTCAAACACATTCAAGCTCCTTCTCTCTTCCTCTCTTATGTTCCATGTTTCTGCTCCATACAGTGCTGTTGGCACAATCACTCCTTCATACAGTCTACTCTTAGCATCCATTCCCAAATTTCTATTCCTCATTACACTTTTAAATCCACCAAGGCATTTACTCGCTTCTCTCAATCTACATTCTACCTCCACCTTTACTCCATCTTTTCCTGCCACATTTGCACCCAAGTATCTAAAACTATCCACTTCCTCCAGTTGCTCTCCCTTAATGCTCACTTCCAGATTACTGCCACTTTCACCCCTTGTACATCTCATCACCTTACTTTTACCCACATTTATCTTCAGCTTTCTTCTATCTTCTATCCCAAACTCTGTCACCAACTTCCTCAATCCCTCCTCCGATCCTGCCACAAGCGCAGTGTCGTCCGCAAACAACAGCTGGCTCACCTCCCACTTTTCTCCATTTTCTTTAACCATCTCCAATCCCTGACCCACTACCCTTGCATTTACCTCTCGCACTACCCCATCCATGTATAAGTTGAACAGCCAGGGTGACATAACGTATCCTTGACGAAGTCCCACCTTTACCTCAAACCACTCACTCTCTCCTTTTCTAATCCTGACACAAGCTCTACTACTCTCATAAAAACTCTTGACAACTCCGAGAAGCTTTCCTTCTATCCCGTATATCCGCATAACCTCCCACAGTGCCTTTCTGTCTACCCTATCGTAAGCCTTTTCCAGATCCATAAAGGCCCAAAAAACATCCTTACCCTTTTCTATAGCTCTCTCACATATCTGTCTTACCACAAAAATCTGATCTACACAACCTCTACCTGCCCTAAATCCACACTTTTCCTCACCCATTACTCCCTCTGTTCCTCTCCTAATCCTCTCAATCAAGATCCTCCCATAAGCCTTCCCAACTACACTTAACAAGCTAATCCCTCTGAAACTACTACATTCACACTTGTCCCCCTTTCCCTTGTAAAGTGGAACTATACAAGCACTCCTCCAGTCCTCCGGCACTCTACCTTCTCTCCAGCAAACATTAAATAACCTCACCAACCAGTCCACCACCACGAAAGAAAAGTAAGCGCGCAAAAGTGGCGGCTTGGACTCTATGAATGGCATTATTCTAGCCTCATAACTTGATATGTGTGCATAACAAATCCACGATGTAAAGCCAATACACTTCGTTCACCAAACTAAAAAAAAATCAACCACTGTCGTCCTTACAAGCGAAGCTAACGGAATCAACGCCCTGAATAAACAAATCGACATGGTGGAATGGACACACATCAAACAATACCACCTCCTAATCGTGACGTGGCCAGACGCTTTGAGGGCTGGGATGTGCCTTACACACCCGCACATGGGGAGCGTGAAGTTCCTCGGGGCCGAAAGGGGAGCTGGCGACCCGGGCTCGAACTCCTGCAGAAGGTCCTGTGGCTTGGTCCTGTGCAAGGTCTCGGGGACTCCTGTGGAAGAGATGGAAGACACTGAGAACCTGTAATCACTATGACCGATATAGGTTGTTCTTCCGGTGTGTGGAAGGAGAAAGAAGTCAGAGAAAGAAAAGAGAAAAGAAAAACAAATGTGCATTCGTATGTAGTACATATCCATAAGATTATTTTTTCAGTCATTTCCTTATCATGTTTGACAATTACAGTCACCCTAAACTCATGAAAATCATATCGACCTTGTCATAATTGCCGTTAGTCACTGAAACAACTATAAATGAATAGATGTAGAAACACCTGAAAAAACGAAATTGTGTCTATAAATAAATCAGCATACAAAGGCAGATAATTCAGTAGAAACTTTATCCTCAGTCATGAACGATTTTGTCAAAAAAGTAGATTATGAGAAGTATGGAGTATTGATCATTCTTAGATTTATAGATATTAGTGGAAAAAGATCAAAATAGCTTGAAATTTATTGTACAAATAGTAATTGCATCAAAAGAAGAAATCAGAAACAAAACAATTAAATAAAGGGGTATCACAGGGTAGCATAAGGGGACCAGCGCCATTTAGGATACTGTATATGCTGTACAACATATCTCTAAAATACTCAAATAACACAGGAGCTAATTTGACTTTATGCAGATAACACCCAGTTCTACTTTCCAGCTATCAATGCGGATGATACATTTAAAAAAGATACAATAAATAACAACTTATATAATGATGATGATGATAATTATTGACTTTAGCGTCACTGATTTCAAACCCGTAATACCACAGCGGCAATTGGCAACGACCCCTGCCTTTCCATAAATCTCTCAAGGATGCCTATGTTGTTTAAGTGTAGTGATGCCTCTGTACCTCCAAGTTATGATAACAAGAGAAACGATGTTGTCAGCCTTTCATATGTGAAAAGCGAGGGATATTCAAAGTTGATAGAAATCTTGATACCAGTCCGGAGACCGATTTGGTTTTAATAAATATATTACGCCCGTGGGTGGCAAACAATAGTACATTTATTACAGTAGTGTATTAGAGGACATGTCATATATTACATATATTCTTTAAATGGAGACATAATATAATAATCATTCAGGATCCCCCGAAATTGTGATGGCGAGATAGTGGTACTATGTAAGTGGTACATACAATCATCATGCCTTGTCTCTGGGGAATATTGTCTGTCACCATGGGTCATTGGAGATAATAATTCTTAAGGGTGTTCGCGTTAGGACGGTTATACAGCCTGCACGGTGATCACTGTGCCACATCATCCGTCTGGGAGCCTTGTCACATAGGTTGATTCCCAAGTCTGAGCCGAGTACTGACAACATTGTGTCTCCGTACCATGGTCTTGTGTCGGCGTTACTTGTGGCGGTTGGGTAGGTGGTCGTATGGGGATATCGGTAGTCCGTTCCACATCTTTTCGGTGTGTTGACATGGCATGAGTGGCTGCGTGTACTCGTATCTTGTTTTAAGGCATGATAGAGTGAGCATTGCGTGTAACGTCCATGACGTAGGTATAGGCTGCCTTGGTAAGATGGTCCACCGTTTAATAAATTCATTGCTTCTGAGGGCGACAAACAATAGTATATTAATTATAGTATTATGTGAAGAGATACAAAAGGAGGTATGGTTGGATTTAACAATCAAAATCCCCCAAAATGGGAGTGGCGAGCTAGGAGTGCATCTAAGTTATCGTCACTAAGTAAATATTTACATACAGTTATCACGTCTTGTCTCTGTAGAATACTGTCTGTTACAATGGGGCATTGGAGACAGTAATGTTCAAGAGTGTTGGCGTTAGTGAGGTTACACAGCCTGCATGATGAGTAATGTGGCATATCTTCCGCCTGGGATATTTGCCACACTTGTCGATATCCGAGTCTGAGCCGAGCACTGATAACATTGTGTCTCCGAACCATGGGTCCGCGTCGGCGATACTTGTGGCGGCTGGGTAGGAAGTGGTCGTGGTGTTGTATGGAGACACTGATGGCTCGTTCCGCATCACTTCGGCGTGTTGTTATGGTGTGAGTGGCTGTGTGTATTCTGTTTTTGAGGCATGTGAGAGAGGGTACTACGCGTTCGTTGTCTAAGACGAAGGCACAAGCTGCTTTGGCAAGACGGTCCACCGTGTCGTTGCCAGCAAGGTCGACGTGAGAAGGCACCCATATGAAAGATACGGCCATAGATGCTTCGTGAGCAACGGCGAGTTGGGTCAGTATGGCCTGAACAACACGATAGTAGTTGGATCTGGGTGAGGAGAGGGCGTGTAGAGCTGGCTGGGAGTCACAAACGATCACACCATTTACATTACAGTCTACAAGATATGTTACTGCGTCGAGGATTCCGTGTAGCTCACAAAACGTGGAGCTTGATGTGACAGGTAACCTGCGGCCAGTCCATCCAGCTTCCACAGGTGGCTGTAAGGTGAGTGAGTACATGGCACACGCTGCTCTTCCATCAGCCTGTATTGAGCCATCAACGCAGATGACATGCGCTGCGGGGATCTTTGAGGATACGCTGTCGATGGTCTCTAGTGCTAGTTGCTTTTGAAGTGCAGGAAGGTCATCTTTGGAGGTTGGTGAGAAGGTGACGTTAGGGAGGGAGATTCGCCACGGGGGTAAGTCGGGTTCAACCGTTTCTTTAGGGACGTGGAGGTCAAGGTTTCTGAGTGTGTTGCACACTGTAGTGACGAGGTTGCGGCCTCCTGGTCGAAGTGGGAGGCGGGGTGCACCGTCAGGTTCGAGCGACGCTCTGATGGTAGCAGTAAAGTTTGGGGACAGATAGGGCGATCGGAGGCATTTTACAGAAAGAATGGCCATGTTAGCATATATTCTCTCTACGAGCGAGGGTAGACCAAGTTCACTTTGCATGTTAACGATGCGAGTCGAAGGAGGGCAACCTAAGATAAATCTCATTATTCTATTTTGGAATTTTTCGAGAGGTTCCAAGGCTCTCCTGGGAAGTTGACAAAGGGCAGGTGATAAGTAGTCAACGAGTGATCGAAGAAATGTGGTCCGGAGACCGAGAGTCAAGCTCTTGAAGCTGCATCACCAGTGTTGACGGATTTTGAAAATGGGAAACAGGGGGATGATGCTACCGTAAATCCATTTAGCTGTACCACAACTCATTGCCCCCCCCCCCATATATAATGAACTGGTTACATAAGAAACATAAAAATAATAATGTCTATTATTTGGGACAAGAAAGAAAAAAAAAACAAGAAAACTTGGCCAGGTTAAAAGAATAAAGGTATGTACAACTCAAACTAATTTAGTAACATCAGTGAGAAATTCAGGCGTAATAATTTATCAATTATAGTTTGACAACGAAGAAGTATAAAAAAAAACATTTATAAGAAAATACTTAGGTGAAAATACAACAAAAATTTTGCGTAATTATATATAGTTATCTATTGCAAGTCATAGACTACCAAATAACATATCAAAAAGACTACAGAACACTCGAAATAAAACTGTTAGAAGAAAATTCCATAAGAAAGAATAGCTTCAGTGATTGACAATAAAAGCAAAAATCCTATTCAAGATAAGATTAGCTAAAGCCAATTGCGTGAGAAATAAAGTGACACATTTTGAACCATCCACAAAGATCGCATTTTCTATACCATGCTCCTATAAAATGAACTGACAGAATATTTGAAAACTGTTCTCCCAAGACTATGATCCGTTTCCAAAGCAGAAGAGGACAAAATCAGCAGCAACATCATCCCAGATAGGTCGTTCTGGCTATATTTCACACAAGAAGCACTTTCAAATTTTCTATTACCTGTTTTCAGCCGAACATCGTTGTTTGTTTGAAGACCATAAACGGCGACTCTAGACGACCAATCCTATTATTTCTTTTAACATCAGAAGTAGTGATCAGACTGCTACCAACGACACAAATGTCGATATCAAAAACAAGTTTTGATCAAGTTAAGTAGATCGAAAGGAGAGTTCTCTCCGCCTAGATGGAATTGTTTAATAATTTATTTCAAACTCCTAAAAGTATCTATCAAAATTTGTGTGCGTGTTTACGGGAATTAACACTTGGGTTTCTATATGTCATGCCTTTAATGACAGTGTCTGTCATGTCTGGAATTTAAGAGACTATGGAAAAAGTGGAGTTGTAAATCCCGCACCAATGAGCCATCCTGTGGACATAGCCCGTCATTTTACGGTCGGTGAAGACAAAGACCATGCTAAGGTTCACACATGAAGAAACTGAGTTGATATACTTCATTGATTCTGCTCCAGGTATCACGGTGTGGATTGAGTATCGGTTCCAGAGGCCAGCAGGAAATCGAGGGGTTGGTCGGGGGATGGGGATTTGTCTGTGACTCGAGAATTTTCAGGTGAGGGTCGACCGTCCGGCTAAATAAAGTATGGCTTCCACCTTTGAATGAAGTATGTTTTACAGTTGGAAAAGAACACATCACAGCATACAATAAGTGGTTCAAGCATGATCAGTTTCAATGACTTAATGTTTACTTCCTTTGCTTGGATGTGGGGATAATGGTAAGGTTTTCTGGTCTGGTGATTTTTTTTATAAGATGACCACGTATTCCATACCTTATCTAACCTAACTAAAGTTACTCCCAATCTAGAATAGGGATGGGCCATAACAGCCTCTAAGTGTGCATGTGGACTTCCTGCAGAACGCCTACTTCCCGAATTCATTATTCCTCAGTTAGTGGCCAATGACGCCATGTCGGCAAATTGATAGCAATGAATGAAGTTTCGTATCCTATATATATATATATATTCTGTGCGCGGTCCTATTATGAAGATTAACCTTTTCATTTTAATGAGTAATTGTGTTGTACTACTTTACGTAAACTATTTATGATGTAATCGATGCAGTTTCATTATATATGGCCGAGTCGCGCAAAGATCGAGGTAGCCATGTCCGCTTCGTAAAGGTTTAGGAAGAAGTGTGATACTTTATAGAAATGGGTAGGCATGTTGATCGTGTATAAACCCAGCAATACTTTCTGGTAGGAACACCAATTACACAAGATATGGTGACCCACACAATTTTTTTTATGCATATTTCTAAATAACCTTACATCATAACAATAATAAGCACCTGATGAGGGCTGGCCTAATACAGCAGGATGTTAGGGGCAGCAATATGCTTTGCAAAATTTCCATCTATATAAAAAAGCGTCTACCCCCTCATAAGGAAGGTAGGCATTCTAGGTATGAACCCACCCCAACTCCCATCTGTCATCTATTTGTTTCACTTCCATCTTAGCTACTCGTGCATGAAGGATCATCCCTGTCTCCCGCCCATCACCCGAGTCAGAAACAATGCAGCAAAACACAGCACATCATCAGCAGAGTACTATTGTTCTTAAAGACTACATTGATATTGAATTCCTTAAGTCTTTAAGAACAATAGTACTATTAAAAATATATTAATTAAAAATTCTCCACATAACACTGAAGGTTGCGTATACACCATTCCTTGTCTGCAGTGCCAAAAATTTTACATCGGACAAACTGGCAAAGATTTACAAACAAGAATAAACCAACATAAATACAGTGTGAGAAGTGGTCAAATGTCTAGTGGTATTTTCGTTCATGTGAGGGACCAAGATCATATAATTGACTGGAAAAATGCTAATAAAATAACCTCTTGTAATTCCTTTACTGAAAGGAACATAATTGAATCTAGCCATATAAAACAAACTTTTGACCAAAATATCAATCTAAGCTTGGGTATGTACAGGCTGGATAATTTTATT
Organism: Oratosquilla oratoria; assembly: GCF_046742065.1. Classification (NCBI taxonomy): domain Eukaryota; kingdom Metazoa; phylum Arthropoda; class Malacostraca; order Stomatopoda; family Squillidae; genus Oratosquilla; species Oratosquilla oratoria. The sequence continues at coordinate 52,891,112 of NC_134777.1, forward strand.
TCAAAGAAAATTGTTACATGTTTTCCTGCCCGGACATTTGGTCCATCTGTGACCTGAGGACTGTTGGTAATTTTTTCAGGCTTGTGTGACATATCTTTCCGTGTTCCCTAAAATATTTCTGTATATATACTGTCTGTATCTTCCTTACTGTATTCCCTTGATGATGTCTTAAATAGACGAAAACGTTCGGACTACGTTTCTTATTTACCAGTGTTTTTTTTCCTGTAATATATATATATACATATATATATATATATATATATATATATATATATATATATATATATGTAAACATATATATATATATAGATATATATGTAAATATTTATATATATGTATATATTTATATATATATGTATATATATATATGTCTATTTTATATATATATATATATATATATATATATATATATATATATATACCTTTTTTGGCTACCTCCCTTGTAAGGGAGAAAAAGCCTTTAATATATGTATTTATGTATGTATGTATGTATGTATGTATGTATGTATGTATGTATGTATGTATGTATGTGTATACATACAAGCACCTGGCTTACGCCAGCTCTGGCTACGCCAGGGATGCTTGGCCTTCGGCAAGACCCGCTGTGCGGGTCGCTTGCTTCGCTCGCAGTGCGCTCCGCGCATCTTTTTTTTTTTTTTTTTTTTTTTTTAATACCGATTGCTTTATTCATCTGAATCAACCTTATCATCTATCTTCACACGCTTTATAGGTTCATCTTCTGTCTCATCACCTTCTCTTCTCCTCTTGGGTGCCAACGATCTTCCCTCTTGAGTAGGCTCCTCACCCGATGCATCCAACAACTTATTTACAGCCTAGTTGATATTGTCAAGTTTATGTTCAAGTTTAAGTTGCAAATTTACAGCTTCGTTGATATTGTCAAGTTTATGTTCAAGTTTACGTTGCATAGCCTCTATTTCTTCTTTTACAGTACTTTCAGGGGTTGTCGGTTTCTCATCTTCTTCACTGTCATAAGTGTAGTCTGGGAGTACCATATCGATTGCCTCTTTCCGATATTGGAGGGATTACTACCATGGACTGATCAGGTTCTTCTTCTGCTATCGCTGCGTCGTCCGAGTGTTCGGTCACCACCCTTGATTGCTGTTC
>NC_134777.1:52897236-52902236 GCF_046742065.1 Oratosquilla oratoria
TCACAGCCCAAGTCCTCTATGGAAGAACTTGGCGGTGGCTACAGCCACCTTCTTACCCTCTCCCTCCTCCACTCTCAACCATTCACCCTTTCTAACCACCCCACCTGCTCCCCTGCGCCCAGTTTTCCCTCCATTCCTCCTTGCTCGTCAATAGTGATAGAAAACTCGATTATTTTTAGTGACTCGATTCATTGAGGGATCCCACTTCTGGGGATTTTATCCCCAGATTAGAACTTTTTCATGCATTTAGGAACAATCTTTGGCTTTCTGGCTTTCTGGGGATATTCTAGGGAATTCTGGTAATTTTAAAGACAATTTGGGGATTTACGACTGTTATTACTATCCGTATAACCATTTTTCTTGGTGTTTACTTATAGGCAGTGTGCAAGCTAACATTAGATATCGGAGTCGACAACAGTGAAAAAAATATAAGTATGAATTTTCAGTGTATTTTATACATGTGTATGTATATGTATGTATATATATATATATATATATATATATGTATATATGTATATATATATATATATATATACATACCTATATATATGTATATATATATATATATATATATATATATATGTATATATATATACATATATATATAGTATATATATACATATATGTATATGCATATATATATATGTACATATACATACCTATATATATGTATATGTATATATATATATATATTATATATAGTATATATATACATATATGTATATGCAAATATATATATGTACATATACATACCTATATATGTATATGTATATGTATATATATATATATATATATATATAAATGTATGTATATATAGTATATATATACATACATTCCTACATACATACATATATATATATATATATATATATATATATATATATAAATGTATGTTTATATAGTATATATATATATACACATATTCCTACATACATACAAACATACATACATATATATATATATATATATATACATATAAATATATATGTATATATATATATATGTATATGAATATGTATATATATATATATATACTGTATATGTATACATATATAAATAAATGTATGTATATATAGTATATATATATACACATATATATATATATATCAATATATAGTATATATATATATATATATATATATATATATATATCAATATATAGTATATATATATACATATATGTATATGCATATATATATGTACATATACATGCCTATATATATGTATATGTATATGTATATATATATATATGTATATATATATATATATATACATATATATATATATATATAAATGTATGTATATATAGTATATATATATACATACATTCCTACATACATACATACATATATACATATATATGTATATATATACATATATATATATATAAATGTATGTATATATAGTATATATATACATACATATATATATATATATATATATATATATATATATATATATATATATATGAAGGTATGTATGTATAGTATATATATACATACATTCCTACATACATACATATATATATGTATATATATATATATATATATATATATATATATATACATATATATATGTATATATATATATATATATATATATATATAAAAGAAATTGTGCAACATCTTGACCCCCTACACACCTTCAACTTATAGTCTGTAATCTACATCTGACTTCTTCGACATCCTTAAGACCAACGCTGCAGAAGGAGAAATTGTTTTTCTTGATGTAGAAGGATTACACAATAAAAATTCCCTAAATCGTACCATCGATTACATAATCGACCGAGGTTATCAGGATGATTGTACACCAAACCTGGATATCCCAGAGCTTACTCTACGAGGACTACTCGAGTGTTGTACAAATCAAGCTCCGTCCATTTACCCCCGAGGAAATAAGTACTGCCAAATTGATGGTGTAGGAATGGGCCCCCCCCCTTGGAGTATTCATGGCAAAATTCTTCATGGTTTGTATAGAAGAGGAAATGTTTAGCCGAACAGATAAACCAGATATTTACTGTCGATACATTGATGACATTTTATATAAAAAAAAAGAACAATACAGACACTGAAAAACTTCGGCTTATACTACAAGAAATCTCTGAGCTCACCTTCACTATAGAAGAAAGCGTTGAAGGAGTTTTGCCCTTTCTCGACCAACTCGTAAAACAAACTAAAGATTCTTTTAACACAGAAATACGAGTATACACTAAGCCTACCAACCCTGGACACTGCCTTAATGGTTTAAGTGAGTGCCCTCAGAGATATAAGGACTCCACCATCGGCGCCTCATACAGAGAGCACTCACCCAGTGTTGCACCTGGAAACAAGTACATAATGAAACTGAGCGTTCTATCCAAGAACTTATCAATAGTGGCTTCAGTGAGAAAGACATTAAGCGCCAGACCAAGGATGGCTGGTACAAAGGTAATGATAATAATCATAACAAGGAGAAAATTAACATCTACTATAATTCCACATTAACAACAGCTTAAAGAAAGAAGAACGCATAATGAAGCAAATGATCAAGAAAACATCAAACTAGTCAGACTAGTCAAACTATCATAGCGGGGATGGGCTGAGCATAAAATTCGTGTATATGTAACTCGATCATACAAATATAAAAAACTGTGTTCAACTTAAATCTCTCTTGATAGCATAATGGTTTAAGTCACTGTTCACTTGTTACGTCTGAGCTGGGTTCGAGTCCTTGGCTTCACTATGTATCAGTTTCCGTATATATTTCCGTCGAGCTCCTTGCCAGTCTCAATCGTGATGACATGGAATCAAAGTGAAAAATTAATGTGTTTGAAAAATATCAATATTTGTGTACTGGGGACCATTCAGTGTGTGTGCACTATCATAGCGGTGATGGGTTGAGCATAAAATTCGTGTATATGTATATAACTCGAGCATACAAATATAAGAAACTGTGCTCAGCTTATATCTCTCTTGATAGTATAACGGTTTAAGTCACCGTTCACTTGTTACGTCTGAGCTAGGTTCGAGTCCTTGGCTTCACTACGTATCAGTTTCCGTATATACTTCCGTCGAGCTCCTTGCCAGTCTCGATCGTGATGATATTCAATTGAAGTGAAAAATTAATGTGGTTGAAAAAGATTGATATCTGTGTGCTTGGGACCATTCAGTGTGATATATATATATATATATATATATATATATATATATATATATATATATATATATATATATATATGTATATACGGTATTCACACACACACACACACACACACACACACACACACACATCAGAAGCAAATGGACCAAACACTTGGAAGATAACAAAATAATAAACCCCAAACAATTTGGCTTTAGAAGTGGAAGATCGTGCAATACAAACCTAATCTGCTTTTACTCGAGATTGATTGAGATAATACAAGAAAGGGATGGATGGGCAGATTGCGCCTTCTTGGATTTGCAGAAAGCATTTGACAATGTACCACACAAAAAAAAATAAAAAAAATAAAAAGTAAAATTAAAAAAATAGGAGGAATTCAAGGCAAACTGTTGGAGTGGGTGAAGGATTTCTTAATTGGGAGAAAAATGAGAGTGGTACTGTAACCCCTTTTTCGGTTGATGATTGTCGTAGGTTACATAAGGTGGACTTAATGCGGACGAGATAAACTCCAAACACTAACTAACATCAAACAAATAATAAAAAGCTTCAAAGACAAAACATTGGACAGTTACAAATAAACAAAATAACACTAACATTCCAGACTCAACACTACAATTACTCACAGAAATCTTCAATGAAACATTCAGCATGGAACACTTCCCCGACACATTCAAAATAGCCACACTAACATTCATACCCAAACACGGAAAAAAACTCACAGACATAAACAACTACAGACCAATATCATTACTCGAAGTCCCAGGAAAAATACTAGAAAAACTCATACTACAAAAACTACTTAATCACTTACATACCTAATAAACGAAAACCAACATGGATTCACAAGAAGAAGAGGAACACACACAGCCATAGCCACACTATACGAAACAATAGCCATAAGCCAACGACACAAACACGGATGTAACATAGTATCACGAGACATAACAAAAGCATTTGACAAAATATGGCACACAGGACTTAAATATGAAATACACCAAACACACCTCCCAGACATACTAATAAGAATACTTTGCAATTACCTCAACAACAGACAAGCACAAATACGAATACACCATCACACAGGTAACACAAATAATCACATACCCAAGCAAAAAAGGCAAAAACATGTTAGTACTAAAAACAAGCAGAACAATAGAAACAATAAACACATATGAACAACAATGGAAAATACAAACACAACAACGTTTCAATTACTAAACATATCAACACAGAAACCAGCGGAAATATGGATAGGAGACACACAAATACACAAACATAAAAATACTAAGACTAACACTTGGAAAGAGAAGTCTACAAACACACATTAACAACAGGAAACAAGCAGAAAAAAACACTAAAGACACTAGGACGATTCAGAAACCTAGACACCAAACTAATACTAAGACTATACAAAGTACTCGTGAGACCTCAATTAGAATACATACCAGTAACAACTCTTACATTAAAACCAAGCCAACTTCAAAAAGTACAATCAGTACAAAACAAAACACTACGATTCGCCACACACTCCATACCCCTATACCTTAACACAATAGAAGAACTACACACACAACATAAACTCGAACCCCTTAACACAAGACTCTACAGACTAGCATACAGAGCATGGAACAGACTAACAATATTAAATCCAGAATTAGTACAACACAGCGAAGACATAGACACAGAAAACGGACATGACCACAACTGGTGGCCTAGAGTATCCCCAATCATTAACGAACCACCTAAACCTAAATACATACAATAAAACACAAAATACACCACTCTATCATCTTTCATTGTTCTACTATCCTTACTAACACTATCACTATAATTATTCTTATTTCTTATTGTTGTTAATAAAA
>NC_134777.1:52912236-52917236 GCF_046742065.1 Oratosquilla oratoria
CACCAATAATAGACAAATATTTAACAAAATCAGGTATGAACATAGCTAAAATAACTAACAAGAGGATAGGTGATTTAATAAAGACTTCTGAAAAGAGAACCAATTCCGAAAACAGCGTCGTATACAAAATCCCGTGCAATAGTTGCTCAATGGCTTATTTTGGCGAATCGTCAAGAGGATTAGAAAAAAGAATTTATGAACATAAAAACGACATAAAAGCACATAGGACATCTAATTCTTTATTAGTTCATGCGGAAAAATTCGATCATTTACCAAACTGGAGAGAAGCTGAAGTGCTACATAAAGGTTTTGATAAATTCACTAGAAGAATTGTTGAATCAGCATATATTTCAACTAATAATTCATCGAATCATCGAGGGTTTATCAATTTAGCTAAAGAAACTAGTATTTTAATTCTAAAGCACGCCAGAAAAACGACCTTTCCCAAGTGTCCGAAAAGATAATTAGATTTAGTACATAAACTTCAATTGCAGTTCTACATACACTCTCTGAAGAAGTTCTACGCGAACGAAACGTTAGAGTGTTTAGGGTTCCGAGCCTTCCCCTGTGTTTATGTTCTCCATCATCCAAATAATTTGTCTAAAATACTTATCAATATATATATATATATATATATATATATATATATATATATACATTTATATATATATACTTTTATATATATATGTATATACATATATGCATATATATATATATGCTATACATATATATATACTAATATATATATATATATATGTATATATATATATATATATATATATAAATATATGCATATACATGTATATATATACATATATATATATATATATATATATATATATATATATATATATATGCGTATATATGCATGTATACATACATATGCACACAAACACACACATATATGTATATATACATATATATATATATACATATATGTATATAAATATATATACATATATATGTATATATATATGTATACATATATATATGTGTATATATGTATATATAAATATATATATGTATATATATATATATATATATATATATATATATATATATGTATGTCGTCGTCGTCGGCGGTGCATCGTAGTCCGATGTTACCACGCTTCCTCCTATTCATAGTGTCTGAGATGGTTGTCTGAGATGGTTGTTGTCCAATTTTGGTGTAGAGTTTACTATGGCATGACGCTTCTTTCTATTTATGGTGTCTGAGATGGCTGTGTAGTCCAATTCTGGTGTTGATCTTTCTGGGGCATGACGGGCACTGGATGGATGGGGGAGGACGAGGGGCGGCGAGACGAAGTCTTCTGAGTTGCCGTTTTTCCTCGTCTCTCTCCTTTCGCATGGTCTCGAACCTCTCCGTTCCAGCCCGAATTGTGTTGCGCCAGATTGAGCGGTCACTGGAGACCTCTTCCCAGGTCTCTGGCTCAATTGTGGTAGACCTCAGGGTGGCCTTCAGCTGGTCTTTGTACCTTAGGACGGGACGGCCACGGGGGCGTCCTCCTGTGGCCAACTCGCTAAAGAGGATTTGCCGGGGCAGTCTTGTTTCTGGCATCCTAGCGATGTGGCCGGACCAGCGAAGTCGATGCCTCATGATGGTAGACTCCATGCTTTGGCTGTTTGCACGGGAAAGAACTTCATTGTTGGTGATGTGGTCCTTCCACTTAATGCACAACATGGATCGGAGCTTCTGTTGGTGAAAGCATTCAAGTTTCTTCAGATCTCTGCGATAAAGTGTCCATGTTTCGCAGCCATATAGCAGAGTGGAGACACCGACGGTTTCATAAACCATTAGTTTCGTTCTTTGGGTAAGATCTTTGTTGGCGAAAACCTGTCGACACAGCTTCCCAAAAGCGATATGGGCAGCTGCAACTCGATACTCTACGTCCTTTTCCGAGTTGCACTTGGAGGTAAGTAAGCTGCCAAGATACGAGAATCGGTCGACTTGCTCCAGCGATGTACCAGACATTGTGATGTCAAATTCTGGCAGGGCTGTTCTTGGAGCTGGTTGTGCAAGAACTTTGGTCTTCTGTATGATCACACTCATCCCAAAACGTTGATAAGCTGCAGTGAAGTTGTTCACTGACTATTCTAGATCGTCAGCTGAGTGGCAGAAGGCAGCATTGTCATCCACATACTGCAGTTCCGTGACGGTTTTGATGGTCATTAGTTGATTGGAGCGGAATTTGGCCAGGCTTAACAGCAAGTCGATACCTGATGTCAACGCCTGGGTTGTCAGATGGAATCTCGTACATCATTGCAGCAAGATACAGGGCAAAGAGTCCTGGAGCCAGGACACAACCTTGTTTCAGCCCACACGTGATCTCAGATTCTTCGGACAATCTTCCTTGATAGAGCACACGTCCAGAGGTGTTTTCACGTAGGGCTCGGACTAGAGAGATGTAGTTGTCCGGAGAACCGAAACGTTTGAGAACCCTCCACATGGCAGCTCTTGGTACGCGGTTAAAGGCTCTCTCCATGTCATAGAAAAATATGAAGAGGGGATTTTGTTGTTCCCGACTTTTCTCCTGCAGCTGTCTTGCGCAAAAGATCATATCAGTTGTTCCACGGGATGCACGAAAGCCGCATTGTGATTCTGGGAGAATCCGCTCTGCCATTTCCTGGAGACGGCTTAGCAGGATCCTTGCAAATATCTTCCCTGCAATGGAGAGCAGTGAAATCCCTCGATAATTGCCGCAGAGCTTTCGATCTCCTTTTTTAAAGAGGGTGATGATGACCGCATCTTTGAGATCTTTTGGAACTTGCTGGACTGTCCATATCTTGAGGATGAGATTGTGCAACCTGGTCTTAAGTGACATCCCTCCGTACTGCAGGAGCTCGAAAGGGATATTATCTGGGCCTGGTGATTTCCGGGCCTTCATTTGATTCATGGCTTTCTCCAATTCCAGAAATGTTGGAGATTCATTCATCCAGAGCTGGACTGGATGCTGCTGGACATTTTTCAGGAAGTCATCTGCAGCTGTCGATGGCCGATTCAGCAGTTGGTAGAAGGGATCTCTCCAATGATTAAGGATGTCTGTCGGATAGGTCAAGATGGTTGATGAGTCTGCAGAAAGCAGGGAGCCTACTGAGGAACGTACTGGGCCATAAATTCCTTTTGTTCCTGCATAGAAATTCCTAAGGTCCCTGTTATCGGCGTACTGTTGAAGCTCGACAGCCTTCTGTATCCACCATTGGTTCGGTGTTTTTCGCAATTTTGTCTGGCATAGTTTTTTTTAGGTCATGATAGCATACTTTCTTGCGTCGGCATCGGGTGTCCTGCTCATGGGATAATCGTGCCATGCGTTTAGCATCTATGAGGCGACTGATCTCATTGTCGTTTTCGTCAAACCAGTCCTGGTTCTTCTTGTTGTTGTAACCATTGGTGTCCTTGGCAACATCACTGTCGGTATTGCTAATGAAGGTCCATTCTTCTTCCAAATTATTGCTGGTAGGAATGGTGGCGAGGTCTTGACAAACTCTTTCCTCATAGATGGTGCTGTAGGCTGGATCTTTAAGCTTTGAGATGTCATATTTTCTTCTAGATGGTTCTTGGGAACGGACTCTCAGTTTCCTTCGAACGGCAAGCGTCAGGCGCGAGACCACTAGACGATGGTCTGTCCAACAGTCATCAGCGCCTAGGACAGCCTTGGTGACACGTACGTATTTTATATCACTTTGTCGGACAATAACATAGTCCAACATGTGGATGTTGCCACGTAGTCTTATATCGATTTGGCAAGCGGTACATCGTGTTAGTAATGGAAAGGTTTTGTTCTGCGCAGAGGCCCAGCAGGAGAAATCCATTTGCATTGCAGTTTCCGATGCCCTCTTTTCCAATAATATTCTCCCACAGTTGGTGATCCTTGCCAACTCTCGCATTGAAATCTCCAAGCAGCAAGAGGTGGTCGCTTTGTGGTATTTTTCTGATGGTGTTATTCAATTGTTGATAAAAATGGTTCTTCAGGTCTTCGTCAGCATCCAGAGTTGGTGCGTAGGACGAAATGAGAGTCATGAAGTTGTTGTCTGGTAAAGGGACGCGGAGAGTCATGAGCCGCTCGCTGATAGCTGTCAATGTCATTTGATGGTCACGAAAAATGCTGGTTTTGATGGCAAACCCGACGCCATGTTCTCTTCTCTCTGCTTCATCTTTCCCTTTCCAGACGAAGGTATACCCAGAGCCATCTTCCTCGAGCTTACCCTCACCAGAGAGGCGGGTTTCGCTCAGTGCAGCAATGTCGATGTTAAATCTCGCCAGTTCTTTAGAGACCAGTGCTGTTCGACGTTCCGGTCGTTCATTTATGCTGAGATCCAGCAGTGTCCGGACGTTCCATGTCCCGACAGATAAAGGGATTTTCTTTGTGTTTACTTTCTTGACATTTTGACCGCAATAACGGGTGACCCGCCAGGCGCGGTTTCCTGGCCAGGCATGGTTGGTGACTTCCGATGTTTAGTCCACCTTTTCTAGGACCTTCCCCGTTTGGGGTGGGCAGCGGGGCTCCTAAAAAGGCCTGCCCAGACGCAGATGCAGGGCCGAAATCTCGAGTAGTCACCAAGTTCTTGAGAAGGCGACCATCACACACCTGCCGCCAACGTGTAGGTCCGGACTAAGAGCTTCCAGTTTGACCAAAACCTGCTCCCGTCATCCTTATCCCATCGCCGTTGGACTTTTGAGGGAAATTGGTAAGTGATAGGAGATAGGAGGAAACAGCCGGTGGCGTGAAAGCGTTTAGGGTGGGTCGCAGCTTGCCAATCCGTGGCCCACACACTGTGGCCTCTGTCCCATCCTCCACAGCACACAAGGAAGTGCGACAGGTGGTATCTGGGACAAGGGTTGCAACGGACTGCCGCACACCCTCGTATATCAAGCAGTGGGCGCCTTCTTAGCCAGTCCGTCTGGCATTTGCCTTCTTCCGCCGGACACACCCGTTGAGACCACTGGAGTCTTCATTCAAATGTGCCGCCGTTGGGGACTTCCAGGTCGCGCATGAGTTTGC
>NC_134777.1:52922236-52934736 GCF_046742065.1 Oratosquilla oratoria
TGAGTCTTCTCAATTATTAACCTTTCAAGTTCTTACGAGGGATACACCTCTTTCAGTTACTATAGATACTGGTGCAGAATGTAGTCTCATAAGTAGAAAGGCTTATTTTGCTCTTCGGGAATTGTACAATCTCCCTTTATTTCCCTTTTGTAATAATTTGCATTCTGTGCAAGGTTCCCCCTTGCCTGGTATTAGGTCTGTTTGTCTTACCTTACAGTTTCCCTCGCATGCTACAGTCTTCAATGTCACTTTTGAGGTTGTCTCTGGCATTGCCCTTCAGTGTGATTGTCTCTTGGGTATTGATGCTCTTACAGCTTATGGCATAGATATTTCTCCTAGTCGTCGTATAGTGACTTTCTGCAATTGTGATATCTCTGCATCGGATAGGCCAGTTTCTGTTTGTGATTCTACTATGCTTGATCAGTCCACACATGTGCCTGTACCAACTTCTCAGCGCTCTAACCCAGTTTCTCATTGTGCTGCTGTTGTTATAGGAGAGTATCTTATTGAACCTTCAAGTTCTATTCGAGTTCCGGTGCGCGTCTCAGGTGCCCCGATAGGGTCTGACGTTCTCTCTTAGCATGACTCTATTCGTATTCGTCGGCTTGTACTAGAAGGAACTCTCTCCACTGTACGCGAGGATCATGTCACCACGGCGATGGTAACCAACGTCACGGGTGCTCCAATTCCTCTTTCTCCTGGTAGCCACTTGGGCTCCTTTGATGTGGTTGATATTGTTGCTTTTCAGGACTCGCCTATTGTTGCGGCTTCTGTGCTGCAGTCTCCTCCATTAAGTGATCCTGCTTACTTAGCTTCTGAGTATGCCAAATTCGTAGGCGAGATTGATTTTCCTGATGAGACTCCTCGTCTCCTTGAATTGTTAGTTACCCACCGTCAAGCTTTGGCTTTGCCCGGTGACCCACTAGGTGTTACAGATCGTGCGATTCATAGAATTGATCTTCAGCCAGGTGCTCGTCCTGTTTACGTTCCCTCCTACAGGCTACCTCACTCTCGTCGGCTTATCGCCCAGTCCTTGATTGATGACTTATTGCGTGAAGGCGTTGTACAGGAGTCCCACTCCGAGTGGAACTCGCCTCTTCTCTTGGTGCCTAAGAAGGATGGAACTTTTCGTCCAGTTATTGATTACAGACGAGTTAACGAGGTCACTATACCTGACTATTATCCTCTGCCTGTTTTAAGCAAACTTCTCCAGTCCATTGGCCCTGGTAATACGGTGTTCACCACCTTGGATTTAAAAGCAGGTTTTTGGCAGATTCCCCATGGATGAAAAGTCTCGTAAAATCACGGCTTTCTCGACTCCCAGTGGATATTATGAATGGTTTCGTTGCCCCATGAGTTTGTGGAATGCTCCCTTGACTTACCAGCGTTTAATTAATTCCATTTTTCATGGCTTAGTTGGAGATGGACTTTTTATTTACCTTGATGATTTGATTCTAGTTTCCAAAGATGTGGAAAGCCACTTTACTAAGTTGTCCATGGTCTTGCAACGTTTTGCTGAAGCTGGGTTGAAACTCAATTTGCCCAAGTGTTCTTTTTTCAAGGCTAGCATCCAGTTCCTAGGTCATGTTGTAGACAAACATGGTATCCACACCACAGGTGATAAAATCAAGGCAGTGAAGGACTTCCCTATACCGAAGTCAGTTGAAAATGTACGTTCCTTCCTTGGACTTGCGGGATACTATCGTGCATTCATTAAAGACTTTGCTTCAATTGCTTCTCCTCTCACTCGCCTCCTCAAGAAGGACTCTTCCTTCCAGTGGCGTGATGTTCATCAGAAAAGTTTTGATTCCTTGAAGCTTGTTCTTACTGAAGCGCCTGTGTTGGCCTTCCTTGATTATAGTATCCCCTTTACCATTTGCACAGATGCTTCTGGTACAGGTATTGGAGCTGTACTCATGCAACAAGTAGATGGATGTAGACCTCATGTTATTGCATATGCTAGTCGCGTACTTAATAAGCCTGAGTCCCGTTACTCTGTTACTCATTTAGAGGCCCTGGCAGTGGTGTGGGCTTTAAAGCATTTCCGTGATATCATTTTTGGATATCCTATTACAGTATACATGGACCACACTGCTGTCACTCAGCTTTTTAAAGGCAAAAATTTGTCAGGCTGCCTAGCCAGATGGTTCCTCACGATCGAGGAATTCAATCCAACCCTTAAGCATATCCCCGGGCGTGCGAACAACGTTGCTGATGCACTTTCACCTAATGTCCCTGTTACTGCTGTTACAGTGATTCATAATTTTTCCCTGCAAGATCTGGCCAAAGCTCAGCGTGAAGACCCTGTTTGGCCTGCGGTCATTTATGCTTTGGAGTCTGGTGATGATACCATCTTACCGGCTTTACCAGTAACCCTGTCCCAATTTTCCTTGCAGAACGAGATACTCGTTCGTAATGTGGAAGTGTTTGAGCAAGATGTGGCACAGCTTGTGATTCCTGAATCTCTAGTTCCCATTGTTTTGTCCCTTGCTCATGATGCCCCTCAGGCTGGTCACCCAGGTCGTGACAAAACTGGCTATGGCGCGTAAGAAGTATTATTGGCCTAAGATGCGACTAGACATTACCTCTCATGTAGCCCGGTGTAGTTCTTGTGCCCAGAACAAAGGTTCTACGAGCACTGCTCCCATTTTAGAGTATCCTACTCCTTCTCGCCCTTTTCAGACTGTGGCTATAGACATTTTGCAACTGTGCTTGTATCAATAGCACCATTAATGTTTCTACGGGCAAAACACCTCATTATGTTATCTTTGGAGTTGAGAAACGGCTCCCATATGATGTGCTTGACAGCCCTGCTCGTTCCCTCTACAATTTAGATGACTATAGTAAAATCCAGAGTCATGTGATGCATGCCATTTATAATTCTGTAAGAGGTAAACTGGATGTTTCAAAGGCCGACATGTTGAAACAACAACATGCTCGTGCAAAACCTGTGACCATCAGTGTTGGTGATCATGTCTTCAAAAGCATGCCTGATCGCCAGTCGAAATTGAATTGTAAATTTGAGGGCCCCCTTTTGGTGACTGAACGCCTACACCCTAACAAGTTCAGGATTTTTTACCCTTCTACAGGCCTTGGCGAGATTTCACACTCTGATAGGCTCAAGAGTCAAGTGCCTATCCCTGCCTTTACCCGGCCTCCTCCAGGGCCCACTGTAAGAATTATGCCTTGTTTATCTACCCCTCATAATTATGACCTTAGGTCAAGGGGTCCTGTTATTACCTAAACTTTCATTGTGTATTATTATATATTCTTTGTGACGTTTACCAATTTTTGTGTGTCCATTTCTTGGTTACAATGTGTAAATATTGTTTAGCTCTTAAGTGTCCTGTCTTGAATTGTATTTTGTCGTGTTTAGATATTAAGTATCATGTCCCGGACGTCCGGCAATTGTTGTATTTGTATTTTTGTTAACTGGCGCCAGGCTTATGTTCCTTTATATGTTTGTATGTATTATCTTTATGTAATTAATCATGTGTTTATTTAATGTATTGGGTGTGCTGTTGTATCCATTTTTTCCCACACTTTTGTCTGCCACTGTTGCATATGTGGTGTGTGTGTGGTTTGTCCTTGTGTATTTTGCATTCTCCTTGCATCGGTCAGTCTTTTTCTTGTTTGCCCGGTGGGGTCACCGATGGGGCTGGCCGAGCGATATGTTAGCGTGGTATGATCGCATAACATACCCTTTTTATCGTACATTGTACTGGTGTAATTGTAGCGTTGTATATTTATTGTGTATTGTACATGTATATTGTTAGGATGGGAGATATGCATTTTCCCCTTACATAAAAGTATTAAAGCTGTTGTATATCATTATAATTGTATTGATGAATAAGTATGTTTTAAGAACCAAATGCTCTGCTCGTTATTCGAGAGTTCTTCCGCCGAAGCTTGGCGTCGGCAGAGTGTGAGCCAGCCCCTTCGTGTACACACGTATTCTTTTGTGATCCGCGATTACAGTGAATTTAACAACTCTTTGCCTTTCATTTAGCCACCCGGTACAATATATATATATATATATATATATATATATATAATATATATATATATATATATATATATATATATATATACACCGAGAGGTTTTTCCCCCTTACAAGGAAAGTAGCCAGGTCAGAGGCACGTACCTATTCCCACCCATTTTATTCCCTTCCACCACCCCTCCTATGTCAGCTCCTCATAGATGACGGGTCATCCCTGCATTCGCCAACTGCCCTGGGTCAGGAGAAATGCAGCAAGACTCAGTATATCCACAGCAAGGCCGCTTCACTTAATTGGATCCCCTGTATTCATCCCCTTATGAAAAAAAAAAAGAGGAGACGGGGAGAAATCCCTCTGGGCTACGCCAAAATATCATTCACTCATAGGCACCCCCAAACCCATCCCTCATCCCTCCCTTGCATAACAGCATCATCCATACACAGTCATTCTTCATTCATCCCTATCCCTTGCCTTCTCCCTTCCTTGTTCAACAGACATTCCCCTCTTGCTCAGCGCCCCCTTCACCCCATCCATCCATCTCATTCTCGGTCGTCACCTCAAGTTCACTTCCTCCACCTCCTCCTTCCGCACCTCCTTTACCAATCTTTCATCACACATTCTTTCCATGTATCCAAACCATCCCAATAATCTTTCATCAGTTTTACTTGCCATCTCCTTTTCCACTCACGCTCTTCTCCTCATCTCCTCGTTCCTCATTCAATCCAACCTAGTAACCCCTACCATACTTCTTAGAGATCTCAAATACATTTAAATTTTTCCTCTCTGCCTCTCTTAATTCCAATCTCTGCTCCATACAATGCCATCATTACAATCACCCCTTCATACAATCTCCTCTTTGCATCCTTTCCCAGTTACCTATTTGTCATAACAATTTTTAAATCCCCAATGCATTTACTTGCTTCTCTCAATATACAATTTACCTCTACCTCCACTCCTCCCTTTCCTGCCACATGTGACCCTAAATATCTAAAACTATCCACTTCCTCCAGCCCCTCTCCTTTTAGACTTACTTAAAACTCACTGCCATCCTCTACCCTTGTACATCTCATCACCTAACTTTTACCCACGTTTATCTTCAACTTTCTCCTATCACTATTTCCCAAACTCCGTCACTTACTCTCTTAATCCTTCCTCTGATCCAGCCACAAGCACAGTGTCGTCAGCCAGCAAACAGCAACTGGATCACCTCCCACTTCTCTCCATTTTTTTTACCATCTCCAGTCCCCTACCTTTGTCTTTACCTCACGCACCACCCCATCCATGTACACATTGAATAGCCATGGTGACATAACAGGTCCCTGACACAATCCCACCTTGACCTCAAAGCACTTTACGCTCTCTCCATTTCCCATTCTAACGCAGGCTCCACTACTCTTGTAAAAAATCTTGACAGTCCTTAACGTCTTTCCCCGAATCCCATGTATCTGCAATACCTTCCACAGTGCCTTCCTATCTACTCTGTCATAAGCCTTTTCCAAATCCATAAATGCCCAAAAAACATCCTTACCTTTTGCTAAAGTTTCATATCTGCCCTACCACACAAAATCTGATCCACGCAACCCTTATCTTTCCTAAACCCACACTGTAATTACTCCCTCTGTACCACTCCTAATCCTCTCAGTTAAAACCCTCCCATAAGCCTTACCAATTACACTCAACAAATTGATCCCTCTGAAACTATTACACTCATAATTGTCCCCTTTTCTCTTGTAAAGTGGAACTATACAGGCACTCCTCCAGTCATCATACATCTCAAACACTTTTTCCTCCTCTCTGCCTTTCTCAAACTCCAAGTCTGCTCCATACAGTGTCATAGGCATTTCGAACATTCTTCTCTTAGCGTTCATCCCCAGTTACCTATTTCTCACGAAAATTTTCTTTACCTCAAGTTATTTACTTGCGTCCCTCTCTCTACAATTTATCTCCACCCCTACTCTATTTCCTGCAGCATGTGAATACAAATACTTAAAACTGTCCAATTCCTCGAGCCTTTCTCCTTTTAAGATTTATCTCCAATTCATTGCCACCCGTGTACGTACATTTCATCACCTTACTCTTGTCGACATTTACTTTCAACTGTCTCCTCTTACACACCCTCCCAAACTTCGTATCAAACTAAGCTGCGTTTGCCCATCCTCTGACCAAGCCACAAGCCTAGTTTTGTTCGCAAACAACAACTGGCTCCTCCCACTTCCCTCTACACTAACAACCTCGAATCACCTGCCTATCATCCTTGCATTTACCTCCCGTGCCGAACGGTTTTGAACGTCGCTCCTTGCGTCGTAGGTCGAGATGACGGCAGTTTAAACCTTGCTGCCAGCGATTTGGACCAAGGGCATGGCTGATTAAATTCCACGCTATAAAGTTCTAAAGATCAAGCAATATCATTACGTGGTCATCAGATCCCTCATGAACAAAAAAAAAAAAATCGGAAATGTGCAGTACTTGAACCCAAAAGCGTCACGATTACTCGAGCCACATGGATAAGAAAAAATACAGTCCAAAACCGAATCGACAAATACAAGATCTTGTGGCACTACCTTGAATGAAGACACAGGGAAGGACAGGGACACCGTTCTAGCCTCCTAAAACGGGGAGTTTGCGACATTATGCCGAATTATCATCACTAAACCATCCACATACACGTTGAACAATTACACAACTCTGCCTCACCCCCATCTTCACCTCAAAAAAATTACTTTTTCCACTTCCTACTCATGTAAAAACTTTTAACTGCTCTCACCTCCCTATCCCGTATTCCATATATCAACATCAATACTACTATTACAAACCTTGATTTATTATATGTAAATTTATTAATACTAATATCATTATTGTTAATATTAATATTTATAATAGTATTAATATTAGTATCAGTTATATTAATACTAGTGTTAATATTACTATTAATAATATTGTTAATAACTAATATTATTATAATTGATATCTTGCATATTATACCCCTTATCCAGGCTTCACTTCCTGTCCTTCCTTGTGTCTTCATTCAGTGTAGTGCCACAAGATCTTGTACTTGTCGATTCGGTTTTGGACTGTATCTTTTCTAATCCCTGTGCACAAGTACATTTCCGATTTTTTTTTTTTTTTTTTTTTTTTTTGGTGTTCATGAGGGATCTGATGACCACATAATGATATTGAATGATCTTTAGATACTCCTGTGCCTTGCCAGTCTATATTGAAGCTTCATGGTCGTTATGCCGGCTGTCATTGAAGGAAGGGCTTCACCTGTACCTTTTTTGCATTACCTCTTGCACGACTTATAATTTTAGGAGTACAGTTTTTCACCGACGGGGGCTACTTCGTACAAACAGGATGGGTATTTTCTTGTTTGTGTATTATATTACTTTTGAGAACAACAGTAATATTATCGATAATAATAATAACATTTGAAAGAAATTGAAAAAAAGAAAAGGATGGCTCGGATCTGTTCGTCGTTTTTGACACTTGCCTTTTTATCAAAGGGTGAGATGAGTGCGCATCTTGCAGACGTGGTCTACTGCGGAAATGGCACTACTGACCTCAAGTGTGGAATAGTAAGACTAGGGAGGAAAAGAGAGTCCGGAGAGCAAGATCGAGCTATGGAGGAGAAATAGGAAGTGCAAGAAGAGAGAGAGAGAGAGAAGAAAAAAAAAGGAGAACATGGAGGGGTAAAGGAAGAAAAATGGTAGAAAAGAAGGGCGAAGAGGAATGCGAGGAAGAAGTGAAGGAAGAGGAAAAGCAGGAGATATGAAAGAAGATCTAAGGAGAAGGAACAGGTAGTGCAAGCAGACAAGCATGAAAAGAGAACATGGAGAGGTGAAGGAAGAAGAAGAGGTGGTAGAAAATAATTGTGAAAAGGAATATGGGAAAGAAATTAAGGAGGTGGAAGAGGAGGAGATGGGAAAGAAGAACGAGGAGGGGGAATGCATAGATGGAAGAGGAGTAGGAGAACGACTGAGGAGGTTAATGATTACTGTTTATAGATGAGATGGAGGAGGTGTATGGACAGAAAAAAGAAGGGAAAGAAAGAACTATTACTGTTACTACAAAGATGAAGAAGAAGCAAACGAAATGGAGAGGAATAAGGAAGTGAGAAAAAGAAAAGGAGTTGAAATAGGGTTCAAGAAAAGGAATAGGAGGAAGAGGGAGAAGTAAAAGAAAAGGAGAAGCACAGTATGATGAAAGACTACGGAGAAACAGGAAGGAAAAGGCAGAGGAAAAGTAGTAGTAGTAGTAGTAGTAGTAGTAGTAGTAGTAGTAGTAGTAGTAGTAGTAGTAGTAGTAGTAGTAGTAGTAGTAGTAGTAGTAGTAGTAGTAGTAGTAGTAGTAGTAGTAGTAGTAGTAGTAGTGGTGGTAGTAGTAGTAGCAGTAGCGCAAGTAATGGCTGTATCAAATGAAAGAAGAAAAAGTGGAATAAGGAGGTATGAGGAGGAAGAGAATAGGAGAGAATAGGAGAGAAGGACGGAAAGGATAAAGAGAAAGAGGGAGGGTAGTCGGAAGAATTGAATTACGAGGAACAGAAGCAGCTCTAACATGATGAGTAGGAGGTAGAAGAATGAAAAAATATGTGAGACCAGAGGGACCTGGAATGGTTAGTTCTTTGTGACCTATGAGTTTTTCGAAGTTCTCTGTTATGAAAATGTAGATCGGTGCTCTCGTATCCACGTTCAGACTCTCTGAATGAAATAGCCTGGCAGCAGCCGGAAGAAAAGGAAAAGCGTCACCACAGTCCGGGACTTTGCAAATTTCTGCAGAAACCGCGGACAATTTCGCGCTTACTGCAATTAGTGCTGAGGTGGTCATGGATTTATTTACCTCATTTTTTGTACCACTAGAGCATTGGCTTTCCTTGCTTGCTTCTCCAGTAAAAGATTATTCTGCGTTCCTTTTCTTTTAATCTTTCTCCGTACACGATGTTGCATTATGATCTCAGACTTTTCATTTTGTGTTCCCGCCGACGTCATTTTGTGGTGTTCCTCTGAGGATGTTTTATCCTGACATTTAATGCTAATTGGATAGCTGTGACTACCCCGACGGGGAGCTCAGCTTACCCCTGGTAGGTCAGGGGGGTTTAATGACCAAGTCGACGAAGCATCGAGGTGCTCTTTGAGCTCTGCGGTATTTGTCCGAGACGGGGTCGCCGTAAGTGAAGCGGAGAAACTCCAGACGCGTCCTTAATGAGCCTTTTAGCAACACGGGTGTCCGGGGACCCTGTGAACCTTTCCGCTGCGAAGGGGGTGAATAGAATAGCCAGGTTCTGGTGGCATGAATGAGAGAATAAATTTCACCCTGTAAAGAAGGGTGTCAAGACATTTAAAGAGATCCTGTGCACGAATGGTGTACTTTTCTCACGGGAGGGGGAGATTGGTTTGCCTCTTGCTTGTCTAATAGCCTCTTAGCTCTGTCATAGGTTGCTTGGGAGTGATAGTAGTTAATGCTACATGATATTTTGTCATTGTGTGATAGATTTATGCTATTACGTCTTATGATGATGTATGATGTAATTTTGCGAAAATGTGTGAGGGTATTTCCCTGTGATACCTGAGGCTATTTGAAATTATATACGAAGTGAAATGATTATTGCGCAAGATGCTATTTACTGATGATATATCATCATGTGATAGAACGTTCTCTTTCTATTTTCGGGACCTGAGCACGGTACAGATGTCATTCTGTTTACCACCTCCAACCCGAAGAATACCCTAAGGCTGTCTCTTCTTAGACTTTACTAAAGCACTGGAACTGATTCACTGCACAATTTCAAGACCCCGCAATTTAATGCTTAATCATTACAATGGGTCGTTAGTGTGTATGACAGATACATATTCTGATGATTGTATATTGGCATGATGACTATGAAGTTGAGCAGACGTCTTAGTTACCACCTTTCGTCTGGAGCCCCAAAAATCCACTTACGCCAGGAACATCACGAGAACATAACGAGACAAATGCTCACAGAAAACACAAAGATAATCACAACATCCCCGGACACACGCCGCCTCCCCATACTCGAACCTTTATATATTAAAGAATTAAACCCCAATCTCAACATACAATCATCAGACCTACAAGCACTACCAAGCATTAGAAGGAACACAGCCCTAGTACCAGCCAATCTAAGACTAGGAGAAACGAGACAGATGACACAAGCACGCCTTAAATACCGGCCAGATCACCACAAGCCATCATTCTGATCTTTCGCACCGTGAAGACAAGATCCACTTCCACGCCACTAAAGAAGAGTCAATGTGACTCGAAATCGCGATATGGCAGCCCAGATGACCTCCTATGGAGAATTCATCTCACATCTTGCAAGAGAGAATAAGTCTATCTTGCGTAATAAGGAGAATATCCTCAAGAAAATTCAGCATGCTGAATTGTCTATCACTTTTAATGAAACATGTTTGAGAGAAGACCTCCTGCCCATATATACCCTTGATATATATATGTGTATATATATGTGTATATATATATATATGTATGTGTTTATATATATGTGTATATATATGTGTATATATATATATATATATGTATGTGTTTATATATATGTGTATATATATATAATATACATGCTTATATGTATATATATATGTGTGTGTATACATATATATACATGGAGGAGGAATGGGGATGTATATATATATGTATATGTATATATACATACATGTATACGTATATGTATATATATATATATATATATATATATATATACATATATATGTATATACATATATATCATATATGTATTATATATATATATATACACATATATATGTATATATATATATCATGTGTATTATATATATATATATGTATACATATATATAAATATATAGATAGGATATATATATATAAATATATATATATATATATATATATATATATATATATATATAGCATATACACACACATACACACACACACATATATATATATATAGATTATATATATCATATATATATATATATATATATATATATATAGATTATATATATCATATATATATATATATATATATATATATATAGTATATATATACATATATATATATATATATATATATGTATATAGTATATATATATATATATATCATATATATAGCATATATATAGCATACATATACATATATATAGTATATATATACATATATATATGTATATATGTACATATATATACATATACATGTATATATACATATGTATATATGTACATATATATATACATATATATACATATATATATATGTATATATATATATGTATACATATATATGTGTATACACATATGTATATATATAATATATATATGTATATATATATACATATGTATATACATATATATAAATATATATATATAATATATATATATATGTGCATATATATATATATATATATATATATATATATATATGTTGGGGAATGAACGACAAAATGAGTGGCAGGGTGGTGAGATAAACACCGAGAATCGTTGAAGTTTTATTAACTGACGTTTCGCTCTTAACAGAGCTTCTTCAGAGTGTACAAACATGATCGGGAAATCAACAATTTTATACCTTACATCATTCCGCGTTCCTTCCTTAACCCACCCCCTCCCTCCCTCTCGTACCCTTCAACTCCTGTAGGACCATCCAGCCGGACGTTTTGGACAGCTTAATAAAACCATCACGATGGTTACAGCAGGGCTGGGATGCTATAAAAGCTGCCTCTACTATTTTTCGTTTTTTCTTTTCTACATACATACATATACCAAGGCTTTTTTCCCCCTTACCAGGGAGGTAGCCAAAAAAGGACAAGGCACAAAAACATTCCCACCCATTCCATCCCCGAAAACACTCCACACCCCTCCACCCTCCCTCCCATCTTAGCACCTCCTAGATGGCGGGTCATCCTTGCACCCTGTCCACTGCCCTGGGTTAGAAGCAGTGTCGCAGGACACAGCACATCCACAGCAAGGCCGCTTCATTAAATCGGCGACCCCCCCCCCTCTCCGTCCCCCCATATAAAGGAGAGGACGGGGAGAAATCCCTTCGGGCTGCGTCAAAAATTTTTGCTCACACACACTACCTCACCCCCCATTCCCCCGTCCAATCCACCTCATGCATCACAACATTTTCCATATACAACCATTCTCCATTCACCCCTGTCTTCTGTCCTCTCCCGTCCTTCCTCAACAGACATTCCCCTCTTCCCCAAAGCCCCCTTCACCCCATCCATCCATCTCATCCTAGGACGTCCCCTCATGTTCACTCCCTCCACATCTGCCTTCCATACCTCCTTTACTAACCCTTGTTTTAATATTTCCACTCCGTCCCAGTTAGGTAAATGTCCGTATTTCTCCGCATGAACCACCAGGGCGTTTGATGTTCGGTGGGCCCTCAGGTCGCTCTTGTGCTCATATGTCCGCTTGTGTATGCCTCTTCCTGTCTCCCCAAAGTAGTTTAAGTCACAGCCACCACATAGGATTCTGTAAACCATGCTGTTGTT
>NC_134777.1:52949736-52952236 GCF_046742065.1 Oratosquilla oratoria
TGTTTGCGAGCCGCTGGGTTATTTTCGAGGTGTAGGCAATCTAAGCGTGGAAAAACGGAGGAGCAAACAGGCCAAAGGGTCAAATCGCAAATAACTTGCTGGCCCCGAATAATTGGATCCGGTACCCATGGTTTGGTTGTATTTACACGCCGGAAAGTCGCCGCGACACTCGTTGCCGAATGGAGCAGATGTGCCGCCGCCACAAGACACACACAGACACAGACAGACGCAAATCGCAGTGGCTACCGAGACACATGGCTGAAGGACGACTCCAAGTGACGCCTTGGCTGTCGCCACCACCGACAACACCACCACCGCTACCGACACCCCCACCATTATCAACACCACCTCCACCGCTATCCCTATCATTACCACCGCCACTGTCATAATCATCAACACCGCTGCCACCGCCACTACCACTACCAGCACCACCAACACCGCCACCACTATGAAAACCGTTAACACCGCTACCATCACCACCCCACCACCACCATTACCACTACCGCCACCACTATCAAAACCATCGCCTCCACCACTACCGCCACCAACATCAAAACCATCACCCCATCACCACCGCCACCACCACCACTACCATTACCACCACGATCACTACCACCACCAACACCACTAACACGACTGCCACCAACAGCACTACCACCACCATCTCCACTACCACCGCTACTACCACCACCACCACCACTACTACTACTACTACTTTTTTTTATTTTTTTTATTATTATTTTTTTTTTAATACGACCTCCATCCTATTGGAACTGTGTGGTGGAAGCAGCGGGGTCTGTCTTCCACAGACACAGTTCATTGGCCCCTCTCCCGCCAATGACTGTGGTCGACGACCCTTTCATTTGTTTATTTATTTATTTATTTTTAATAATGCCTAGTACAAAAGTTCATTTATCCTACTGTCAACCACCGTCTGCTCAAAATCCAGGTTTTGTATATGTGTTGATTTGGGTGGTGGGGACCTGGTACCTCTCAGGCACAAGAGGGCTGATCTTAGGAGTGAGAATGATAGTCTACATCTCATCCATGAAACAATGCTGCTTTTTGGTTGTTGTTTCTTTTCAGCCATTACCTCAGCCAGCCGAGCGTAGAATGCCTTTGCTCTAGGACCCATCCCACCTGAAGTCGTAAAGGTTATAGGAGTGAATGAGCCCTGGTCTACATTCTGTATGCGCTCCTCGTACATCCTGATCTTCTCATGCTCGTTCCGAGAGTGGGATGCCTCAATAGTTAGGTTGCTGTAACAGGGGGCCATCGGATCAAATATTCGCATGTCAAAGAAAGCCAATTGTCCCCGTGTCCAGAAACCTCTTGCGCTGACATCCACTCTTGCTTCATCTGATGTGTTGGACGTGCGGTATCTGAAGTTCTCCCCTCCTAGTGGGAGTAATGTTGGTTCGATAGTCACATCCTTGCACACCTCCTGAAGCATTTGGGCAGTGAGATCTCTTACCTCATCGTGTCGCATGCAAATAAATCCACCTTGCTTGCATATCATTGCATGGTCTGTAGTAAATTGTACACCACAGGAGCATCTGTTAGGCAGCCCTCCTAATGGCCATCCATACCTCAGGGCAATGGCATCCGTGAATTCTCTTTTGTTTAGGGTGAATCCCTTTGCCCTGATTGGTAGTGCTGTCAGCCAATTAGACGCCCCAACTTCCTGCGCCATTGTTATCTTTCTTTTTATATAATTCGATAGCCGAGCTAGAAGTGCTTGAAGTTCCTTCTTCTGCCTCTCCTCCCTTCCCTTTGAAATGTTTCTTCTAATTTCCCTAACCTCCTCCATGATAGTCTCTTTCCGTTGATCTTGTGACACGATGTTTTTTGTCAATGAGGACGTGAGTTTCATGGAGTTTCGGTGTTCTGTGTCGGCAAGGTTTAGCGGGTTGGAGATACCTAGCCCTCCCAATCTAGGTGGAAGTTCCATAAGTTTTCTTTCCTCTTCGTTTATTGTCCGTCCGTTGGTGATGGCCGGTATTAGCTCGTTTCTGATGGTTTCTTCAAGGGGTCTTAGTAGGTCGGTGATGTTCGGTACCGTCCTTAATATGTAGTTCCACTTATGTTTCACACCATATATGAATGCGGCATATGCCGCCTGCGGTTCGGTCTTTGCAAAGTTGGCTAGAATCCTAACTTCCGCCACCCATTCGTTAACTTTCTTTTCAACATATTGCTTTTTAAAGGATTCTGAGCCGATCACTGCACCGAGATGTCTTTCCCCCTCCTTTGTTACCTTCACTTCACTGTTCTCAAAGAGGATTCTGGCATTGTTAAAGTACTCTGGCTTCACTATGAGGACAGATTTCTTTGCATTCGGAATGTAACCTAAGCCCGGGCCGTGTGCCAACACCAGATCCCACCACTTTTTTAGGTCAGCTAATTTTCCTGCGCCCGTGAGATCATCTGCGTATGCTACCTGTTTGACCCCGGTGTCCTCATATTGTATATTCTGCTGCAGGTGCATAAGACCGAGCGC
>NC_134777.1:52957236-52964736 GCF_046742065.1 Oratosquilla oratoria
GATGATGATGATGATGATGATGATAATAATAATAATAATAATAATAATAATAATAATAATAATAATAATACCACCTCCACCACCACTACTACCACCACTACTACCACCGCCATCACAGCCACAGCCACAGCCACCAGATTCAGTGGCAAAAGGCTCTCTGGTGCTGGTACAGTACAAGAGAGAGAAGAAGAGAGAATATTGATGAAAGTGGAAGCCGGAAGAGGGAGGATGGGAGGTGCTCCAGGGGAGGGACAAGAGGAAGGAGGTGCAGATTGAGGGTGGATTAATTGAAGGGGGAGGAGCAAGATGAGGGTAGAAGAGGAGTGGCGAGGTTAAAGTGGAGGGAAGGGTGGGGTGGCCAAGAGTGAAGTGGTGTAGTGTAGAGAAGAAGGGATGGGGGAGGGAATAAAAAGGTAGAGGTGGGAAGGTGAGTGCAGGAGAGATGAATGGAAGGGAGGGGAAATGGGTGAGGGAAAAGAGAAAGAGAGGAAGAGAAGAAAGATTCGTGGAAAAAAATAGACTAGTGGTAAGGAAGAAGTAGGAGAAGAAAAGGAGAATAGATGAGAAGGGGAAGAGGAGAAGGAATAAATGAAGGAAAGACAAAAAAGGGAGGAACACGGTGGGGGTTACGAAAAAGAGGGAAAATAGATATAGATAGGAGGGGAGAAGGAGAGAGGGAGATGAAGGGAGGGGAGTGGAAGAGAGGAGAGTGTAAAAGAAGGGAAAAGAGAAGATGGGATGATATTGAAGGAAATGAAAGGGGAGGGAAGGAGAGTGTAGATAGAAGGAAGAGAGGTGATGGAATAGGAGGGGAGGGAAAGTAGGAAGTGGGAGAGGGAAGAGGAAAGAAAAAGATTGTAAAGGAGTATGATTTAGAAAAAAAGAAAGTAAGGAGAGAGGAAGGAAGGGAGAAAGAATTAACGAGTAATAATAATGAAAAAAAAGAGGCACGAAGGGAGGGAAGAAGAGGGGAGTGAACATACAGTAGAGGGGAATATAGTCTCGAGATTTTTGGGACTCGAAGGATAAGCATCTGAGTTTACTTATCAATAGTTATTAATGTTGTACTTCTGGCACTGTATAATGTATCATTAAGTACTAAATTATTCTATTTATTTCATCGCTATAGTATCAAGGTACTTTAGTAGTTGTGATCACGTGTAAGTGGGTGTTTAACTACCATAGCCTGGGTACGGTGGGTGCCCAGGTAAACAAAAATGAGAAATGTTACGTTAGTGTATATAGTGTCAAATTTGGTATGAGAAGATAAGGGAAGGGAAACACGGGACTTTGGCCAAGCTTTGGCTCCCGTCCTCATCTCTTCTCTGGCCATCCCACGACCTTACTGACCCACAAGTGGTCCCAGGGGACACGCTCGCGCCACCCAGCTGCTACGCGACCCAGAGCTTCCTTGAGGCCCACGGGTGGGACAAAGCCTTCTTGAGAAAACACGTGGAGCTCAACCAGCCTAAGACGACCCTGTGAGGCCCCCATAGATAACTAACCTGCACCTCGACCAGCCATGTGATACATACACTGAGTTTATTGAGGAACGCACACCCTCTGTCTTCGTGAGTCACCGGCGTCAAACGTTCTGCCCCCGACTTTACAATCATCACGCTTGATCTCACGCCAATTAGGAACACGGGTCATGACCTGCCCATGTATATAAAGGATGGACCAACGCCGAAGATTGAGATCGCCTCGGAGCATCATATGTGAGCTTGGCTCGCTGCTTTTGCTTTCTCTCCTCCTCCCGCCATCCCCTACAAGCAGACCGTGTAACTCGGAGGCAAAATGTTTGACGCCGGTGGCTCACAAAGACAGAGGGTATGCGTTCCCCAATGAATCTATTGTTCATATCACGTGGCTAGCCGAGATGCAGGTTCGTCATCGCTGGCCGATGCTGGCACTGCACGTGTTTTGTCAGGGAGTCTTGGTGGTGTCGTACGTGGTAGGTCCCGGCACTGGTTAGTCATCTTTGGGGGCCTAACCGGATCCGTCGCAGGGTGGTGAGCTGCACGTGCGTTTTTTTTTTTTTTTTCGTTTTTTAAGGTCTTGGTGAAGGTCATGCGGCTGGGGGTACGCGAGCGTGTCCCATGGGACCACTTGCGGGTCAGTAAGATCGTGAGACGGCCAGAAAAGAGGTAAGGACGGGAGTGAGGACTACTAACAGAATTGGCGCCCTACGTGGGGCCCCCGATCCCCAGCTCTGCCGCTCGACTACCACCAGTTTGACAGCCTCCACTTCATCTGCCAGATCATCTGCCGCCGCTGTCTGTCACTGCTACCTGCCAGCACGATTGCTAGTTCGCTTAACAGGTCTGCCGTCTGCCAGCTTCCCTGCCCACCAGCTCGACTGCCGTCGATGCCTGCCAGGTCGTCTGTCAACTGCCAATTCGACTGCCTACATTCTCGCCTGCCACAGGTATCTGCCGTCATTTGTATGCCAGATCGACTGCCGCCACTTGTCTGCCAGATCGACTGCCACCAACTGCTGCCATTTGTCTGGCAGATCGTCTGCCACCGCTGTCCACCAGCTCGACTGCCGTCGCTGCCTGCCACGCCTGTCGACTATCAGTTCGACTGCCTATGCTCGCCTATCACAGGTATACTCGTGGCCTACTGCCACCGCCACTTAATCACTTAGCAAACTAGAGCTGTGAGCCTCCTCACCTTGACCCACCCACACGCTCAACGGAGATCATAAGGTCCCACACCTCGATTCCGGTAAAGCTTATAACTAGCAAAATCGACTGTCAAGTCCACGACGCCCCGGTTGACCTAACGCCCCACCCATTAACCATGACCATTTTCAAGTGTCTATATTTTCAGGGAAATGTAACCACGCTCCAATGCCACCGCACAACGTGATCTTAGGACGCGTTCCAGGTACAGGATTCCCTGAGAAGCCTCCCGAGGTGCACCAACCTCTTCGACGTCATCCCTGTGGCAAACGGACCGCCACCTGCTCCTACTCATACAGTCTGATAGCCAACTCTACCCCCGCCTTCAAGTTCCGGCCCAGTCATGAGGACAACTCCTTTGGCGATATCTTGTCGAGGCTCCACACTTCATCTCCAGCCTCGACTTCCGTGGGGGCGTGTTAGGAGTAGTCCTCACTTCCAGTTCTCGCTCCCGTCCTCATCTCTTCTCTAGCCATCCCATGACCTTATTGAGCCGCAAGTGGTTCCACTGGACACGCTCTCGCCACCCAGCTGCGACGCGACCCAGAGCATCCTTGAGCCCCACGGATGGGACAAAGCTTTCTTGAGAAAACACGTGCAGCTCACCAGCCCAAGAAGGACCAGTGAGGCCCCCATAGATAACTAACCTGCACCTTGGCCAGCCACGTGATATGAACACTGGGTTTATTGAGGAACGCACACCCCCTGTCTTTGTGAGTCACCGGCGTCAAACGTTTTGCCTCCGACTCATTACACTTGGCCTCACGCCAATTACGAGCACGGGTCATGACCTGTTCGTGGATATAAAGGATGGACCAACGCCGAAGATTGAGATCACCTCGGAGCATCATACATGAGCTTGGCTCGCTGCTCTTGCTTTCTCACATCCTACCCCCCTCCGCAAGCGGATCGCCAGGGGACACGACTTGAAACACAGTCGTCACATCCCTCGCCGTCTCGTCCTCTCCCCCTTTTCTCGCTCTTAATTGCACATAACATTGGTGTCCAAATTCATTGCTAAGTAAAACCAATTCTCTCTCCATCAGAGTTTGCCTCAACCAGGCTAATATTGGCTACCCAACGTGGGGCAAGACTCCTAGCCTAAATAGATGGCGGCACACTAGATATTTCTCACTAGCATGATATTTGTTTTTGTTTCTTGCTTTGCTAGCAAACTTTTTCGTATCCGTCACACATAGAATGTTTGGCTAGCAGCTAGTGAAAACAACAAAAAATCTTCCTGCACAGTATGTTTACAAACAAATCTATTACTGCGGTAGTAAAAAAAAAATGAACACCGATTTTATGTTGTTTCTAATATTTGAATAAGTTTATAGTGGCAATTAAAGATAGAGAATAAAAAACTCACGTATAAACAAAAACATGGCTACTCAATTCTATTCATATCTTATATATAAACCCCAGGAATGGTAGGTCATTTGAGCACTCAAGGGAGCAGCAAAACTTGCTGTTAGTTCTTCCCAGCATGTTATCCCCTTTTACCAGCAGCAAGAGTCAGTACCATGCTACTCACTTTGGATAGTAAAAATCAAAGTGAGTAGCAAAAGCAAGTACCATGCTAGCGAGAAATACCTAGTGTGCCGCCATTTTTACTGTATGTCTTTCGCAATAGTCTGTGTTATGTTGAGGAGTGTTATCTAATAAAGGCACCTCCAATCTCCTGTTTCCCTTTCCTTGTCTTCCAATAACTGTCTGTACAAATTATACTATATACATTGTTCTGTCTTTACTGTAGTCAATTATATCCAACTTAGGAAAAGCCCTTGGCCATAAAGTATTTGGATTCATGGTGATGGTGAACGAGAAGGTGAAGATAATTGTAACTGGTTTTTCGGTTTTGTGTACAACTATTATCTATAAGTTGCTCATTGTATCTATCTATACTTTTTTGTTCAGCTTTTTACCTAGTTATTGATTAATTTATTCATATATTTATTGATTTATTATTCCATGTGAGGTGAAAAAAATCTTGTTAAAATTAATTTGTAAGTCTGATGAGTTGGTATTCAGAAGGGAGCTAGATGACTCCTTTGGGATGGATTTTTGGCGAAAAAACTAAACTCTTTTGGTATGGCTTTTGGGCGAAAAAGGACGTCTACTCATGCTCTTCAGTAATTTGGGTGTACAACTCATGGAAAAGGAAACCGAGACCCAGTCCTTCAAGGATGCACCTCTAAAAGGCGGTGAGGGTTTGAAGATGGGCGATGAGAAGAAAAATCTAATGTCTGTTTCGCAAGATCATATCCGCATGAAGCTTCTTCATGTTGCCGAAAACTTCTCAAAAGATGAAAAATCCAATGTTCATATTTGGCAAAGAAAAATATGCACATTATTATTTTTTCAGATTTCATTGCTCTAGATGAAGTGATTGAACGATATTTGGAGTTTAGTAAAAGTGAGAAAAAAAGCTCCAAAATAGAAAATAGTCACGTCTAAAATCTGACTCAATGATTTCCACATTGATAATACAACGTTTATTATCTTTTATGCTATCCCTATACGACAGAATAATACATGCAGTAGAATGATATACTGTACAGATGCATGTATCACATAATCAGCAACTATCACCAATTTTCATTGTGAAAAATATTACCCGTATGTGAAACTTTGACTACGGCTGAAAAAAAAAATGCAATGGCATTTACTGTTGTAAAACCTATACTACTCTTTTAACACAACAAAATTCATTTGTATATTATCTGGTTGTTCTAGGAACATGATACTTTTTATTAATTTACATCAAATGGTAAATGTTTTTTTCAGTAACACACACACTCATACATGTTGTAGTAGTTCGCGCTCACTAGCTAATTCAGTGATCTGAATTCGATCCCCTCCAAGAGCTGAAAAATATCACATCACTACAAACTGGCACCCCAGCTCTGGTGGACAAGGAGGTGTATATGTGTAAAACCACAACATTACCCATAGATCAAGTCATGTACGAGCTTTGAGCTCTTATCAAGAAGGGTAATTAGCTGTCGATCACAAGTCCAACGCGGGACCCAAGAAGATGGTGAATCACATCCAAATACAGAGAATAGAAGCAAATGTTTCCATAAACGCTAGATTCAATATCCTTTTGTATTTTGACAGAATATTGCTGAAACTGAATTACCGTTGCCGTATCGTACCGTTGCCTACCCCCAAACCTGACCCATGATAATCAAAATTGTGTAAACACAGAAGTTATTTATTGTAATTGAAATAGTTTTAAGGCGACAAGAGAATCGATGATTGCATAATATCGATAAACCTTGGGTAAGTTCCAGGGGTTCGCAGTGATACATTTGACGATTCATTTAATTCTGTAAATTACGTGGTTTATTTGAAAGATTTATGTTTGGGTAACGTCAGACAATCCTATCGAGCTTCGAGGAGCTTCTTTATGCTTCCTTGAATTAAACAGTCTAAAAAAACAACGTCGATTAAATCTCATAAGTATGTTTTCATCTTAGATAAAAAATCTAGCTGACGCCTTACATTGATCGGATTAAATTCTTCGGAAGATGAAATCTGCTCATAAGGACCTAAAGTGACCTTTTGCTTTTCCAGTGAATACGGTTCCAGGTAGGGTATTTCCACTCTTTGAAATTAAATCTTGGCTGAGGCTTTTCCTTCCTTTCAAGACCATATGATTTTTGTCACGATAATTAGTTTTTCCTCATATATAGTTCTCTTAATCTTATAAAGGGTTACAAAGGAGGAGCATGCCGACAGGAGACCTTTTGGTCCATAACTAGGTCGGATGCGAAAAAAAAACATAAAAATGATCAATAAATAAATAATATAATGATATAAATAATAATAAATAAGATCAATAAATGCATAGGTATAGCATCAAACTCAAAACAGTTTGTCAGGTATCATCACCAAGTTGGTGCTATAATGTCCTTTTCCTAATTATCTACTTTTCTATCTAATCCTTCTTCCCATTTTGCTGCAGAGAGACTTCCCCTCAATTAAATGAAATCTCAAGGCGGCATGTAGAATGAATACTGTAATAGTAAAACAAAGTGAAGCGGTCAAGTTCTTTGACAACCTACTCCTTGCTTCTGAAACTTTTTTTTTTTAGATGATTTCCTCCCGTATAATCACTAGACTCCCCACATAACCTTACCCTCTCTATATATTGTGTGTATCATTCTGACCTGGCTGAGCGGGTTAGGGCGTCGTTACTTG
The DNA here is from genome assembly GCF_046742065.1 of Oratosquilla oratoria. NCBI lineage: Eukaryota > Metazoa > Arthropoda > Malacostraca > Stomatopoda > Squillidae > Oratosquilla > Oratosquilla oratoria. Next base: position 52,964,130 of record NC_134777.1, read on the forward strand.
CGGCGAAGGTCGAGGCGGTTCGAATCTTGCCACCGGCGAAGTTGAACAGAGGGCATGGTTCATTAAATTCAACGCTACAAAGTCCTCTGTGAGGGACACCGTCCTAGCCTTCCGATAGGGGGGAGTTTGTGACGTTAAACCATATCATCATCATCATCATCATCATCATCATCATCATCATCATCATCATCATCATCATCATCATCATCATCATCATCATCATTATAATAATAATAATAATGATAATAATAATCATCATCATCATCATCATTCTGACCTTGTCCAGTATCTACATATAGGATGAGCACATGAATTTAAGGGTCACCACTTTCATGTAGTTTATTTCCCAGAGTTGAACAGCTTTCATGAACGTTTTGTTAGTCCAAAACCCCTTTCTGCCAGCACGCAGCATGCCTGAGAAGAGGTGCTCCACATTGGTGTTTCTCGGTAATTCCTTTAGCACTCAAGGCTTCTAAGATGATTAAGCTTATCTAACAGTCAAAACAAAATCCTCTAGGTGTAAAGAAATTGTCACATTGGGAATATCGGTGTTTTAAATCTCGGATGAATGTATGAACTTTATGGAGTCAACATTTTAGGGAATTTA
>NC_134777.1:52969736-53009736 GCF_046742065.1 Oratosquilla oratoria
CCCTTAGATATCTAGCGTGCAAACGCGCACACGCACATGTTAGCTACAACCCGTCAGGTTCGACCTCTCCATAAAACTCCCTCGGACCACCTATTGTGTTTGACCTCACCGTGGTCATTTCGGCCGAGTGCGAAAGGAGACTTGCAAGAGATTTTGCCAACTGCAAGTCTATTCTAACATCGAGAATATACAAGAATAACACATTAGCTGGTGACGTCATTCAGTTTGATCTATTTGAGGGAACTAAATCTTATGATTTCGTAGAGTACTTTAAAAAGTCCTTTGCATCATTTAAGCCACTTGGATCTCTTTCCCCCTACACTCTTTAGCTAGAACTTACAATCATGCTCCACACCACACCAGAGAGAAAGCTGTCAAAATTACTACAACATTTAAGAGTGAACTCCGAGAAAGCCTAAAAAAGTCAGACTGGGTCTCAGACGACAAGATTTCATTGGAACACGTAGTTTCACTCATGGCATACTTTCGACTACTCTCCCAATTACACCCAGACACACTCCAAAAAGCTAGTACTATTCCATTCACATCAGGTATCATAATAGGCGAATTAATTCTCGAAAAAATTCTCTGACACGGATAAAGCTATCACCCAGATCCAGAGCCAATCAGTACCCATTGCACCCTCCCACACAATAGTCCAGGTCACACGGTTCCCCTTACATAACACGAGATCAATACATACATCTTGTGCTCGACATCGCTCACGCCACCGCTCTCTATCAAGAACACAACTGGTTTGTACATAATGCCACAAATCAGGACATCTTGCAAACACGTATTACTACAGCAATCCTTCACAACCAAACCGACGCGAGGATTATCACGGTACATGTTTCCATGCGATTGATCGTTGCCGTGTGCTGTTAGCACGGAGGCAACAGACCAGACTCCCAGATCACTCTCCCGCAAGGCTTTCACGTAACACATCTCCTTTATTACTACAGAACACCAAGATTCAATGCACATCAAGGACAGTTACTCCATACCCGAGAATTCACTCATTAACTCTACTTGTACATACCCTGGATATCCCAGACATATCTTCCCATTACTTATCATTCAATGCTACATCTAGCAACACCAAAGTGACAATCTTTCTCGACATGGGTTCCCCAGTCAATATGATGTCAACACAAATATCCGTAAATTTCGCACTGTAACTAAACGTGTCATTTTTTTCGAACCCCCGACGTCAACATTTGCAATGTAGATGGTGTACCATTCCCGATAGTCAATAAATTCTCCCTAGACGTTACCTGCAATGATGAGTGTCTATCCATTCCAGTTATCGCCTACGTAGCTGACGTTTACTTTCCTGATGTCATCCTCACAGGTTTAAAACTGATGAAGCAACATAACATATTTATTTACCCTGTTCAAAACGGTATCATTTACACAAACCATTTCCTCCCCGCATTCCCATCAGCAACTCCTCATAAAGTAAATCACATTTACGTGACCGAGTAGGCACAGGCAGACTATGACCCCGCATCAGTTGCTTGTACTCCATCCATTCAAATTCACTCCACTTCACCACATGAGGATTCACCAGCTGCTAGTACAAACTGTATCACCACCTTGATACAAAATAATTCCCAGTGCTCAACCAGCCCAACCCTTCCCCAAGACTAACTTTTCTACTTTACTGACAGCCGTGGACATGCGTTCTAAACGTAACAGACGTACTACCTCCTTCGCATGACCAAACTAGCAAAACTTAGGACTAAACACCCATATATACCCTTGGTTTTTCACCACCTGGGGAAACTCTTTTGCCCCTCTTAGAAGCATTCAACACCAAATCCACTCTAGTCTCAAAAGTGTTATCTACATTCAAACACATTCACGGAGTGCTTATCAGTCCAAAGATGTTGTTTCCTCGTGAGTATACAAAGATACACCTACGAGTTCTTCAAGCATAAGACACCGATGTACTCTGTATGCCAAAAATTTGTGTCAATGGTATTTCCCTCCTTTCATTCATCAGCTCTACGTCAATGAGGGGTCACACTTTCATCTTAATTAACAGTGACACTAACGCACCCTTCTATCTCACAGTTGGTACAAACATTTGCGATTTTGAAGTATATCCCTCACGCATCAAAGTCGTGGATGACCAATTCCCTACTTCTCAAGTTTGTAGCACAATTTCCGACGTGCTCACAGCACAGGAACTCATTTATGCATCACATTTCAATCCCATAGACTTCCCTGATGCACATACTTGCTTGCATTTTGCAACAAGTTTAGACACACTATTGTCACTCTAGGTGAACCCCTTGGAGTTACTGATCTCATTCAGCATCATATATTCCTTCGTGAGAACTCTAAACCACGTTACATCCCCGCACAGAGAATACCACATAGTAAACGCATGATTGTAGATAACCTTATCCAAGACATGATTACGCAAGACATAATTGAACCATCAATCAGTGAATGAAATTTCCCTCTCTTTGTTTTCCCTAAACACAATGGTTCTTTCCGCCCAGTAGTAGACTTCAGGAAATTAAATAATATCCCGATACCAGATAGACACCCCATACCTGCATTATAGAACCTCTTACATTTCGTCGGTAATAACAACGTAGTGTGCACGACCTTGGACCTTATGTCGGGATACTTCCAGATTCCCCTTGATTCATAGTCTAGGCCTCTGACAGCCTTTAGTACTCCCACGGGTCATTATCACTTCAAACGGCTAACCATGGGTCTCGTTTCAGCTCCTTCAATGTTCACACCATTTATGCACACAGTCCTTGCATATCTTATGGGTCAGTCAGTGTTTATGTACCTCAATGACATGATTATCGCTTCCAAATCCGTTAGCGAACACTTACACACTCTTCACACTGTCTTCTCACGACTTGCAAAAAATATCTCAAACTGAAGCTTATGAAGTACTCCTTACTTCAGAAATAAATACACTTCTTAGGGCATGTCCTCAATTCACAAATGATTTTAACCTCGCTGGACAAGGTAAGGCAGTCATTGATTTTCCACTCCCCACTTCTGTTGATCACATACGTTCATTCTTTGGCCTATCAGCATTTTACAGGCTGTGGATGTGCTGTGTCTTACGACACTGCTTCTGACCCAGGGCAGTGGACAAGGTGCAGGGATGACCCGTCATTCAGGAGGTGCTAAGATAAGAGGGAGGGTGGAGGTGTGTGGAGTGTATTCAGGGATGGAATGGGTGGGAATGATTTTATGCCTTTTTCTTTTCGGCTACCCCCCTTGTAAGGGGGGAAAAGCCTTGGTATATGTATGTATGTACATTCAAGGTTACCTTTAACTTTGCTACTTAAGAAGGGCACCATCTTCATTTGGACACCTGACCAAGAGAAAGTCTTTAATGACTTAAAGACAACCTTAACCACAGCACCTGCCCTTGCTTTCCCAAACCACGAGCTTCCTTTCACAATATACACAGATGCGTCCTACACTGGACTTGGTGCAGTCCTCATGCAACGGCACGGTACAAAATTTAGACCGATTGCCTATGCTACCCGCATACTCAACAAACACGTACAAAATTACTCAGTCCCAGACATAAAAGCTTTAGCTGTATAATAGCTAAAGCTTTTATGTCTGGGACTGAGAAATTGAGTAATGTACGCACTCAAACATTTCAAAGAGATCATCCTTGGTTATGACATACACATCTACAAGGACCATCAACCAATCTTACACCTCTTCAAAGGAAAGAATCTTTCAGGAAAACTTGCCCGCTGGTTTCTCATCGTACAAGAGTTCATGTCCGCCTTTCATATTGTTCAGGGTAAAGAAAATCTAATAGCAGACACTCTCAGTCGCCATATCACGACTAGCACTCAAAATCCAATTTCAGTAACTCTTACACAAGCGCGCATAGTTGCAGCGCAGAGATCAGACCTCCTTTGGAAACGTGTTATATACTTTCCTGAATCTCCAGATACAACTAATACAAATAATTTCCTTCCAAATCTCGACAATTACACATTAGTTTACAACACTAACGAGCAAACATGAACCCAACTGGTCAGCGTTTCAGTTCGTAGTCCCTACGGACCTCATTCCGGAAATTCTGAAACTCTTACACGATTCCACCATTGCCGCACACCCTGGCAAGGAGAAATGCGTTACAAAAGCCAAATTGCTCTACTTATGGATAACCATGAGGAAGGATATACACTCCCACATTGAAGCTTGCCACTTTTGTGTGACTCACAAAGATCATATCAGCAATCATGTTCCCATCTTAACAAAGGATTACAAAGGCGGAGCATGCCGACAGGAGACCTTTTGGTCCATATCTAGGTCGGATGCGAAAAAAATCATAATAATAATAAAACAATAAATAAAAACTATAATAATGTAAATAACAAATAAAATACATAAATAAATGCATAGGTATAGTTAAATAATAAACAAACAGGTAAATAGTAAATAATAATGAATTGACATATAACTAATGATAAACGAAAATCAAACAGACAAAACAAAAACAAATAATATAAAATAAATTATAATCATTACAGCATCTTGCTTAGGTGTTTATCTAAATGATTCTTAAAGCTTCGAACTGAACTACATTGCACTACTTGTGCAGGAAGTTTATTCCATTCATTAACTACACGGTTGGCAAAGTTGTTTCTACCTACTTCCAAATTGAATCTATTTCCGGACAGTTTGAGATCATTGTTTCTTGTCTGATTCTCATTCAATGTGAAAACTTTGTCATTTTTGATGTTGTCAAAATTCCCTTTAAAATATTAAAGACCTGTATCAAGTTACCTCTGAGTCTACGCTTTTTTAGGGAAAACAGATTCATATGTTTTAGTCGATTTTCGTATGATTTATTTTTTATATTTGGAATCAGTTTCGTGGCTCACCGCTGTACTTTTTCCAGTCTGTCAATGTCTTTAATGGGATTCGGTGACCATACGGAAACAGCATATTCCAAATGTGGACGAACTAACGATTTATATAGCTTGTTAATGAGTGATGGACTTTTGAAATCAAATTATCGCGCAATCAGTCCCAGAATCTTATTTGCTTTCTCAGAGGCTGAAATACACTACTTGGATGATTTGAGGTCGTTACTGCTAATTACGCCGAGATCTTTTTCACTATCCACTTTTGTTAACGAATTTCTAAATAACTTGTAATCGTACTTACTGTTATTTTTACCTATGTGCATTACCTTGCATTTACTTATGTTAAATTTCATTAGCCACTTTTCAGACCATTGCTGTAATTTATCTAAATCTTCTTGAATATCTAATTGGTTTAAGTGATCATTTGCCATTCCGCACAATTTTGTATCATCAGCAAATTTGGAAACAGTAGATTTTAGCCCATGGTCTATATCACTTATATATACTATGAATAGAAGTGGCCCAAGAACGGAACCCTGAGGAACTCCACTTGTAACATTTTTCCATCTAGAAGTTTTTCCATTTAAAACAACTCTCTGTTTTCGACCATTCAACCAATTACTAGTCCAACCTAACAGGCTACCACTTATTCTTTCCCCCTACCAGAAAGACAGCACAACATGTGGCAAAGACCCTTATTGACAGACTCATATGCCCTTTCACGACACCCAAACCTCTGATTTCTGACAACAGGACTGAGTTCAACAAAGAGATTCTTTGAATATTTGTACTTTCAAATCACAAAATGTAATACTACTGCATATCACCCTAGTTCAAATGGCTTAATTGAACGCCAGAATAGAAAGATTCTCAATGTTCTTCGACATCTTGCTTCTGGCCTTCACCCTTCTTGTGATGAGCATTCCACTATGATTCAAGCTTGCATTAACAATTCCATTAACAGGTCTTTGGCTCGGACAAAAAACTTCTATATGGTCTTTTTGTTTCAGAATTACATCCCATTTACTATTTTAATTATTATGTTAAGGTTAAAGTAGCAAATTTCAATAATCTTAAAAAATATATATATATATCCATAATACTCTTCATCTGACTAAGGACGAAATGGTCCGTCTGCATAAAAGATCAGCCAGAGCTTGTACCTTTGAACTTGGAAACATTGCTTACACTCTCAACCATACCCCTACCTCGAAGTTCTCCCTTCAATTCTCAGGACCCTATCGTATCATTGGACATGAGTCAAATGGCAAAGTTAAAGCACTCAGGTTGCACGAGTTTACAGAGACTGTATTCCACAAAGATCATATCAAAAGAGTTCCCCATGGCCTCGACATAAAAACTGTTCCTTCAACAGTTCATACTATCCCTACAATAAAGTACCATCATCAATCCTCTCCACTGCTTCCTTCTATCCCCTCCCTCATTATAACCTTCGCAATCGAGCTACAACTTCGTAAGAGTACATTTTGCCTGGGTGAACGGAAATAATATCTACTTCCACATGTTTTTAAAATTAAGTAAAATTTATTTCAATAATTAGTATCTTCCGATACCACTACTGCTCAAACACTGTGCGTATTTATCTTCATGTCAGAATTTTTGTATTACTTCTTATCTTCCTTGAGCATTAACCTCACTGTGGTCAGTGAGTGGTAGCTGAGCCGAGCGTCTGTTGCAAGATGATTGAAGGAAATATTCAATCCTTTAGATATCCAGCGTGCACAAGCGAACACGCACGCAATAGCTACAGCACGTCAGGTCCGACCTTTCCAGAAAACTCCCGCGGGACCGCCTACTGTGTCTTACCTCACTGTGGTCATTTCGGTCGAGCACGAAAGGACACCTGCATAAGACATTGCCAACTGCAAGTCGCCATACGAGCAATATTATTTTTCACATATGTCTTATGTCTTATCTATTTTAGTATTTCGCTAGCGAAAGCAACTGCCTCTGTCCGTGGGGACAATATCGCGCGGGAGAGGTCAAGTCATAGAAGTGGTACAGGAGAATTTTAACGAGGACAACAGAAAGGAGGGATAGCATGAGTTAAAATTATCAGCATTCTTTCTTGAATTGAGATTGTTCTCTAGTCATAAAACAGTGTTGCTTGACTCTGGTCTGTAGGGTGTCAATAAAGGCATGCATTCAGTACCTAACATTGGGCAATATTTGTAGTAGTGGTGGTGTTAATAGTAATAATCATAGTGATGAAATTGTGATGATGGTGGCTGAGATAAGAGTGGTGGTGGCGCGACAGGAACGGTGGTAGTTGGACGGTGGTAGTAGTGCTGGTGTTGGTGTTGGTGCTGGTGACCTTCAACCGATAACCAGTAGCTGTGAAGGGGAAGTTTGGTTAGGATGCCTCGCTTGAAGGTTTGGCGCAAGTATGTCGCCAAAGTTGTCTGCGACAGAATACGTTGTTCACACGGTGTTGCACAAAACTCAAACCGTTAATATTGTCATCTGGTGGCAAAGTTTGGAGTTTGTTTAACAAATAACAACGATAGGCAAACCGAATCTCGTAGGATTTACTTGCACAGTATTTGGTTGATGATGCCTCTGAAAGACAATGAGGCATTTCAGTTTTTAGGTTATTCTTACGAGAAAAAATAGGTCATATTCCTTTACTGCACTTGTCACCACAATAGATAAATGAATGAATAATTAGATGAACGAATAGATGAATAGATAAATGAATAACAAATGATACTCGCAACACATTAATCAGTTCCTATTCTTGACAAGGATAGGACAACTATAAGAGCTTAGCTGAATACCTGGAATAACTCTTGCCAACCCAACACTGTCGGACTAAGAAAAGTCGCAGATAATTATCCTCAGCGAACCATATCGAGAGTAAAAACGGCAAAATCTGGGATCCACCGCCCTCTGGCACGTGTGATCCTTTCTTTGTACTTTGCCACGGTTCCGATCTACCTGACCTGAAGTAGTGAGGGGTGGGGGTAATCCCCTTTCAACACAGTGGCATAGTCCACAGACTGTTCTAGCTAGCAGGGCTACTACAGAGCGCACCCACATATGTCGCCAACATCCCATATGCTTGTGGTATGTCTACAACGTCTTTGTGACATGCCTGCAACATGTCCGTGGCATCTTAGCAACATTCTTACAGTATGCTAGCAACAGTCGTTAGACAAGTATGTGCAAACATGTTTCAGGCTTGTTGTGAGCTTTTTGGGAACAGGAGAACTAATAAATGCAGCACGGGTGACTCCAACGTGGCTACACCTAAGGTTGCCAACAGGGCCTGGACATCCTTGTCTCAAACATAGTCGCAACTTATCGTTCTCATGTGGCAAACATGTGTCTAGCGTATGTTTGAGAGCCTTTAATCCCTTCTTTAGCGTGTTGTACCTGCCCTTCTGTTCTCGCTGCCGCCAGATAATTATATTCATTTCAGTAGTAGGAAAGAACTAATAATTCACCTCTATTAACCACTTCAGCATTGGGAGACATTTCTTTTATATTTTGAATGCCGGCAGGCTACTTTATTCGTCTACGTAGCAGCACCCTTTCTTGCGGTGCCCCCCTTTTTTAGAATTTATAAAGCCTTGGACCGGCCTTCAGATCAAAGCAGACATCAGCATATTACTATTACTCGAAATATTTTTTGTCTGTTTATTTTGGATACCACCCAGCGATTTTAATCAGCTGAGGGAAACACCTTCGTAATCATACTGTTGAACAGTATTATCTAGAGATAAGGTTAAATAGTTATCTTGCATATGATCTACAATGGGAGAATAAGGTGAAATGAAGTGTTATTGACTAGTAGTTTCACGCAGTAAAATGGTTTGTAGTATCGTCTTCCTCAGTTCACTGTTTTCAAATGCTTTCATTGTTGGCTTGAGTCACGAGTGATGTAAATAAAAATGGTGTGACACTTTTCATAAACCATGTTACCACTCTTCCCCAGGGACTTGAGTCACTCAGTGTAGACAACTGTACTCTTAACCAGCATGTAAGTCAGGTGTTCATAAGCTTTCCAGAAGAAAATCCTCGCTTTTTTTTGTCTTCAATATTATACTTTTTATTGCAGTGCTCAGTCTATGCATACATTCATATCGTAGTACATTTTGTGCATATTTTTTCTGGATAACAGCTGGTTATCTAATCAGCTAAGATGATCTATTATCTAATGTCTTCTAGAGGCACCCTATCACATCCTACGTATGCATGAATAAAATCAGTCGTTATCTAAAATAGAATAGATTTGTTAGGTTAGGTTTCGTTAAGTTACATTACGTTATATTAGGTTGCATTAGGTTAGGTTAGTCTATCTAAAGTGGTGTTGGGAAAACAAAGATGACACAATTTGTTAAAGGTTGACATTTTATTTGTTTATTTGTTTATTTATTTGTTTATTTATTTAATTATTTATTTGTTTATTTATTTATTTATCTATTTATTTTTTATTTATTTGTTTATCTATTTATTTGTTTATCTATTTATTTGTTTATTTATTTATTATTTATTTATTTATTTATCTATTTGTTTATTTATCTATTCATTTATTTATCTATTTATCTATCTATTTATTTATTTATCTATTTATTTATTTTTGTTTACTTAAGTTAACATGCATAAACTAATGGGCTCCATCTTAACAAACCCCGCTATAGTGTTGGTGTCGCCTCACCCTAGGATTCCAGGGACAGTAACAAATGAATCTAAATAATCAGTTAAACTGTGAAAATCTATGAAAAAAATAACTGTCGGGCACACTAATCTCCTATTTCAGTGACTAAATATAATCACGATCGAGTCTTTCAGGTTGCATGGAAGGAGGCACACCCAAGGCCTTAGTAACGTCTACAATGTAAACGAATGAATAAATAAAACGGCCTTGTGACCTTATTATGCCCAGACCATCAAGTCTTTCAGCTCCTTTGCTAAGAACACACTCTCTAAATGTAATAAAAATATTTGACGTTAGATTTGGAATAATTTCTAAAGTGCACCATTGAGGAGAAGAAATTCAAGCTCGTTTGTATTAGTTTAGTTTAATTCTTATTTTTCTAGTATCTGTGGAAAGCTTGATATTTGGATTTGATTAGTACTCACCAAGGCAATTCCTTGGTGGTTACATACATACATATACCAAGGCTTTTTCCCCCTTCCAAGGGAGGTAGCCAAAAAGGGAAAGGCATAAAAACACTCCCACCCATTTCATCCCTAAATACACTCCACACCCCTCCCACCCTCCCTCTCATCTGAGCACCTCCTGGATGACGGGTCATCCCTGCACCCTGCCCACCGCCCTGGGTCAGAAGCAGTGTCGCAAGACAAAGCACATCCACAGCAAGGCCGCTTCATTTAATCGGCGACCCCCCCTCTCCGTCCCCCCTTGCATGTAAGGAGAGGACGGGGAGAAATCCCTTCGGGCTGCGTCAAAATTTACTCACACATACTACCCCCCCACCCCCACCCCGCCCATTCCTCCTCATGCAATCACAACATCATCCATATACAACCATTCTCCACTCACCTCTGTCTTCCGTCCTCTCCCTTCCTTCCTCAACAGACATTCCCCTCTTCCCCAAAGCCCCCTTCACCCCATCCATCCATCTCATCCTAGGACGTCCCCTCATGTTCACTCACTCCACATCTGCCTTCCATACCTCTTTTACTAGTCTTTCTTCACTCATTCTTTCCATGTGTCCAAACCATCCTAATATTCTTTCATCAACCCTATCTCCCAACTCCTTTTTCACCCCTGTTCTCCTCCTCACCTCCTCATTTCTCACTCTATCCAGCCTAGTAACCCCCACCATACTTCTCAGACACCTCATCTCAAACACATTCAAACTCCTTCTCTCTTCTTCTCTTATGTTCCACGTTTCTGCCCCATACAGTGCTGTTGGCACAATCACTCCTTCATACAGTCTCCTCTTCGCATCCATTCCCAAATGTCTATTCCTCATTACACTCTTTAACCTTGGTTGTTAATAACAAAATAAGTAAAATAAGAACGTGTTTAGGGCCTGAAGGAAAGAGCAAGAGATTTTTTTATTTTTTTTTATTGGTGGAATAATAATGAGACATGGTTCAAGTGTTGTGAACGAATTTTACAACTAATAAGAAAGGAAAGAAAATAGACACATGCAGGAATATTAGTATTAATAGAATGTTGCTATTAATGTTACTATAGTATTGAGAATATTTAGTATTGCTTTTACTTTTGATCGCAGATATTTGGAGGAACCATAGTCTTTTCAGTACTTAGAACTTACAGTATGTGCTCCGCCGTCGTTTTGTCACTTTACTAAAATTTTAAACATCAGTTATGGCTCCAGTTGAGTTGTTATAGTTACCCTTTCATCGACGTTTTCTATTTCATGTTTAGCCACGATTGCCATTTGAAATTGTCCTGTCAATAGTATTATACATAAAAAAAAAAAAAATCTTTAAAAATGAACACTGTAACAATATTTACTTATAAGATAAATGAATCAAATCAAATAGTGAATAAGTTACATTAATCCATCTCGCACTACATTATCAAGTAAGCGGCCGCCGTCGTCGTTGAGGTCCGATGAAAGTGAAAGGACATCGCTTTTGTTAGTTATGGAGGCGCTGGTTTTGTCTTCTGCGTTAAATTTGTGCTCTTCCTTATCGCTCTCATCGTTACTTGGAAGAGCAGGTAGAGTAGTAGGTGAAGAGAGAGGGAAAGAGAAGGATGACTTATTGTGAAACCACGTATAAGTATTAGTATATTGAACATTTCAGGTCCATTTCATGATTGTATTCATGGAAAAACTGTCATGTACTGCCCAAGTCTGCCGCTCTTTTTTTTTTCTTGTTCCTGCAGGTCACGGTGACCCGGATCCACGCAGTAAGCAATTATCGTCCCGTCAACAATCGACCTGACCTCTCACCTCTCACCTGACCCCCACAAGATGCGATGCTCGCACGTGACCCCGATTCCTACGTGAAGTCGGAGTTAGCGGGCGTCGTGTCGCATTTCATTGTGTGTGTGTGTTTATATATGTGTATGTATGTATGTGTGTATATATGTATATATGTATATATGTGTGTAGATGTGTATGTATGCATCATACTAACATGTAACAAAAAACAAAAACAAAAACAAAATTCCTTAAAGGGAGAGCAACTCCCCATAAGCTTTGCTTCACGCTCTCCCTTTTCAACTACTAATTTTGTAAAAAAATTGTATATATGTATGTCTAAATTGTATTTTATATTGTTGAATAAACCTTAACTAACTAACTAACTAACGTGAATGAAAGATTCCGATATTACAGATTCTGTTCAGTAATTAGGAGAGATTATTATCAAGTGTGTAATAAGTATCTATGAACATAATTCAGCAAATACCGTCATAGCTTGTGTTTTCCTTATTCGTTTTCGTTGATTCCTATACGATAACACAAGAAGATTATTTCATAGAAGACCTATAAACTTTGGGACACTGAAACATGTTTATTATCTTTAGCAAACGCAATCGTAAAATTATATTATTTTTTATCATCACTCTTGTTTGAAAAAGAAAAGGAATAAATTTGTCGTAAAATGCGCGTGTGTCTTAGACTTTCTTATTGAGGAATATAATCATTTAGTTTATGTAACTGAAATGTATTCTCTGAAATGAACTGCATTTCCGTTTCTCTGATCTGCTTCACTGGTCTGCTTTATCTCTGACCATGACAACAGTCTTGGCCGTTTTTTTTTTATTTTTTTTTTTTTTTTTTTACTTCTTAGAGTGCTAAGATGATAACATTTGCACCATTGCATCATTGTGGGAATGTTGAGCTTGGAAACAAGCTACAGCACAATAGCATTGTCAGTGATAAACAAATTAAAAATGAGGTGCCAATTGTCCATTTTAATTGACACCAGAATTACACTTAAATTTCACACACACACACACACACACACACACACACACACACACACACACACACACACACACACACACACACACACAACCTCGTGGCGCAGTGGTTAGAGTTCTCGCCTGCCACTACGGCGGTCCGGGTTCGATTCCCACCAAGGACTGAAATAATTTCAGTATCGCTGTGCCGCGGGTCATTACTCCAACCCTCGTGGGCGGGAAGTTGGGTGTGTGTGTGCGTGTAAAGTCACAGTATTACACATAGATCGGTCATACGAGCTCTAAGCTCTCATTCGGGAGGTTAATAACTGTCGATCACGAGTCCAACACGTGATCCAAGACCATGGTGAATCTCACACACACAAACACTATTCAAGATGAAAAAAAAAAAAAATGATGCTGAAAGATACAAAGACGGGTCACCACGAGCATAGCTCCATTCCCGTATAATACAACTAGGTAGACACACACACACACACACACACACACACACACACACACATATATGTATATGTATATGTATATATGTATATGTATATGTATATGTATATGTATATTGTTACATCTGTGATGTGTACATCCCAGGTATGTAATTGTTATTATTATTTGCGAGAAAATATCATGTCTCATGTTACGTATGTTCGTACCATGCTACTTTGGTTATGAGCGAATCCTGTGTCACCGTAAGTTTTTGTTTTCTTTTCTCTGTATTATATGTATTTGTTGATGTAAACTATGGTTTTCGTTTGTAAGAATTTTCTGATTGTTTCAAGTGTCCATTGCGCATGCACCTCTGCTACGTCACAGGTCGTGACGTAAGAATATTCCATTTGTATTTCCCGCGTAAATAGACCAAAGACCGGGTCCAATCAGGAAAGTAGCCGGGTAACAATGTAGGCTCGTCAGGCTGGGTAAATCCCCCCCCCCGGTATTATCCATTGAACTACGAGCGTATTGCCTCGTCACGCGAAGGTGAACGAGTCTATACGTTTGGTCAATAAGGTGTGAAGTTACCTTCAGGCCCTGCCTAGAGCCATCCGACCGGTCAGATTAAAAAATGACGACGTATAGGTCAGTGCCCCTTTTCCCTTAATATCGTAGTAGTGAGCCAGATTAATTAGGACTTATTTTGTAGTGACCCATTCAGTGTGCGCGGAGTGATGTAGTATTTGGGGCTTAGGATTAGCTTAATATTTCAAAACTGTTTAGTGATCTGTGAACCGGTCTTACGTCTGTTCAATCCCGTTAAAACTTTCGAACTTGATTCTTTCGTGTAATGTATGTTAATCAGAAGTCAGATGTATTGTTATGTAAAATCATGTTTGTTTAATTGTAATCGTGTATCCTATTTGTTATATTATTTTCATGTTACTCTCACTTGTATTAATTTTCATACTTCTAAATTTATTTAATTATATTTCTTTAAAGTTAAGATAGTTTGATTTTTCCCGGTGTCCTCGACCGGGTGGCGACCTTAATCCGTTTTCTTGACTGTTTGAACCCAGTAATAGACATAGGGTCTAAGGGTTCCCATTGTTTCTACAGCACTTTAATAATATTCTTAATGTTACGAGCCTCTGAACTTCACAAGGCCGGTGGACCTTTGGTATCCCAGATAGGTTTGTAACAATATATATATATATATATATATATATATATATGTATGTATATATATATATATGTATATATACATATATATATATTTTTTCAACCACAAATTACTTAAACCAATGCGCTATCTTTCTTGATAGTGCATTGGTTTAAGTCACTGTAACTTTGTTACGGGTTAGCTGGGTTCGAATCCTTGGCTCGTCCACGTTTCAAATTTCCAACAGATGTCTCCATCGAGCGATTCTTCAGTCTCGACTGTGATGGCATGGAATCAAAAGTGATTTGTGGTCGAAAAAAGATATTAATTGATCACTGGGAACCAATCAGTGTACATGTACATGTATATATATACATACATATATATGTATATATATATATATATACATATATATGTATATATATATATATATATATATATATATATATATATATATATATATATATATATTTATTTATATATATATATATGTGTGTGTGTGTGTGTGTGTGTGTGTGTGTGTGTGTGTGTGTGTGTGTGTGTGTGTGTGTGTGTGTGTGTGTGTGTGTGTGTGTGTGTGTGATTCACCATGGTCTTGAATCACGTGTTGGACTCGTGATCAACAGCTATTACCCTCCCAGAAGAGAGCTCAGAGCTCATATATGACCGATCTATGGGTAATGCTGTGACCTTACACGCACACACACACCCAACTCCCCGCCCACGAGAGTTGGAGTAACACCTTGCAGCGCAGCGATACTGAAATTTTTTCAGCCCTGGGCGGGACTCAAATCAGGACCTCCGTAGTGGTAGCCGGTGTGTGTCTATATATACGCCCCGTCCTCAGGGATGTCACGGGATACAGTGAGCGCAAGTTACATATATGTTGCCCACAGCTATGCCTGGGACAGGAACTGCACTGCCGAGGCATGCCATGCTCCTCGTATGTCACGTCCTTATTACCAAATTTAGATACATAGAATATGAAAATATATACACCCATATGTGTACCCATTTCATTCAGTGCGCAAAATTAAACATGTTAATAGGATATTTTTGTGTTAGCCAGTACATAATATTTAATCTTCCCAAATCTGCCATATCGGATGGTAAAGGAATGAGAGTTCTTGCGCGGGCCGTCGAGGGCTTGACCTTGCCCAATGAAGGGGTCGAGACTTGTGGGTTCGAGTCTTTGTTTAAGGATCAGGGACGGGACCATTAACCTTCTAAAGCAGTGATTCTTGTCCTTTCTCGTCCACCCCTAATCCCTATGCACCCGTTTCCCCATATACCAGAATGTCATTCCCCATTACGCTGTTGATTTAATCTGTTACGCTTTAAGAGTATGATGACCTGAAGATTATATAGATTGTATAACCTGCAGATCCATAGTTTGTAGAAAGATAAATGTTTCAGCAGCTTGATTCTGAAAACGTGTGATCCTAGTTTCTTAATTCCAATTTGAAACCCTTTGCTGAGAAAGCTTGATATAAAACAGATTGCCCTCTAGCTAGCACCAAACGATTTTAAACAACTTAGGAAAACCGCTTCATGGTTTTATGAGTTAACTGGTGAGCAAGGACTTAACAAGACCATTCGGTAGTTATCTTCTTTATTCGTGTCAGTGTCGATCAAGCTATACCAAGGGACACAGGCATTCCCGGTACACCCAAGGAGATGTGTTGCTTCCTTTCTCCCACGGCAATTCGATAACTAGTACGAACAACTATTACGTCTGGATGCAAGTTGCCTTCCTAAACAATTGTACGTGTATGTGCAAGGCGCCCTCCTATTTTGTAAGAACATAAGTTACTCGTTTTCACTGTAGTTTTACAATTACAGAAAAGTTGTATATTGGATATTTATCCTGGTGTACCAGTGATTCCTGTTTCCAACTGGATAGTCAGGGACCCATGATATACTGGAATTATGCAACTATATTTCTCCTTGTTGGGTGCTTAACATATTCAGTTGTTCCCATGTAGTCAAACTTATCTTTTTAGATAGAATATTACCACTGCAACAATAACGAAATATATATTTGCATATTTCTGATATAGCATGGATCAGATTACGATGTCCAACTGTGCTGCCTACTTCAAGTAAAGTGACTGCATGGAGGAAAGTTACGCAGAGTGCCTGGTGCCCATTAGAATTATGCTCACGTCTGTGAAGAATCCGAAAGAACCCTTACACATTCCGGGATCTAACTTTAAACGATGACTTGTGTTTCATGTTTAAGTGATACAAGTACGGAGAGGTCTTTCTATCGGAAATCTGTTGAAAACGTAAATCTCTATCACTCAGAAAAAACAAAACAAAAATCCGGAATATCTTGGACACCAGAAGTACTTTATAGTACTTTCTAATATTTTGGTAAATTTTTGGAAGACATTTCCGTCCTGAATGTTGGAGATTTATGATTTTATTTAGATGTCTAATAGAGGACCATCTGTACACATGTCATCGTCTTTCTGTCTCAGTCCCGTTTTCCACTTAGCCTGATTTTCTGCCCAAGTGACGCGCACGCGCAAACGCCACCTCGATCACCAAAGTGGCCGTAGCCAACGCCTGACCTAACCCATATAGGAGAAAGACACCTTGCATGTGGTCCAACCCCAAGGAGGACCCTCGTTGGGTTCCCTCCTCAAGGATGTCAAGCCGGTCCCTTTTGTACTTCCGCCGGAAGTATGAAATCACCTCTTCCTTCCACTTCTTGAGCACCCCAGACTCGAAAAGCCGTAGGACGACACCGTCGAGGTTCCTCTTTAGGGGCGAGTTCTTCTGGAAGGCCAATCCAATGCTGTAGGGAAGGAGACATTCCCGAACAATCCTGATGGTGGTGACGCTCCCGTAGGTGAAGCGAGCGGCCGCCTCGAGTTCAAGGAACTGCTTGTTCTCAATGAGGGCAAAGTCTCCGTCCTCGACTTTATAGAAAAGTGACTTGAGGTCCATATCTGTCTCCAGCTTGTCGACAAAAGAGCGAACTTTGTGGTCGATGGAAGCGGCGAACTGCGTCTTCCAGAAGGCATGGCCACCAATTCGGAGGTTGCTGTCATAGAGCTCCTGTATAGTGTCCACAGGTGAGGACATCTGGGTGACGGTCATGAAGGCCACGAGGTTGGCTGAGTAGGCTGTGGAGACGATGAGGCAGAAGAGCCAGACAAACCCGACGTAGACCCTGAGAGGCTGGTGCACCGGGACGAGGTGCTGGGACCGCATCAGCGCCATCCCGAAGATGTACATGTAATCGTGGGCCATGCCCTGGAATTCCATCTTTTCCTTCAGAACGCTGAAGAAACTGAAGTTGAACAAAAGGAATCCCCCCACCCCTATGGATACTAGAATAGAGAACCAGGTCTCTAATTGGAATGGGAGCACAGGTGAGCGCCATCGTGGCAGCTGTTTAGGAGCGGGGGCCACGAAGCAACCAGTCTCGAAGTTGTAGGGGACCGAGTAATCCATCTGACCCCAGCGGTGCTCCTCGAGGAATACGTTGCAGGCCCCGATGTCTACTTCTTCATAGTACACTTTGCCTACGAGGCCCACCCACGTGCCGTTTGGGAGTTCGTATCCCCAGAGCTCGTCGTGGTCGACCTCGAAGAACTCGAGGGAGAAGTTCATGGCTCCGGCCACGGCCTGTACGATCTGCATGTCGACCCCCAGCCGTTCCAGGATGTTGTGATCATCATCGTATGTGTACACGACGCTCGGTGGGTGCTCGAAAGTGGCTACCCTCAGAACAGAACCTTCGAAGTTACTCAACTTGTCGGGGAAAAGGTTCACGTTTCTTTGGAACCGGCCATTTTTCCACTTATCTAAATAGCGAACCACTTTAGAAGAGTAGGGCCAATTGGTGTACACCTTAACTTCCTCATCAGCGGACTCTAGGAACACTACATCGAGGGTCTTCCTGAAGTTGTACAGCGAAGCCAGTGCCAGCAAAGAAAGTCGTGTCGATATATCCGTCTGGAGAACCAGGTACTTGGCATGGTAGTTCCAGAGGGCGTTGCGGGGGCCGTGGGTGTGACTACTGGAGGTGTGGGCGTGGTAATGAGAAATGTTTGCGTGTGCTATGAAGTCCTGACCAGAAGCCAGAATAAGGATATATCCTTCACACAACGCGCGAGACCAGGTCGTCCTTTCGCTGAGTATGTGGGCATTAGCCTCCATGACCTGAAAAAGTCAATATGATAAAAATAATTTTGATTGAACAGTTTTGATTAGCCTTTTTCAGGCAAAATGTTCATTTAAGGATCTTATGCTAGCTAAACCATGCAATTTTACTAATTTTAGAGGTGAGTCTAGGTGGCAAAGGATGAAATTAATGTCTTGACTGACCCTGGAGCCAAAATTGTTGAGTGTTCGATGCAGGAGCTGGGCGTGAGCTTTGGTGTCGTCTTCGTAGAGGATAGTGAGAAGACAGGTCCTCAGGTAACGGGCCACGACGGTTTCCACCAAGCCCCTGGGGCCCAGCAGGTCCTGCTAGAAGAAGTTACATGTACATTCTTGGGTGGTGGAGAGTGGAAGGGGTGATAGAAGAACTTTACTTTCTTGTAGGCGCACAAAGTTAGATTTCTTATAGTTGAATACATCATCTCAATTAACCCTTTTCTTACTGGGTGGCATTTTTCCTTGCATTCTCTCTGCCACCAGGCTATTTCATTCATCACTGTAGCATCCCTGTAGTAATTCCTTTCTTTATTTAGTTATTGCATATGTTTATTGTATATGTAACTCTCTTTTATTGTATATGTAATACACCTTTATTATACATGTAGTACTTAATCTCAATATATATTTATTGTAAATATTTTATATAAGTAAGCCTATGTAGTCATTACATTATATAAGTGCCCTATACACAATTATATAACCGATTATTTACGTAGCTAAAGAGACGCTTCAAGCGTAAAGCGCTGTTATCAAGTTTATATGCCATAGCATTAAGGTATTTAGTATAACGCTACTCTTAACCGTTTTGCACGCATATTCCTCATTATATGTAATTGTTCTCTTGTTTCTGTATATTCTTATGTATATACCTATGTGTTTGTCTGTATTGTTTTATCTACAAGTTCCGCCTGGCAACAGAGTACCAGGAAAGTAGGTCACAGTAGCGTGCCCATACCCCGGCTAGGCCTCGAGCGACGTCTGGAGGTAGATTACTACTTAGCGTGCTTGCGTGTAGACCTATGTAATAAACTCCCGAAATAAAACCAGTGTTTGCACTTAACCACATCCCTTCTGAGTGAACGGGACTGTTTCGATTAAACCTGCATGATTCTAATGAATTGATCACGGTTATAGGGTTTTGTTTTGTCCAATAGGTTTTATTTAGCTCAGACTAACCTCTCATCATCATTTGACTTATTTTGCCTAATGCCAGGTGATTTCATTCAACTTAGAGAGTCCTTGACGGTTGAAGAGTGAAGGTAAATTCAAAATATAAAATAATGAAAAACAAAATGAAATTAAGTTTACTAATACCAAGTGACTTCACTGCCAGTACAATTCATAACAACCGCGTGTATTCTTATTCTTATACAACGCCTCTGATAAAGTACTTCACAGAAAACTGACGAACAAGGGCACTTATGGGAACGGGACTTACAAAAGCAAAGAGAAAATCACAAAGTTGGGCATGACACCCATTAATTTTGTTTATCGAAGGGATTTCACCTTTTAATGACCCTTTCAGTCCGTTATAAGGTTGTAGACATGTAGCTTTGACCCATTGTACACGAGAACTATGTAAATATGCCTTTCATTATTCTTGCATGAATGACATTTTATTTTCAGACAGTCACCTCTATTATAAGGAAACTAATATACTTTTAAAGAAAGCGTTACTGAATTGATGTCACTAAGACAAATAAAACAGTCCAGCGGCAGATAGAAAAAAGAGAGGAATAACGTCAGTTACGAAACAGGTTGATTGAGATGGATCTTAACCCTTAAAACACCCAAGGAATGCCACGAAGATGAATGGAATGACTTGGCGGCAGCCATAATAAGTGGGAGCAGTTGATCATGGGCAATTCCATAGCGTAATACTTGTATAATATCATAGAAGTTTATGTGGATATGCTTCATGTCCACCTTCCCCCCCAAAAAAAAAAAAATGTCTTAACGCCAGGGTGGTTACATAAACAATTTCAAACTAAGTTGCGCTCAGTGTTTTATCTTTAAGGTCGTAAAATATCCATTGATTTCGTCGATTTCAAAATGTCAAGGATCTGTTTGCGGAGATGCTGCAATACGATAATTAAACATTTGCACTGAAATATTCTTAATAGTTTCAAGACATTTCTCCTTTCGTATGTATTGGGAGTGTTTCGGAGCCTCTGCAATGCCGTTGTCACGAACATCTTCAAGGTCACAGTCACCGGCGGCGCCAAGGGGGGACTTGGGGGGGCTTTAGCCTTCCCAAAAAAGTGGTCACCCCCCCATTAGCCCCCCCAACTGAAATGAGCAAACTGAAAATATAAAACGCTCATTAAAATAATTTTGTCAAGTGGAATTTATAATGGCCAGGTCTAAAAAAAATTCAGCCATCAGACTATGCAACGAATCAGGGCGTGGCCAGGCGACAATAGTATTCCCAAAGTATATAGACCAGGGGTTCTCAAAGTGGTCGATCGGAACATCCAAAGGGTCAATGAATAACCAAGAGGTCGAAAGGGGGTCGATGAATAATCAGGGGGTCGGTGAATGTTTACTGCTGGAGTAGAAGAGACTATTTAAAAATAATTTCAAACTACAAAATTACACTGTATCAATGATTATGCTAATAAATATTTTTAGTTAATACCAATCATTGCTTTAATACCGATAATATAAAAATACTTTATAATAGGTTACAATACATTATTGTAGTAGAATATATATATATATATATATATATGTATATATATATACATATATATATATATACATATATATATATATATATATACATATATGTGTATATATATATATATATGTATATATATATATACATATATATATATGTATATATATATATGTATATATATATATTATATATATATATATACATATATATATATATATATATATATATATAATTCGACGCACTCAAGTTATATCACATTTGATCTCTGTCACACTCCAAACTTCATCGTAGTTCTTAACTCTTCTTAAACTTTTCTTCGCATTCATTCTTATCCTCTACCCACGTTGATTTTTTCTGTCATATTTGAGATGGTGCCAATATGAATGGATCGTATTTATATGGAAAACCAGATATAACTAATATTAATAACTAATGAGACTGAGTAATTTCTTAAAGACGCAATAGATGATGAAATCAATTCAAACTAATTAAGTAAAATCAATTGAAGTTTCAGTTTTATAGCCTTCGTTGTCCGTGCTAGTTTGGTATGTAGTGTTCATAAGCAAGATGCATATTTTAGGCGAAATTGCGTTCTTGGCAACTATAAACTTCAATCAGTTTGATTGGAAACACTTTGAGGAATTTCGTGGTTGTTATTCATGCAGTTTCAGTTTGGTTGGTTGTGGGTTTTGTTTGTGATTTTGTACATGCTGAGGTTTTTCAACTTGCTGTTTCAATCTTGTAAATCGTTTTCCCCACATGGAGATGATTTCACCTCATGCATCTGTTTTTATATTGTGGTACTGCTATTGATATATGGGCATTTTTATGCATAAGTATACAAAAAACTGTATATGTACTTTCCACTGTTCTTGTTTCGTTGTGAAGCACATATTTTTTCTTAATTTCATAGTTCCACTAATAACTATACAGGCTCTTGTTTCTTAAATTTTTTATCTATTCGTTTAGTGGTTGTTGCTCGCAGCACATTAGCGCAGGGGGGACCCTCTTGGTTTCGAGTCCAATATTACCAATATTGGATTTTAAACGAATCCAGCGACCCTATCAAGATGACACTGTTACTATACTATAGATGTTGTTATTTGATAATAGTGATATTGAGAATGCCAATAATGTTTATGTGAATTTTGTGATAAAAAACAAAGAGGAAAGATAGAAATGTTAAAGACGAAATATTAATCTCTTCTTAGAGAATTAGAATCAATGTAAAAATGAATATGCTTAACATATTTTTGTAACAAAAGTCATCAAAAGGATGGAATATTTATACAAATATTTAATCTAAGCTAACCTAACCGAACCTAATTCAGTTAAAACCTAATCTAAAGTGAACCTAACCTACCTAATGTATTTCCCAATGGTGACAATTGACGAATGAGTCACGAAGTCTATAAGTGGTTCGAATCAGCCATTGCTAGCGAGGGCTAAATAAACCACGAAAATGAACACAATTTCTGATTGTTAGTGTGTTATGTATAGGGCCTATAGTACTTAAAGAAAAATTCGTCCCACCCCCAGTTTTAATCATGTGTTCTATTTTTCTGTATAGGTCATGGATAGCTTCCTAATTCCCCACAAGAGGCAACAAGTTAATGACGACGATCAAGAACCATGTACTTCTAGTTCTACTGAAAATCCGGAGTTGGAAGAGAAGGTGGATGATGACAGTACCCAGAAAAAAGCAAAACGTCCTCCAGGGCCAAACAACATCAGCCTGCTGCCAGATAGTTGGCCTACCTGTCCTGATTTGAAGAAATATACTTCACAACTGCAAGGTGGTCAGACAAGATCATTCAATAAAAGATGGTACCAACAATATTCTTGGCTTGAATATTCCGTGGTCAAAGATGCAGCTTACTTTTTTGCGTGTCGTCATTTTACAAATTCCCATCTTGGTCGAGCTGAACAATCATTCACCCACAACGGATTCAAGAATTGGAGGAAGGCAACCATGTCCCTGAAGGCTCATGATACTTCAGCTTGTCATAAAGTTGCGATGCAATCTTGGGGAGAATTCAAATTGCAGAAAGTTACAGGGGCAACAATTTATCAAGCCATTTATGCCGGGCATGCCAAGACAGTGGTGGATAATCGGCGGTACATTAAAGCAGTTATTGATGTACTTCTCTATACAGCATGTCAAAATGTTGCCCAGAGAGGGCACAGAGAAGGGGATGAATCCGACAATCTAGGAAACTTTTTGGAATTACTTAATGTGCTAGCCAAGTATGATCATACAGTTACAAAAAAAATTAACGGTCCGGGGAATGCAAAATATACTCACCACGATATACAGAATTAACGATTTGAAATAATGGCAGGTATGATCAGAAAGGAGATAAGTGATGAGGTGAAACAAGCAGTGCACTTTGCCATCATGGTGGACGAAACAAAGGATATGGTGAAGAAGGAGCAGATCTCTATTGCTGTGAGGTATCTCCATGATCAGGAACTTCATGAAGAATTCTTGGGTTTCACACCAGCTGAAGGCATTGATGCAGAATCGTTACTCCAGAAGATAAAAGAAACTTTAGCCAAATGTGAAATTGACCACAATACCTGTGTCGGTCAGTGCTATGATGGAGCGGCAGTTATGTCGGGTTGCAGCAATGGGGTCCAAGAAAGATTCAGAAGAGATGTTTCACAGGCTGTATACATCCACTGCTATGCTCATAGGCTAAACCTCGTTTTAGTTGACTGTGTAAACAATATAAGGTCAATCTCTGAGTTTTTCGTCACAATCCAATCACTGTACATTTTTTCTCCTCGTCGGTGCTGTATCAGGAATTTCTAAAATTCCAAAAGGAGCTGAACCCAGAAAGACCACATATAGAACTCAAACGGTTATCTGACACCAGATGGGCATGCCAACACTCAGCCTGCCAAGCTGTTAAGAGGGCCTTGCCTGGCATCGTTGCAACCCTAAAACATTTAATGGAAGGGGGAAATGTGGACAGGGCCAGTGGAGCAAGGTCACTCACTGCCCTTCTGGATCACCATTTTGTGACGAATCTGGTGTTCATAGAGAGTTTACTGCATTTGACGAAAACCTTGTCAGATCAACTCCAGTTCCCGATCTCCAGCTTGCCTCAGCAGTTGATTTGATTGAAGCAGTGATGTCTAGTCTCACAGAGATGAGAAACGAAGAGAGCTGGGAGCAACTACGAAATTATGCTGAAGAATTGTGCCAGACTGTAGGGATTCGCAGACAACTTGCACGTCAGAGGCAAAAGGCAGCCCCACGATACTTGGGTGAGTTCGTCATAACATCCGGCATAGGACAAGATGATGATTCGAATGACTCCGATGTTACCAAGAGACGGATTTACTACTCCGTGATAGACAAGTTTCTCAGTGAGTTGAGAAGAAGGTTTTCCGGCGATGCATGTCAGGTACTTATTGGAGTATCTGCCCTCAACCCCAATCATCCAACCTTTTTGAACAAGGAAAAGCTATCAGGAATGGCTGCAAATTACGGGGTGGACCCGGTGGAGGACAAAAATCTATCCGTAGAGCTGCACCAACTAAGAAGGTTGATTGCCAGAAAGCAGGAGCAGGGAATGGAAGTGGACATACCTATGCAACTTGCCATTATGCTCCAACCGTATAGGAGCGGACATGTCCTCCTCCACCTCTCTGGAAAAACCCTTCTTTAGGAGGATCCGGACCATAGTCTGAACGCGTGAAGATTGAGTGCTGAAGGGTTCTTGTGCCTTAAGCAACTGAAAATGTAATTTTCGAAGGAAAATTCATTTTTCCCTGATATAAACCTGAGGTACTCCTTACAATAGGATACTTCGCGTAGCGCAAATATTTCTACCGCTAAATTAAAATCCTCACTCTGTGGGTCTGGGCAACGCTTATCCTCAGTAAAGGGCCCTATTGGGGCAAGGGTGTCCTTGCCCTCCACCACAAGTCTCGCCCCCTATACTCCATTCTCTGAGCCAGGTATGAAATTAATCACAAGGTTTGTCAGGCAAGGGAGAAGGAACTTTTTAGAGGGGTGGTTGAGGAGGGCCATTAGAGGTAAGGAGTACCTCAGGTTTGTATCAGGGAAAAATTAATTTTCCTGCGAAAATTACATTTGTTCCGAAGAATACAAACTCTTCGGTACTCCTTACAATAGGAGACTCAGACTTAGGAGGGAAGGAAGTTGTTATCTAGCCTGGAAAACCCCCGTAAGGAAAATTTAGTGTGCTAAGACTACGTTGACCAGACCCCTATACATTCCCCTAAACTTTGAAGTGCACCCATTTCTGTTCCCAGGAGTGGAGACAGACAGGTTATACTCACTTTTGTACCACTGAAGGGCTTGAATTGATTCCCTTGGAATGCTTGAGAGCCCTCGGGTGAGGTAAGGGAATGTAGGAGTATGAGAAGGACTTTGGAAAGTTATCACCGCGTTTGCCGAGCCAGAACCTGGATGAGTTGTCAGGGTCGGCTGTGTGCTATTGGGGAGGGGTATATCATTTCAGGACTTCTTGGGCGGCCACTATGGGGCCCAAAGAGAAGTTCCCTAAAGATTCCCACATAACTTCTTTGAGGTAAAAGGAAGTGAACGTATTCTGGGTCTTCCATATACCTGCTTGAAGAACCTGGTTGACTGACAGATTCTGAAGACTAGGGAGGTCCCCACTGCCCTCAGGTCATGGGCTTTCGCTTTAGGGCAATCTGTGTGGTTCATTCCGTAGGCTTTGCGGATGACTTCCTTGATCCAGTAAGAAATTGAATTCTTAGTGATGGGCTTCGGCTTACCTTTAGTAAAGACGAACAACCTCTTTAATTCTGGACAAAGATGTTCAGTTCTCTTAAGGTAGGTCAGGATGGCTCGTATCGGGCATAGTACTATTTCCGTCTGTTCTCCCCCTACAAATTCGTCTAAGGACGGAACACTAAAGGACCAGAATCTAGGGTCGGATTTGGCAGGATCTTGGTTTTTGGCAATGAATTGAGGCATGAAAGTGAAGGAGACCTCTTTCCATCCTTTGGAATGGGCGACTCTATAAGAGATGGCGTGTAACTCCCCTACTCTCTTAGAAGATGCTAGGGCTAGCAGAAAAACTGTCTTCAAGGTAAGGTCCTTCAGATGTGCCTCTCGGAGGGGTTCGTAAGGGGGACCCCTCAGATAGTTCAGGACTAATGCCACATCCCACGGAGGAGAACTGATCCCCCCCCGGGGGGGGCACGATCTTTTGAAGTGCCTGAAGAGCATGGAAATTTCCGGTGAAAGGGCTAGGTCCATTCCCTTCAGAGAAAACACTTGATTTAGCGCTGCCCTATAGCCTTGCATTGCCGAGAGGGAGATCTTCTTGGACTTCCTGAGGAAGTGAAAGGAGGAGGCGATCTCAGGAATGGTGGCTTGATCTGGGACTATTTTCCCGGAGTGGCACCATTCTGCAAATGCATTCCATTTCCCTTGATAAAGGTTAGCTGAGGAAGAACGAATAGGAGTGGACATGTCCTCCTCCACCTCTCTGGGAAAACCCTTCTTTAGGAGGATCCGGACCATAGTCTGAACGCGTGAAGATTGAGTGCTGAAGGGTTCTTGTGCCAAGCCCCGTTGATGGGTTGATGTAGAAGGTCTGGTCTTCCCTGAAGGGCCAGGGGCTCTTCTACTGCTAGATCGAGGGCATCTGGAAACCATGGGGCTTCTGGCCACCAAGGAGCGATCAAAGTCATCCGAGGATTGGATGCGTTTCTTGCTCTCTGGAGTACCTTCTGGAGCAAGGGAAACGGTGGGAAAGCGTAGGTGTCCAGGTTGTCCCAACTTTGCAGAAGAGCGTCTTCTCCTGATGCCAGAGGATCCGGGAGAGGGCTGAAATATATTGGGAGTTGGTGATTCCATCTCGTGGCGAAAAGGTCCACTAGAGGGGAGCCCCATTTGCTGAGGATGAAGTTCGCTACTTCTTGATGGAGGGACCATTCTGTGCTGATTATCTGATTCCTCCTGCTGAGGTGGTCCGCCCAGACATTCCTCTTCCCTGTGATGTAGCGGGCTTTGAGTGACACTTGAAGATTCTCGGCTATATTGAGGATGTCCATAGTCAGAAGGCATAGGTCCTGGGAGACTGTGCCCCCTTGCTTGTTCAGGTAGGCTACTACCGAGGAATTGTCCGACATTATGCCCACTACTTTCCCCGAGACTTGATCCTTGAAGTGACGGAGAGCCAGAAGTACTGCTTTCAACTCTAGCCAGTTGATATGGGCTGCCCGTTCGACTGTGGACCAGGAACCGCTGACGTGATCGTCGTTGAAATGGGCTCCCCAGCCCTCCTTGGAGGCATCGGAGAACAGGAGGACTTCGGGGGGAGATGGGCCGAGGGGCATCCCCACGAGCAGGTTGCACGGGTCCTTCCACCAGAGAAGAGAATCCTTGACTTCTTCGGTGAGGGAGATGTGTTGTAGGGGTTCTCCCTCTTGCGCGGCCCACTGAGACTTGAGGAGCCACTGTAGCGGTCACATTCTGTGTCTGCTCCTGGGGATTAATCTCTCTACGGAGGCCATATGGCCCAGGAGGATTTGGCATTGTTTCGCCGTCAGGAACCCGGTCGATAGTGCCTGTGCAACTAGAGAAGCGAGATTCTGGATCCTCTTTTCTACTGGGAAGGATTTCATTAGGGAGGAGTCCAGGACCATACCCAGGTACGTGACTCTCTGTTTTGGTAAGAAATCTGACTTCTCCGGGTTTACTACGGTGCCCAATTTCCGGACGAAGGTTAGGACCATTCTCAGGTGTTCTTGGCATAGCTGGGCGAAATGTGCAAGGATCAGCCAATCGTCCAGGTAACGGAGTTGGCGAATTCCCCTGGAGTGGGACCACGCTGAAACGAGTTTGAACACTCTGGTGAAGACTTGGGGTGCTGTGGAAAGTCCGAAGCATAGGCAGGTGAACTGGAAGGTGTTACCCCTGTGGACGATTCTGAGGAATTTCCTGGAGGAGGGATGCACTGGTATTTGGAAATAGGTATCTTGGAGGTCCAGTGACACCATGAAGTCCCCTTCCCTGATAGACGCTCTTACGGACTCTGGGGTGTCCATTCGGAACTTCGTCAGGGAAAGGAACTTGTTGAGTGGAGACAAATCGATGATTGATCTCCACCCCCCTGTTGTCTTTTCTACTAGGAATAGCCTTGAGTAGAACCCTGGGTCCGGAGTCGAGACTTCCTCTAAAGCTCCTTTCTGGAGCAGAACGGAGATTTCCTCCGCTAGGGCCCGCCCGCGATCCGAGTCCAGGTGGTAGCTGCTGACTTGGATGGGATAGGGGGAGAGGTTTGGGACAGCGTAAAAGGGAAGACGATAGCCTGTCTTGATGACTTGTAGGGTCCAGTCTTCCGCCCCGGCCTCTTCCCATGCTCTCCAGTAGAGAGAGAGGCAACCCCCTATCTTGTGCAGACGGGCTAGCGAATTCCCAGAATTTTCTCTAGTCGGAAAGGGGCGGGGCTTTTCTGTCTGCATTTTCGACTCGGAGTGGAGGGGTTGCCTTTCTTCTTTCTTCGAGTGAGGAAACGGCTGTCTTTGCGTCTGAGGGGTCCTCGGGGCTGATGGGGGGGTTGGCCTTGGCCTCGAGGTAGGGACGGCTACTCTCTCGATGGCTCTGCTATACATCGGTTGGTTTTTGCTTGTGATTGCTGAATCCACCATGTCCGGGGGAATCGGCATGTGGGTTAGAAGGGGGGCCCTCTTCAATGGAGCATAAATTTCTCTGAGGAGGGGGTCACTGGGGTCCCCTAGGATGGTGTCTCTCCTGCGTGACTCGATGTTGGCCCAAGACGTTGAGAGGCAGGCCGCTTGATGCTTCAGGGCTCTGCTCGAGCTTTCCAATAGAGCCTGGAGGTTGCATTCCTCCTGGGGTTGCAGCTCGGGTAAAAACTCCCTTACTGAAGCCAAGACGCGTTCCAGCCAGGAGTTCACCGCGAGAGAGAGAGCCAGGCCCTGAACGAGGTCCCTGGATTCTCTGCCGGAAAGGATGACGTTTCTTCTGAGTAGTGAATCCACGTCCGCTTTGACAAGCTCTGGTAACCTAACCGGGATCAAGGCTTCTTTGAGGTTTGTCCCTGATGGGATGTAGAAGCGTTTTTGATTTTCCACTGGAACAGAATGCCAGCGCGCTTTCTCGGTTGTCCGTTTTGTGAGTGCGTCGGAGGCCTGGCTCATGGCTCTTACCGTCTGTGTACTCCATGGGAGTTGGATTGGAGGTGGTTTTGTTGTCTGAGAATTGCCCATCCTGAAGATTTCCGACTCGAACGTGGCTTCCTCTTCTTGTGGAGGGCCCAGTTGATTAGCTCTCCTAACTTTAGAGAGGATCTCTGAGAAGGAGGGTTTAACAACCATCGGGGATTCCGACTGGGAATCCTGCGAGGTTTGGTAACTTGCCCTCTCATCCCCGGTGCTGTGGACGTCGTCGTCGTAGCTGGAGTCTGTCCGGTCAGCGAGAAACACCGCGTCTTCATCCTCGTCCCTGATTGGTTGGGGGGGGGGGGGTTCCAATCAGCTGGAACATGTTCTAGAGGGGCTCTTGTGGGTGTTGAATCCTTTCGAACTTCGGAGTTCAACAGGAACTTTTCTTGGGTTGCCCGGATGAATTCGCGTTGTTCATCCATCATCTGTTCTTTCATTGTGTGAAAGAGGGAATAGATAGTGGGGAGAAGTTCCTGTAAATGCCCGCTTGGAGAGTCGCGATTGGGTTCAGATGGTCCGGGGGACCCTAAGGGGAGGCTCTCTCTTCTGGTCGAGGTGGTTTTACCCGCAAGTAACGCACGCGTAGGCTCACCTCTGTCCTCGTGATCAAAGGGCATGGAAAGGTCTCCGTTGATCACCCGGCTCTTCCTATGATGGGTTTTAGGTGTACTGCGGGATTCCTGAGTAGAAGAAGAGGCTGAGGGGCTCTTTGTCTTCGAACCCGGGTTCTTTGTCCGTTTCGGCGTCGAGTTTCCGAGAAGGGTCGAGGACAAGCCGCAAGCAACCTCATCCGGGAAAAACTCGTACAGGAGCGGTAGCTAGAGGTGGCCGGAGGCGCATGTCCGTCTAAGCTAATCGCCCTGGTTGAAGGAATAGAGGACAACTTGGCCTGAGAATGACTCGAAATGGACGTTGTACAACCTTCCTGTCTACTACGCTTTGGAGGAGGGAGAGAATTGCTCGTCTCCTCTGAAGTCATAGTCTGCCTTCTCTTGTTTTTTGGGGGGTGAAGGTGGAAGCCATTTTCTATGCTTGCGCACCTTTTTCCCTGCATGCGCTTTCTTGTGAACATGAAAGTACACTGACCACTGACTATCATCCCATTGAGTGCACGTCTCACACGGGGATGAAGGTGAACACTTTAGAGCCCTACACTTGATACACCAAATATGAGGGTCAGCTTGTGCTGGCGGTAGCGGGGTGAGGCAGGGATATCTCCCTTCGGCGAAGGCACACAACCTATCTTGAACAACAACACTAGAACCAGATTCCATACTTACAGTGAAGGGTAAGATACCCGGTGGCGGTTAGGGGAATAATACAGGAAAGGAAGAGGGCACTCAAGAATTTCCAGGACACAGGATGGCGTAGGTAAACCCCGATGAAATTGAAGGACGACGAACTCCTTAACGTCCTGGGAGTGAGCTGGCGACGATCGAAGCGGGTTGCCTGATTTTCGGCACACAACTTAAATATTGAACCGTTGATTAATTAACGGTTCGCTGCCGTGCTAATAAGGGATTTTTACTTCAAAATCGGCCCAATAAGGAAGAAACCGATATAAACTAAATTGGAACAGGTATAGTTGAGAGATGTTGACTCGTTGACTACCGCGAAGAGAATGGAGTATAGTGTGCGAGACTTGTGGTGGAGGGCAAAGGCCCCCTTGCCCCAATAGGGCCCCTTACTGAGGATAAGCGTTGCCCAGACCCACGGAGTGAGGATTTTAATTTAGCGGTAGAAATATTTGCGCTACGCGAAGTATCCTATTGTAAGGAATACCGAAGAGTTTGTATTCTTCGGAACAAACCTACTTGTGTAACAGTAGAGGTGACAAACGTACCAGTAATCTTGGAGTATTAAACATCAATTCCCAAAGAGCAAAGATGTTAGACAGGGATATGATTATCGATGCATTTGCTGCCAACCATAGGAATAGGCGTATCATCTTAAAGCAGGTGGAACGATGTATTTCCTGAGATATATCATCGTCAGTTTCTCTTCTTTTTTTAATTTTATCTGTTTATGGTTGAAATCCATGAAATGTCAAAACATCAAGGATTAATTGGCTTTTTCATGTGAAGGACACTGAATGAAGAAAACATGTATTTCTATCTGTTTTTAAAACTATTCTTAAGGAACAACTTGCAATTAGGTTTAGCAAGAGGATTACATTTTTGTTATCGAAATATGTAAATAGTTTCTAGGGAAGTGCTTATGTTTCAAAAGTGTTTGTTCAGCTATATATGAATTTCATTTTCATTCATATAAATGTTTTACAAACCGTAAAACCTTTTTGTTTTTGTTTTTATTTCAGTTTTTGTTTATTCGACAATTGAAGAAATATAGCCTACTTCAAGTAATGTTTCATGAAGCAATTTACACAGACGTATATACTACATGGGTTAAAAGGGTGATTAGATGCCATGGCCCACAATACTATATAAGAAGCTTTCGAAGTTCCATATTGGCCCTGAATTTCCTATGGCATGTACTGCATGATGAATTGGTCACGGTAAAAATATACACTTGATTTCCTTCCTTACCCAATTACACAATTTGATGATTGACAGACAATAATACCCCATTCATAGACATTTAATCCAGCTCAAGAAACCCTAGTCACAGCATGTTTTGATTACAATCCTGCCCAAAGTACCGTGTAATTTTTTGCAACCTAAGTGGAATAGCAGCTCGGTGAAGTGATAATAATAGACCTCCAGCAGTGGGTTTGGAAACTCGATATACCTCACTCGAACAATAGATAAGTGAGGTTAGAAAATCAATTTTTTTTTACCGGGATCAAAACAGCATGGTATGCCTCCCATGTTCAGATGTTCGTGAATGATCATCTGAGTTTATTTTCTGAGACCACCAACACCCCCTCGTCAACATGTCGAGTCTCTTCTCAGCCCCCAACAAAAAATCCTAGCAGAGCTCCCGTCAGGGCAGTGGCCCTGGACCCCACCAAGGACCCTAGGCCGGCCCCTTTGACACCATGACGGACCTTGGACTACGCCTTTCGGATTGCCGCTAACGCGGAAATTATAGTACTATAAGCCACCCCAAAAATCTGCTCAGCCCCCCCTTAGCCTCCACAACTAAAAATTCCTGGCGCCACCGCTGGTCACAGTCACAAGAATCGTGTGAACATGGTGATTGCCTCATCCATAGATAACCGATAAAACATAGTCAGGCCTTACATTCTAAGTTTTCTAAAACTCTATTAGACTGAGATAGCACGATATTTATAAGGTGTAACTATTTCTTAGCACGATGTATATCATCACGTCTACTATATTGTGGTCATCAATGAAGAATACGCAAGGGAATCCCTCACCACGGCCTCCCTGAGCAAGCTTCCGTACAGCCACCCTTCCCATTCCAACAAACCTCCGCAGGATCTTTGGACATCCCCTTCGTGTCCTTCGCCGAGGATTCCTTATGCGGAGATCATCCTGTAAGTGGGATAATCAGAGAAGCGTGCCACATACCCATATACGCTAATTGACGTTCACGAATTGTGCTGGTAACACGTTTTGATAAATACACATTTTTCCAGTTATGCAGGCTCAAGATATTACAGATGTCATGTCGAATATGATCGTAGTTCCATGGTATTGCAATGAAATTGTACATGCAGAATGCCCTCTTGATTTAGGCCGGACGCACACAAGCAACTTTTTGTGGTCAGTGGCCGCCAGAAAAAGTTGCTCTACAAATAAAAAATAAAATAAAATAAAAAATAAATTAATAAATAAATAAATAAATAAATAAATAAATAAATAAATAAATAAATAAATAAATAAATAAATAAATAAATAAATAAATAAATAAATAAATAAATAAATGAATAAACAATTAAATAAATAAATAAATGAATAAATAAATAAATAAATAAAAATAAATAAATATATGAAAAAAGGTAGCCACAAAATGATTATGAGTAGGAGCACCGTACACACGAGCCCTTCGATGGCGGCCACAAATGAAAAGGAGAGCCGTAAAAGATCACTTTGCCTCATTCTCTACTCGTCCTCAAGCTGCTGTTTCATGACAGTACAATAACATGTAAATGCCTACTAGGATAAGTGATTCTCATAAGTCTGAAGATTGTTATAAGAATGAAATGTATACTTTGTAAACGCACACACACACGCACGCACACACACACACACACACACACACACACACACACACACACACACACACACACACACACACACACACACACGCAAACACACACACACACACACACACACACACACACACACACACATATATATATATATATATATATATATATATATATATATATATATATATATATATATATTATGACGTAAGCGGAGTAGGAAACACAGGAGTCTTAGTCTTGAGTTTATTCCTGACTAGTTTCGCAGGTATGCTTTTTCAAAATGTATACATGCGAAACTAGTCAGGAATAAACTCAAGACCAAGACTCCTGTGTTTCCTACTCCGCTTACGTCAACCTGTCAGAATGTCTCAATATATATATATATATATATATATATATATATATATATATATATACATACACACACATATATATATATATATATATATATATATATATATATATATATATATATATATATATATTGCTAGTAACCACTAAGGAAATCGGAAGAAAACAGTAATTCCCAAGCGCTTTCGCTTTATTATTACTCTGAACACCAAGATAAAGTAAAAAAACAAAATCTGTATTTTCTTCTGTTCTTACGTGCCTTGCGGATATGCCGCCCGGAATTCATTGATGAAGAATTTGAATCTATTGTTAACCTAGGTTTAGGATTAAAATGCCCTAGAACATTTTTAGATAACGCTCTCTCTTTGGCGAAAAAAACTTTTCATAGGAATCAACCCCCTCCCCTTTTTGACATTAAGAACCTTTT
Organism: Oratosquilla oratoria; assembly: GCF_046742065.1. NCBI lineage: Eukaryota > Metazoa > Arthropoda > Malacostraca > Stomatopoda > Squillidae > Oratosquilla > Oratosquilla oratoria. The sequence goes on from NC_134777.1 coordinate 53,004,073, forward strand.
AGTATTACCTTACAGTAACAATCTTTCTCAAGTTCCTAATCTACTTAAAACATGGAAGGTTAAAGTAGCTTTTAACAACCCATGTACTTTTAAGAAATTAATAATTAAGAATTCTCCAGCTGATTCTGATGGCTGCATATACAAAATCCCTTGCAGAGTTTGTGAAAAGTATTACATTGGACAAACGGGCAAAGAACTTTCAACTAGAATTAAACAACATGAATATAGTGTTAAAACAGCACAAGAATCCAATGCTCTATTTGTTCACATGAAAAACTTTAATCATTGTATTAATTAGACTAATGTTTCCATTATTATTTCTTGTAATTCATTTGTCAATAGAAACATAATAGAAAGTAGTATTATGAAAAATTCTGAATGTTCTACTCTTAATATCAGTAATGGCATTTATAAATTAGAAAAAAATTCATTAACAAAATTAGTAATCAGGTTGTATTTGACCAAAATTAATTTGGTGAATTGTGCTGTTCTCTAAATTTCTTTTTCATTGATGACTATGTGTACTAAGGCTTATTCTTTTTTCATATGTGACTTTCTGTGCTTTGCCAGTTCCTTTCCTAGTGTATAATCTCGTGTCATCTTGTATATGCCAGTTCCTTTCCTAGTGTTTAATCTTGTGACATCTCGTACTATGCCTGTTCCTTTCCTAGTGTATAATCTTGTTATTTTCAAACCTCTTTGTAACACGAAAGCGCTCTTGGGAATTACTGTTTTCTTCCGATTTCCTTAGTGGTTACCAGCAAAATTTGTGGATCACGCGTTGTTTTTAGTGATCTTTCTGAATATATATATATATATATATATATATATATATATATATTATATATATATATATATGTATGGTTGTGTGTGTGTGTGTGTGGGGGGGTGGGTGTGGGTGTGTGTGTGTGTACATACATATATATGTATATATATGTGTGTGTATATATATATATATACATATATATATATATATATATATATATATATATATATATATATATATATACATACAGGCCAAGACAGCGTGAAAGCAGCGGGAAACAGGGTGGCGGCAACCGACTGTGGCTCGTGTGCATACTGCCATTTGAAATATCGGTTTCTATCGCTGGCTACTGTGGCCGCCCACCGTAGTGTAATCCGTGGCTCTGCTCGCCACAACTCACAACTTTTTATGGTTCCTACAAAAAGGAGGAAATAAAATGCTGCCGTGTGAATGGAGCCATAGAGATCTGCGTATTCTATATTTGACTTATTTTTTTAGAGTGGAGGATAGATGGAGGAAGAGGAAAGGGACAAAAGGTAGGGAGGTGCTTAGGGTGAACTCTTCAAATGAAAAGGAAAAGGAGAAGGAGTACAAGAAGCTGAAGGAGGAGTGGGAGGGAGTGAAGGATAGAGTAGAGCTAGGTGTGGAGGAGGAATGGAGATGGTTCAAGGAGGGAGTCACAAAGTGTGCAAAGATGGTGTGTGGAACAAGAAGGACAGGAGGAAATAGAAGAAAGGGTAGTGAATGGTGGGATGAGGAAACAAAGAATGTTGTAGAAGAGAAGAAGCGAGCTTTCACAGATTGGTTACATAATTAATAGGACGAGGGAGTCATATGAAAGGTACAAAGAAAAGAAAAGAGAAGAAAAGAGAAGTAAAGCAAAAGGTAAAGGAGGCAAACAGGAGAGCAGATGTGAAATGGGGTAAGAGTATGACAGAAAATTTTGAAAGTAATAAAAAGATGTTTTGGAAGGAAATTAAGAGAGGAAGAGGAGGCGAATCAAGTAGAGAAGAAAAGGTAAAAGGTGCAGATGGAGAGATGATAATGGAAGAGAAGGCAGTAAGGGGAAGATGGGCAGAATATTTTAGGGAGTTGCTAAATGTGAAGGAGGATAGGGAAGGAAAGATAGCTGCAGTGTGAAATGCTAAGAAAATGACCGTGGTGAGTGAGGGAAATGGAGGAGAAATAAGGGAGGATGAAGTGAAGGCAGTTGTTAAGATGATGAAAGCAGGTAAGGCACCTGGTCTAGATGGATGCCATGCAGAATGTCTAAAAAAAGGAGGTACAGTGATGGTGGACTGGCTGGTGAGGTTATTTAATGTTTGCTGGAGAGAGGGTAGAGTGCCGGAGGATTGGAGGAGTGCCTGTATAGTTCCACTTTACAAGGGAAAAGGGGACAAGTGTGAATGTAGTAGTTTCAGAGGGATTAGCTTGTTAAGTGTAGTTGGGAAGGCTTATGGGAGGATCTTGATTGAAAGGATTAGGAGAGAACAGAGGGAGTAATTGGCGAGGAACAGTGTGGATTTGGGGCGGGTAGAGGTTGTGTAGATCAGATTTTTGTGGTAAGACAGATATGTGAGAAAGTTATAGGAAAAGGTAAGGATCTTTTTTTGGGCCTTTATGGATCTGGAAAAGGCTTACGACAGGGTAGACTGAAAGGCACTGTGGCAGATTTTGCGGATATACGGGATAGGAGGAAAGCTTCTCGGAGCTGTCAAGAGTTTTTATGAGAGTAGTAGAGCTTGTGTCAGGATTAGAAATGGAGAGAGTGAGTGGTTCGAGGTAAACGTGGGACTTCGTCAAGGATACGTTATGTCGCCCTGGCTGTTCAACTTATACATGGATGGGGTAGTGCGAGAGGTAAATGCAAGGGTAGTGGGTCAGGGATTGGAGATAGTTAAAGAAAATGGAGAAAAGTGGGAGGTGAGCCAGCTGTTGTTTGCGGACGACACTGCGCTTGTGGCAGGATCGGAGGAAGGATTGAGGAAGTTGGTGACAGAGTTTGGGAGAGTATGTGATAGAAGAAAGCTGAAGATAAATGTTGGTATAAGTAAGGTGATGAGATGTACAAGGGGTGAAAGTGGCAGTAGTCTGGAAGTAAGCATTAAGGGAGAGTGACTGGAGGAAGTGGATAGTTTTAGATACTTGTGTGCAAATGTGGCAGGAAAAGGTGGAGTGAAGGTGGAGGTAGAATGTAGATTGAGAGAAGCGAGTAAATGCCTTGGTGGATTGAAGAGTATAATGAGGAATAGACATTAGGGAATGGATGCTAAGAGGAGACTGTATGAAGGAGTGAATGTGCCAACAGCACTGTATGGGGCAGAAACATGGAACATAAGAGAGGAAGAGAGAAGGAGTTTGAATGTGTTTGAGATGAGGTGTCTGAGAAGTATGATGGGGGTTACTAGGCTAGATAGAGTGAGAAATGAGGAGGTGAGGAGGAGAACAGGGGTGAAAAGGGAGTTGGGAGATAGGGTTGATGAAAGAGTATTGGGATGGTTTGGACACATGGAAAGAATGAGTGAAGAAAGACTAGTAAAAGAGGTATGGAAGGCAGATGTGGGGGGAGTGAACATGAAGGGACGTCCTAGGATGAGGTGGATGGATGGGGTGAAGGGGGCTTTGGGGAAGAGGGGAATGTCTGTTGAGGAAGGACGGGAGAGGACAGAAGACAGGAGTGAATGGAGAATGGTTGTATATGGATGATGATGTAATGCATGAGGTGGAATGGGCGGGGGAATAGGGGGTGAGGTAGTATGTGTGAGCAAATTTTGACGCAGCCCGAAGGTATTTCTCCCCGTCTTCTCCTTTATGCATGGGGGGACGGAGAGGGGTGTCGCCGATTTAATGAAGCGGCCTTGCTGTGGATGTGCTGTGTCTTGCGACACTGCTTCTGACCCAGGGCAGTGGACAAGGTGCAGGGATGACCAGTCATCCAGGAGGTGCTAAGATGGGAGGGAGGGTGGAGGGGTGTGGAGTGTATTCAGGGATGGAATGGGTGGGAATGATTTTATGCCTTTTCCTTATTGGCTACCTCCCTTGTAAGGGGGAAAAAGCCTTTTTTTTTCAGCCATTCAGCATTAACCAGTATGACCCAGTATGATCTCAAAGATGTACGCGTGCAAGGTGGTCTCAAGAACATTAGATTATTCATGCAGTTCATCTTTTCTTGGTACACATTCCTAACACCCATGGTTTGATATTGTTTCGAGCAAAATATGAAAACACACTTCTATGACCTAACATGTTTTGCATTCTGAAGCTGCAGGAAGGCCCATTTAATGGGAATCTTGCCTTTTCCCTTTCCCTTCCCCTTCCTCTTCCTGCTTATTCCTTCCCACCTTTTCTTCTCTTTCTCTTCCCCCTACCATTTCGGCGCCTCCATCTTTCCTTTCACGTACCTGCGTGTTCTCTCTCGGCTGGGTGAGGATGAGATCTTGTGGATCAGAGACAGGCAAGAGACTTCTCGGTGAGGGGGCAGAGGAGGATAACCTGAAGTTCTGTAGCCTCTGCAGAGATCTCCGAGATCGCTCTGAGCCCTTCGCGGAGACGCCATGACGATAGAGAGTAGTGACGTCAGGAGCAAATGAACGCATCGACGGTGACGTGTGGAATCTATCAGAGAGGGCACAGGAAGCGGGGCTGACCAAGAGGAGCGAGATGGCATAACCGAAGGGGATAGAGTAGTAGAATAGGACGCTGCTGCTGCTACCAGTGCTTTTGGTTGATAGGCCTCCCGACGTAGAGGTCAGGAGACAGGCGATGGCAGCAAGGCAGGCAAAGGGTTTCATCATCCCTGTGTAGGTGCTGGAAACGAATGGGAGTCGTTTGGTCAGCATATCGCCATGAGAAATAGTCTTTTTTGTTCACATATTTTTGACACTTCAGATCATCTTATCAACCTTCATAGCACATATACATAAATATATACATACATATATAAATATAAATATATAGATATTTGTGTATATATATATATATATATATGTGTGTGTGTGTGTGTGTGTGTGTGTGTGTGTGTGTGTGTGTGTGTGTGTGTGTGTGTGTGTGTGTGTGTGTGTGTGTGTGTGTGTGTGTGTGTGTGTGCGTTAGTGTGTGTGTGTGTGTGTGTGTGTGTGTGTGTGTGTGTGTGTGTGTGTGTGTGTGTGTGTGTGTGTGTGTGTGTGTGTGTGTGTGTGTGTGTGTGTGTGTGTGTGTGTTCACCTTGGTCTTTAGATCACGTGTTGGACTCGTGATCGACAGCTATTTCCCTCCCGGAAGAGAGCTCAGAGCTCGTATGACCGATCTATGGGTAATGCTATGACCTTACACACACACACACACACACACACACACACACACACACACACACACACACACACACACACCCAACTCCCCGCCCACGAGAGTCGGAGTAACGACCCGAAGCGCAGCGATACCGAAATAATTTCTGCCCTGGGCAGGATTCGAACCAGGTACTGCCGCACCTCCGTACTGACAGTCCAGTACTCTATCAACCGCACTGAAGATGTAATATACGAAAGCGCTCTGCTTCGTTAGTTTCTTTTTCCAAGTGGTCTACTTTGCATATATATATATATATATATATATATATATATATATATATATATATATATATATATATATATATATATATGTATATATAAAAGAAATACAAAAATCGGCTAAAATATATGAATCTATTTTCCCTAAAAAATCGTAGATTCAAAGGTGACTTGATACTGGTCTTTAAGATTCTAAAGGGAACTGACAACAACAAAATTGACAAAATTTTCACAAAGAATGAGAATCAGACAAGAAATAATGCTCTCAAATTGTCAGAGCCATCCGTACGAAGAATGAACTCCTTTTCATAATCAGGAAATATGAGAACTGGAGAACTAGTGAATTTATCTTTC
>NC_134777.1:53024736-53039736 GCF_046742065.1 Oratosquilla oratoria
ATCAAGCTTTCTCAGCAAAGGGTTTCAAATTGGAATTAAGAAACTAGGATCACACGTTTTCAGAATCAAGCTGCTGAAACATTTATCTTTCTACAAACTATGGATCTGCAGGTTATACAATCTATATAATCTTCAGGTCATCATACTCTTAAAGCGTAACAGATTAAATCAACAGCGTAATGGGGAATGACATTCTGGTACATGGGGAAACGGGTGCATAGGGATTAGGGGTGGACGAGAAAGGACAAGAATCACTGCTTTAGAAGGTTAATGGTCTCGTCCCTGATCCTTAAACAAAGACTCGAACCCGCAAGTCTCGACCCCTTCATTGGGCAAGGTCAAGCCCTCGACGGCCCGCGCAAGAACTCTCATTCCTTTACCATCCGATATGGCAGATTTGGGAAGATTAAATATTATGTACTGGCTAACACAAAAATATCCTTTTAACATGTTTAATTTTGCGCACAGAATGAAATGGGTACACATATGTGTGTATATATTTTTATATTCTATGTATCTAAATTTGGTAATAAGGACGTGACATACGAGGAGCATGGCATGGCTCGGCAGTGCAGTTCCTGTCCCAGGTATAGCTGCGGGCAACATATATGTAACTTGCGCTCACTGTATCCCGTGACACCCCTGAGGACGGGGTGTATATACACACAGACACCGGCTACCACTACGGAGGTCCGGGTTCGAATCTCGCCCAGGGCTGAAATCATTTCAGTATCGCTGCGCTGCAAAGTGTTACTCCAACTCTCGTGGGCGGGGAGTTGGGTGTGCGTGTGCGTGTAAGGTCACAGCATTTCCCATATATTGGTCATATGTGAGCTCTGAGCTCTCTTCTGGGAGGGCAATAGCTGTTGATCATGAGTCCAACACGTGATTCAAGACCATGGTGAATCACACACACACACACACACACACACACACACACACACACACACACACACACACACACACACACACACACACACACACACACATATATATATATATATATATATTTATATGTATATATGTATATATGTATATATATATATATATATATATATATATACATATACATGTACACTGAATGGTTCCCAGTGATCAATTAATATCTCTTTTCGACCACAAATCACTTTTAATTCCATGCCATCGCAGTCAAGACTGAAGAATCGCTCGATGGAGACATCTGTTGGAAATTGAAACGTGGACCAGCCAAGGATTCGAACCCAGCTAACCCGTAACAAAGTTACAGTGACTTAAACCAATGCGCTATCCAGAGAGATAGCGCATTGGTTTAAATTATTTGTGGTTGAAAAAAAATATATATATATATATATATATATATATATATATATATATATATATATATATATATATATATATATATATATTGATATTGATATATATTATTACAAACCTCTCTAGGATACCAAAGGTCCACCGGCCTTGTGAAGTTCAGAGGCTCGTAGCATTAAGAATATTATCAAAAGGAGAAGGAGTACGAAAAGAAGCTGAAGGAGGAGTGGGAGGGAGTACAGGAGAGAGCAGAGATGGGTGTGGAGGAGGAATGGGGATGGTTCAAGGAGGGAGTCTTAAAGTGTGCAAGGATGGTGTGTGGAACAAGAAGGACAGGGGGAAATAGAAGAAAGGGTAGTGAATGGTGGGATGAGGAAACAAAGAATGTTGTAGAAGAGAAGAAGCGAGCTTTCACAGATTGGTTACAAAAGAGGACAGGGGAGTCATATGAGACGTACAAAGAAAAGAAAAGAGAAGTAAAGCAAAAGGTAAAGGAGGCAAAGAGGAGAGCAGATGTGAAATGGGGTAGGAGTATGGCAGAAAATTTTGAAAGTAATAAAAAGATGTTTTGGAAAGAAATTAAGAGAGGAAGAGGAGGCGAATCAAGTAGGGAAGAAAAGGTAAAAGGTACAGATGGAGAGATGATAATGGAAGAGATGGCAGTGAGGGGAAGATGGGCAGAATATTTTAGGGAGTTGCTGAATGTGAATGAAGATAGGGAAGGAAAGATAGCTGCAGTGGGAAATGCGAAGAAAATGAGAGTGAGGAGTGAGGAGAATGGAGGAGAAATAAGGAAGGATGAGGTGAAGGCAGTTGTAAAGATGATGAAAGCAGGTAAGGCACCTGGTCTGGATGGATGTCATGCAGAATGTCTGAAAAAGGGAGGTTCACTGATGGTGGACTGGTTGGTGAGGTTATTTAATGTTTGCTGGAGAGAGGGTAGAGTACCGGAGGACTGGAGTAGTGCCTGTATAGTTCCTCTTTACAAGGAAAAAGGGGACAAGTGTGAATGTAGAAATTTCAGAGGGATTAGCCTGTTGAGTGTAGTAGGGAAGGCTTATGGGAGGATCTTAATTGAGAGGATTAGGAGAGGAACAAAAGGAGTAATTGGTGAGAAACAGTGTGGATTTAGGACGGGTAGAGGCTGTGTAGATCAGATCTTTGTGGTAAGACAGATATGTGAGAAAGCTATAGGAAAGGGGAAGGATGTTTTTTGGGCTTTTATGGATCTGGAAAAAGCTTATGATAGGGTAGACAGAAAGGCACTGTGGGAGGTTATGCAGATTTATGGGATAGGAGGAAAGCTTTTGGGAGCTGTCAAGAGTTTTTATGAGAGTAGTAGAGCATGTGTTATTATTAGAAATGGAGAGAGTGAGTGGTTTGAAGTAAAGGTGGGACTTCGTCAAGGATGCGTTATGTCGCCCTGGCTGTTCAACTTATACATGGATGGGGTGGTGCGAGAGGTGAATGCTAGGGTAGTGAGTCAGGGATTGGAGATGGTTAAAAAAAATGGAGAAAAGTGGGAGGTGAGCCAGCTGTTGTTTGCGGACGACACTGCGCTTGTGGCAGGGTCAGAGGAGGGATTGAGGAAGCTGGCGGCAGAGTTTGGGAGAGTATGTGATAGAAGAAAGCTAAAGATAAATGTGGGTAAAAGTAAGGTGATGAGATGTACAAGGGGTGAAAGTGGCAGTAGACTGGATGTGAACATTAAGGGAGAGCGACTGGAGGAAGTGGATAGTTTTAGATACTTGGGTGCAAATGTAGCAGGAAAAGGTGGAGTGAAGGTGGAGGTAGAATGTAGATTGAGAGAAGCGAGTAAATGCCTTGGTGGTTTAAAGAGTGTAATGAGGAATAGACATTTGGGAATGGATGCGAAGAGGAGACTGTATGAAGGAGTGATTGTGCCAACAACACTGTATGGGGCAGAAACGTGGAACATAAGAGAAGAAGAGAGAAGGAGTTTGAATGTGTTTGAGATGAGGTGTCTGAGAAGTATGGTGGGGGTTACTAGGCTAGATAGAGTGAGAAATGAGGAGGTGAGGAGGAGAACATGGGTAAAAAAGGATTTGGGAGATAGGGTTGATGAAAGAATATTAGGATGGTTTGGACACATGGAAAGAATGAGTGAAGAAAGACTAGTAAAAGAGGTATGGAAGGCAGATGTGGAGGGAGTGAACATGAGGGGACGTCCTAGGATGAGGTGGATGGATGGGGTGAAGGGGGCTTTGGGGAAGAGGGGAATGTCTGTTGAGGAAGGAAGGGAGAGGACGGAAGACAGAGGTGAGTGGAGAATGGTTGTATATGGATGATGTTGTGACTGCATGAGGAGGAATGGGCGGGGGGGTGTTGGGTGCGGTAGTATGGGTGAGTAAATTTTGACGCAGCCCGAAGGGATTTCTCCCCGTCCTCGCCTTATATGCAAAGGGGGACGGAGAGGGGGGGTCGCCGATTAAATGAAGCGGCCTTGCTGTGGATGTGCTGTGTCTTGCGACACTGCTTCTGACCCAGGGCGGTGGGCAGGGTGCAGGGATGACCCGTCATCCAGGAGGTGCTCAGATGAGAGGAAGGGTGGGAGGGGTGTGGAAGGTATTTAGGGATGAAATGGGTGGGAGTGTTTTTATGCCTTTCCCTTTTTGGCTACCTCCCTTGGAATGGGAAAAAAGCCTTGGTATATGTATGTATGTATGTATGTATCAAAGTGCTGTAGAAATAATGGGAACCCTTAGACCCTATGTCTATTACTGGGTTCAAACAGTCAAGACAACGGATTAAGGTCGCCACCCGGTCGAGGACACCGGGAAAAATAAAACTATCTTAACTTTAAAGAAATATAATTAAATTAATTTAGAAGTATGAAAATTAATACAAGTGAGAGTAACATGAAAATAATATAACAAATAGGATACACGATTACAATTAAACAAACGTGATTTTACATAACAATACATCTGACTTCTGATTAACATACATTACACGAAAGAATCAAGTTCGAAAGATTTAACGGGATTAAACAGACGTAAGACCGGTTCACAGATCACTAAACAGTTTTGAAATATTAAGCTAATCCTAAGCCCCAAATACTACATCACTCCGCGCACACTGAATGGGTCGCTACAGAATAAGTCCTAATCAATCTGGCTCACTGCTACGATATCAAGGGAAAAGGGGTACTGACCTCTACGCCGTCATTTTTTTATCTGACCGGTCGGATGGCTCTAGGCAGGGCCTGAAGGTAACTTCACACCTTATTGGCCAAACGTATAGACTGTTCACCTTCGCGTGACGAGGCAATACGCTCGTAGTTCAATAGATAATACCAGGGGGGTGGGGATTTACCTAGCCTGACAAGCCTACATTGTTACCCGGCTACTTTCCTGATTGGACCCGGTCTTTGGTCTGTTTACGCGGGAAATACAAATGGAATATTCTTACGTCACGACCTGTGACGTAGCAGAGGCGCATGCGCAATGGACACTTGAAACAATCACAAATATTCTTACAAACGAAAACCATAGTTTACATTAACAAATATACAGTATATAGTGCAGAGTAAAGAATACAATACCTTACGGTGACACAGGATTCGGTCATAACCAAAGTAGCATAGTAAGAACATACGTAACATGAGACATGATATTTTCTCGCAAATAATAATAACAATTACATACCTGGGATGTACACATCACAGATGTAACAATATATATATATGTGTGTGTGTGTGTGTGTGTGTGTGTGTGTGTGTGTGTGTGTGTGTGTGTGTGTGTGTGTGTGTGTGTGTGTGTGTGTGTGTGTGTGTGTGTGTGTGTGTGTGTGTGTGTGTGTGTGTGTGTGTGTGTGTGTGTGTGTGTGCGTGTGTGTGTGTGTGTGTGTGTGTGTGTGTGTGTGTGTGTGTGTGTGTTATACATAAACAATGAACATTCGAGATGACAGCTTATGCAAGCACCTGACATAAGCTCATAGCAAAATCCTCACCAGACAAGATGCAGTCGACAACACAGAACTAGTTAAACGCTGCGTCAATCACAAGTTGTCACACATTTTCGAGAAAGTCGACATTTCGCGACACGCCCAACTCATCAATATACAGCCTCTCCTGTTGCATAAGGAACCTACAATGCAACGACTACCCCCTAAACATGTAAACCTGTAGGCTTCAGACCTCCACCCGAGGATGCTTCAGCAACAAGCAACCTCATCCAATTCACGGACTGCTGTGCGATCTACATCTAGATTCTTGTCCCAAACTATCAGTTATCTCTACAGAAAGGAATTCTAGTCTTGTCACCATCAATTCGCCTCCAGCCTTGCATTTTTTTTTTTTTTTTTTTTTCTTTATACTATTATGCTACGGATATCGGTAGTCTTGTGTTTGACTTCCCATAGGATCGCGAAACTTTGATCTCAGAACTACAAAGAAAATAGAAAGAAAATGAGTTCTGGTCTAAAATGAGCCTACAACCCGAGCACGTTCACAAGATAATTTACTTATCAGTTGTACATATACTGTATATGTATATATATATATATATATATATATATATATGTGTGTGTGTGTGTGTGTGTGTGTGTGTGTGTGTGTGTGTGTGTGTGTGTGTGTGTGTGTGTGTGTGTGTGTGTGTGTGTGTGTGTATTTACCTAGTTGTATTATACGGGAAGGGAGCTATGCTCGTGGTGACCCGTCTTTGTATCTTTCAGCATCAATTTTTTTTTTTTCTTTTAATCTTGAATAGTGTTTGTGTGTGTGTGATTCACCATGGTCTTGGATCACGTGTTGGACTCGTGATCGACAGTTATCAACCTCCCTAATGAGAGCTTAGAGCTCGAATGACAGATCTATGGGTAATACTGTGACTTTACACGCACACACACACCCAACTCCCCGCCCACGAGGGTTGGAGTAATGACCCGCGGCACAGCGATACTGAAATTATTTCAGTCCTAGGTGGGATTCGAACCCGGACCGCCGTAGTGGCAGGCGATAACTCTAACCACTGCGCCACGAGGTTGTGTGTGTGTGTGTGTGTGTGTGTGTGTGTGTGTGTGTGTGTGTGTGTGTGTGTGTGTGTGTGTGTGTGTGTGTGTGTGTGTGTGTGTGTGTGTGTGTGTGTGTGTGTGTGTGTGTGTGTGTGTGTGTGTGTGTGTGTGTGTGTGTGTGTGTGTGTGTGTGTGTGTGTGTGTGTGTGTGTGTGTGTGTGTGTGTGTGTGTGTGTGTGTGTGTGTGTGTGTGTGTGTGAAATTTAAGTGTAATTCTGGTGTCAATTAAAATGGACAATTGGCACCTCGTTTTTAATTTGTTTATCACTGACAATGCTATTATACTGTAGCTTGTTTCCAAGCTCAACGTTCCCACAATGATGCAATGGTGCAAATGTTATCATCTTAGCACTCTAAGAACTGAAAAAAAAACGGCCAAGACTGTTGACATGGTCAGAGATGAAGCAGACCAGTGAAGCAGATCAGAGAAACGGAAATGCAGTTCATTTCAGAGAATACATTTCAGTTACATAAACTAAATGATTATACTCCTCAATAAGAAAATCTAAGACACACGCGCATTTTACGACAAATTTATTCCTTCTCTATTTCAAAAAAGAGTGATGATAAAAAAGTCATATAATTTTACGATTGCGTTTGCTAAAGATAATAAACATGTTTCAGTGTCTCAAAATTTATAGGTCTTCTATGAAATAATCTTCTTGTGTCATCGTATAGGAATCAACGAAAGCGAATAAGGAAAACACAATCTGTGACGGTATTTGCTGAATAATGTTCATAGATACTTATTACACACTTGATAATAATCTCTCCTAATTACTGAACAGAATCTGTAATATCGGAATCTTTCATTCACGTGGTTTCACAATAAGTCATTCTTCTTTTTCCCTCTCTCTTCACCTACTACTCTACCTGCTCTTCCAAGTAACGATAAGAACGATGAGGAAGATTACAAATTTAACGCAGAAGACAAAACCAGCGCCTCCATAACTAACAAAAGCGATGTCCTTTCACTTTCATCGGACCTCAACGACGACGGCGGCCGCTTACTTGATAATGTAGTGCGAGATGGATTAATGTAACTTATTCCCTATTTTATTCAATTTATTTATTTTGTATGTAAATACTGTTACACTTTCATTTTTAAAGTTTTTTTTTCGTATAATACTATTGACAGGCCAATTTCAAATGGCAATCGTGGCTAAACATGAAATAGAAAACGTCGATGAAAGGGTAACTATAACAATTCAACTGGAGCCACAACTGATGTTTAAAATTTTAGTAAAGTGACAAAACGACGGCGGAGCACATACTGTAAGTTCTAAGTACTGAAAAGACTATGGTTCCTCCGAATATCTGCGATCAAAAGTGAAAGCAATACTAAATATTTTCAATACTATAGTAACATTAATAGCAACATTCTATTAACACTAATATTCCTGCATGTGTCTATTTTCTTTCCTTTCTTATTAGTTGTAAAATTCGTTCACAACACTTGAACCATGTCTCATTATTAATCCACCAATGAAAAAAAAAAATCTTTTGCTTTTCCTTCAGGCCCTAAACACGTTCTTATTTTACTTATATAATTATTAACCACCAAGGAATTGCCTTGAAGGGTACTAATCAAATCCAAATATCAAGCTTTCCAGAGATAAAAATAAGAATCAAACTAAACTCATACAAACGAGCTTGAACTTCTTCTCCTCAATGGTGAACTTTAGAAATTATTCCAAACCTAACATCAAACATTTTTATTACATTTAGAGAGTGTGTTCTTAGCAAAGGATATGAAAGACTTGAAGGTCTGGGCATAATAAGGTCACAAGGCCGTTTTATTTATTCATTGTGTCTCCTTCCGTACAACCTGAAAGACTCGATCGTGATTATATTTACTCACTGAAATAAGAGGTTAGTGTGCCCGACAGTTATTTTTTTCATAGATCTTCACAGTTTAACCGATTATTTAGATACATTGGTTACTGTCCCTGGAATCCTAGGGTAAGGCGACACCAACACTATAGCGGGGTTTGTTAAGATGGAGCCCATTAGTTTATGCATGTTAACTTCAGTAAACAAAAATAAAGAAATAGATAGATAAGTAGATAAATAAGTAAATAAATAAATAAATAGTAAATAAATAAACAAATAAATAAATAAACAAATAAATAAATAAACAAATAAATAAACAAATAAATGAATAAATAAACAAATAGATAAATGAATAAGTAAACAAATAAATAAATAAAATGTCAACCTTTAACAAATTGTGTCATCTTTGTTTTCCCGACACCACTTTAATGCAACCTAACCTAACGTAATGTAACTTAACGAAACCTAACCCAACCTAACCTAACAAATCTATTCTACTTTAGGTAACGACTGATTTTATTCCTGCATACGTAGGATGTGATAGGGTGCCTCTAGAAGACATTAGATAATAGATCATCTTAGCTGATTAGATAACCAGCTGTTATCCAGAAAACAGTATGCACAAAATCTACTACGATATGAAGGTATGCATAGACTGAGCACTGCAATAGAAAGTATAATATTGAAGACAAGAAAAAAGCGAGGATTTTCTTCTGGAAAGCTTATGAATACCTGACTTACATGCTGGTTAAGAGTACAGTTGTCTACACTGAGTGACTCAAGTCCCTGGGGAGAAGTGGCAACATGGTTTATGAAAAGTATCACACTATTTTTATTTACATCACTCGTGACTCAAGCCAGCAATGAAAGTATTTGAAAACAGTGAACTTAGGAAGACGATACTACAAACTATTTTACCGCATGAAACTACTGGTCAATAACATTTCATTTCACCTTATTCTCCCATTGTAGATCATATCCAAGATAACTATTTAACCATATCTTTAGATAATACTGTCCAACAGTATGACTGCGAATGTGTTTCCCTCAGCTTATTAAAGTCGCTGGGTAGTATCCAGAATAAATACACAAAAAGTATTTCGAGTAATAGTAATATGCTGATGTCTGCTTTGATCTGAAGGTTGGTCCAAGGCTTTATAAATTCTAGAAAAAGGGGGCACCGCAAGAGAGGGTGCTGCTACGTAGACGAATGAAGTAGCCTGCCGGCTTTCAAAATATAAAAAAAGAAGTGTCTCCCAATGCTGAAGTGGTTAATAGAGGTGAATTATTAGTCCTTTCCTACTACTGAAATGAATATAATTATCTGGCGGCAGCGAGAACAGAAGGGCAGGTACAACACGCTAAAGACACATGTTTGCCACATGAGAACGATAAGTTGCGACTCTGTTTGAGACAAGGATGTCCAGGCCCTGTTGGCAACCTTAGGTGTAGCCACGTTGGAGTCACCCGTGCTGCATTTATTAGTTCTCCTGTTCCCAAAAAGCTCACAACAAGCCTGGCACATGTTTACACATATTTGTCTAACGACTGTTGCTAGCATACTGTAAGAATGCTGCAATACACCAAAAACATATTGCTAAGATGCCACAGACATGTTGCAGGGATGTCACAAAGACGTTGTAGACATACCACAAGCATATGGGGTGTTGGCGACACATATAGGTGCGCTCTGTAGTAGCCCTGTTAGCTAGAACAGTCTGTGGACTATGCCACTGTGTTGAAAGGGGATTACCCCCACCCCTCACTACTTCAGGTCAGGTAGATCGGAACCGTGGCAAAGTACAAAGAAAGGATCACACGTGCCAGAGCGCGGCGGATCCACGATTTTGCCGTTTTTGCTGTCGATATGGTTCGCTGAGGATAATTATCTGCGACTTTTCTCAATCCGACAGTGTTGGGTTGGCAAGAGTTATTCCAGGTATTCAGCTAAGCTCTTATAGTTGTCCTATCCTTGTCAAGAATAGGAACTGATTAATGTGTTTCCAGTATCATTTGTTATTCATTTATCTATTCATCTATTCGTTCATTTGATTATTCGTTCATCTATCTATTGTGGTGACAAGTGCAGTAAAAGAATATGACCTATTTTTTCTCGTAAAAATAGCCTAAAGAATGAAATGCCTCATTGTCTTTCAGAGACGTCATCAACCAAATACTGTGCAAGTAAATCGTACGAGATTCGGTTTGTCTATCGTTGTTATTTGAGAACAATCTCAATTCAAGAAAGAATGCTGATAATTTTAACTCATGCTATCCCTCCTTTCTGTTGTCCTCGTTAAAATTCTCCTGTACCACTTCTATGACTTGACCTCTCCCGCGCGATATTGTCCCCACGGACTGAGGCAGTTGCTCTCGCTAGCGAAATACTGAAAAAAAAAAAATTGTTGTCTACATTGGGTTTGGAGGCGTTGAGATAAAAGAAGCTGTGGTTTCTTTTCTTTAATCTCTCCGTTTAGACTGTACAACATCTTGAATCATTCCACCAGTAAAACGCTGGTGGTTGCAATGGTGCTATTTACATACACATTTACATGGTGGCTGTTGCCAAAGAAAAAAATATAATTTATTCTCTACTATCTTCTGTTTAATCTACATCTACAATGTACAATACATGAACTAAGTATGTGCACTCAGTATTTGTGCATAGGTTATTTATATAAAAGCGATGGAGACATATGTGAAAAATAATATTGCTCGTATGACGACTTGAAGTTGGCAATGTCTTATGCAGGTGTCCTTTCGCGCTCGGCCGAAATGACCATGGTGAGTCCTGCGGGAGGCGGTCCTGCGGGAGTTTTCTGGAGAGGTCGGACTTGACGTGCTATAGCTATTGCGTGCGTGTTCACGTGTGCACGCTGGACATCTAAAGGATTGAATATTTCCCTCAATAATCTTGCAACAGACGCTCGGCTCAGCTACCACTCACTGACCAAAGTGAGATTAATACTCAAGGAAGATAAGAAATAATACAAGAATTCTGACACAAAGATAAATACGCATAGTGCTTGAGCAGTAGTGATATCGGGAAATACTAATTATTAAAATAAATTTTACTTAATTTTAAGAACATGTGGAAGTAGATATTATTTCCATTCACCTAGGCAAAATGTACTCTTATGAAGTTGTAGCTCGATTGCGAAGATTATAACGAGGGAGGGAATAGGAAGAAGCAGTGGAGAGGATTGGTGATGTTACTTTATTGTAGGGATAGTATGAACTGTTGAAGGAGCAGTTTCTATGTCGAGGCCACGGGGAACTCTTTTGATATGATCTTTGTGCAATACGGTCTCCGTTAAATCGTGCAAATTGAGTGTTTTAACTTTGTCATTTGACTCATGTTCAATGATACGATAAGGTCCTGAGAATTTAAGGAAGAGCTTCGAGGTAGGGGTATGGTTGAGAGTGTAAGCAATGTCTCCAAGTTCAAAGGTACAAGCTTTGGCTGATTTGTCATGCAGAGTCAATAAGGGTCTTTGCCACATGTTGTGCTGTCTTTCTGCTATTGTGTCGAATGGTTTACAAGGGGTAGGATAAGTTAAGATGGGAACATGACTGCTGATATGACCTTTGTGAGTCACACAAAAGTGGCAAGCTTCAATGTGGAATTGTATATCCTTCCTCATGGTTAACCATAAGTAGAGCAATCTGGCTTTTGTAACGCATTTCTCCTTGCCAGGGTGTGTGACAGTGGTGGAATCGTGTAAAAGTTTCAGAACTTCCGGAATGAGGTCCGTAGGGACTACGAGCTGAAACACTGACCGGTTGGGTTTATGTTTGTTCGTTAGTATTGTAAACTAACGTGTAATTGTCGAGATTGGGAGGGAAATTATTTGTATCAGTTGTGTCTGGAGATTCAGGAAAGTATATAACACGCTTCCAAAGGAGGTCTGATCTCTGCGCTGCAGCTATGCGCTCTTGTATAAGAGTTACTGAAATTTAATTTTGAGTGATAGTCGAGATATGGCAACTGAGAGTGTCTGCTACTAGGTTTGCTTTATCCTGAACAAAATGAAAGGCGGACATGAACTCTTATACGATGAGAAACCAGCGGGCAAGTTTTCCTGAAAGATTCTTTCCTTTGAAGAGGTGTAAGATTGGTTGATAATCCTTGTAGTGTATGTCATAACCAAGGATGATCTCTTTGAAATGTTTGAGTGCGTATATAACAGGTAAAGCTTTTATGTCTGGGACTGAGTAATTTTGTACGTGTTTGTTGAGTATGCGGGTAGCATAGGCAATTAGTCTAAGTTTTGTACCGTGCTGTTGCATGAGGACTGCACCAAGTCCAGTGTAGGACGCATCTGTATATATTGTGCAAGGAAGCTTGTGGTTTGGGAAAGCAAGGATAGGTGCTGTGGTTAAGGTTGTCTTTAAGTCATTAAAGGCTTTCTCTTGGTCAGGTGTCCAAATGAAGATGGTGTCCTTCTTAAGTAGCGAAGTTAAAGGTAACCTTGAATGTAACGCCTGTAAAATCCTGATAGGCCAAAGAATGAACGTATGTGATCAACAGAAGTGGGGCGTGGAAAATCAATGACTGCCTTACCTTGTCCAGCGAGGTTGAAATTATTTGTGATTTAAGGACATGCCCTAAGAAGTGTATTTATTTCTGAAGGAAGGAGCACTTCTTAAGCTTTAGTTTGAGATCTTTTTTGCAAGTCGTGAGAAGACAGTGTGAAGAGTATGTAAGTGTTCGCTAATGGATTTGGAAGCGATGATCACGTCATTGAGATACATAAACACTGAATGACCTATAAAACATGCAAGGACTGTGTGCATAAATGGTGTGAACACTAAAGGAGCTGAAACGATACCCATGGTTAGTCGTTTGAAGTGATAATGACCCGTGGGGGTACTAAAGGCTGTCAGAGGCCTAGACTTTGAATCAAGGGGAATCTGGAAATATCCCGACATAAGGTCCAAGGTCGTGCACACTACGTTGTTATTACTGGGCGGAAAGAACCATTGTGTTTAGGGAAAACAAAGAGAGATAAATTTCGTTCACTGATTGATGGTTCAATTATGTCTTGCGCAATCATGTCTTGGATTAGGTTATCTACAATCATACGTTTACTATGTGGCGTTCTGTGTGCGGGGATGTAACGTGGTTTAGAGTTCTCACGAAGGAATATATGATGCTGAATGAGATTAGTAACTCCAAGGGGTTCACCTAGAGTGGCAATAGTGTGTCTGAACTTGTTGCAAAATGCAAGCAAGTATGTGCACCAGGAAAGTCTATGGGATTGAAATGTGATGCATGAATGAGTTCCTGTGCTGTGAGCACGTCGGAAATTGTGGTACAAACTTGAGAAGCAGGGAATTGGTCATCCACGACTTTGATGCGTGAAGGATTTACTTCAAAATTGCAAATGTTTGCTCCAACTGTTAGATAGAAGGGTGCGTTAGTGTTACTGTCAATTAAGATGAAAGTGTGACCCTTCTTTGACGTAGAGCTGATGAATAAAAGGAGGGAAATACCATTGACACAAATTTTTGGCATACAGAGTACATCGGTGTCTTATGCTCACGAGGAAGCAACATCTTTGGACTGATAAGCACTGCGTAAATGTTTTTTAATGTATATAACACTTTTGAGACTAGAGTGGATTTGGTGTTGAATGCTCCTAAGAGGGGCAAAAGAGTTTCCCCAGGCGGTGAAAAACCAACGATATATATGGGTGTTTAGTCCTAAGTTTTGCTAGTTTGGTCATGCAGAGGAGGTAGTACGTCTGTTACATTTGGAACGCATGTCCACAGCTGTCAGTAAAGTAGAAAATTTAGAGTCTTGGGGAAGGGTTGGGGTGGTTGAGCACTGGGAATTCTTTTGCATCAAGGTGGTGATACAATTTGTACTAGCAGCTGGTGAATCCTCATGTGGTGAAGTGGAGTGAATTTCAATGGATGGAGTACAAGCAATTGATGCAGGGTCATGGTCTGCCTGTGTCTACTCGGTCACGTAAATGTGATTTACTTTATGAGGAGTTGCTGATAGGAATGCGGGGAGGAAATGGTTTGTGTAAATGATACCGTTTTGAACAGGGTAAATAAATATGTTATGTTGCTTCATCAGTTTTAAACCTGTGAGGATGACATCAGGAAAGTAAACGTCAGCTACGTAGGCGATAACTGGAATGGATGGGCACTCAACGTCTAGGGAGAATTTACCGACTATCGGGAATGATACACCATCTACATTGCAAATGTTGACGTCGGTGGTTCAAAAAAGATGACACGTTTAGTTATAGTGCGAAATTTACGGACATTTTGTGTTGACATCATATTGACTGGGGAACCCATGTCGAGAAAGATTATCACTTTGGTGTTGCTAGAAGTAGCATTGAATGTTAAGTAATGGGAAGATATGTCTGGGATATCCAGGGTATGTACAAGTAGAGTTAATGAGTGAATTCCCGGGTATGGATTAACTGTCCTTGATGTGCATTGAATCTTGGTGTTCTGTAGTAATAAAGGAGATGGGTCACGTGAAAGCCTTGCGGGAGAGTGATCTGGGAGTCTGGTCTATTGTGTCCGTGCTAACAGCAAACGGCAACGGTCAATCGCATGGAAACATGTACCGTGATAATCGTAATGTCGGTTTGGTTGTGAAGGATTGCTGTAGTGATACGTGTTTGCAAGGTGTCCTGGTTTGTGGCATTATGTACAAACCAGTTGTGTTCTTGATAGAGAACGGTGGCGTTAGTGATGTCGAGCACGAGATGTATGTATTGATCTCGCGTTATGTGAGGGGGACCGTGTGACCTGGACTATTGTGTGGGAGGGTGCATTAGGTACTGATTGGCTCTGGGTCTGGGCGATAGCTTTCTT
>NC_134777.1:53049736-53052236 GCF_046742065.1 Oratosquilla oratoria
GTATATACATATATATATATATATATATATATAAGTATATGTATATATATATATATGTATATATATGTAAGTATATGTATATATATATATATATGTACGTATATATATGTAAGTATATGTATGTGTATATATATATATATATATGTATGTATATATATATGTACATATATCAGTATATGTATATATATATATATATATATATATATATATATATATATATATATATATATACAGGTAGTTCTCGTTTTGTGCGAGATATGGGTTCCTACAGGCTTCGCACAAACTGAAATCGCACAAAAAAAACATATTTTTCCCATAAGAAACAATGGATAATAGGGGGGATGCGGGTTTTGGCCAAAAAAAAATCCATTTTTTGAACGAAAAATACATTTATTTGACTAATAAAGTGAACATGTTCTAAAAATGTATCGTTCTAAACCTATAAGTAACACTAATGTGTAAATAAAGTGTAAAAAAGCACCCATTAACACTCAACACGATGCTCCCTCACTTCTCACAGTCCCTCACAGTCACTCGCCATCTTCGTCTGTGCTGTCCACCTCCTCTGGCACATCCACTTCCACTTCCTCTTCCTCTCCTATAGCTTCAGGGTCATCCACTTCCTCTTCCTGTTCTGTCACTGGTTGCACAGGCGGTTTATTGAAAAACTCCAGCATGGTGGTCTGGCGGTTTTTCTTTTGAAATTCAGTCTGCATTTGAGTGTAGCAGAAAAGTGTGTCCATACACTTTCTTGTGATTGTGGTGCTTCGTTCAACATTGGGGTCGTGTTCTTCCAGCATGGCAAAACCTTCTTTTATTTTTCCTAATGCTTCACTGATAACAGTGGCAGTGAGCGTCCGTCCTCCCTCAGCCTTGTCTGCCGCTGCCGTCGCTTCTGCTTCTTCTCTTTCCCTCTTGTTCTCTTCTTCGATGTCCAGCAGGTCTTCATTGCTCAATTCTTGTCTGTGTGACTGAAGCAGTTGATCAAATTAATGTCCTCTTCCTCCACTTCATCAAGGCCTAAATCCTGGGCATAGCTGATTGTGTCCTTGTTTGCCTTCGAAACGATGTCGTCCACATTGAAGTCTTCGAAGGAATGAACAAACTGAGGACACAGTTTTTTCCAAACACCATTCAGACATTTCGTTGGCACTTCATCTCAGGACTGCTTGATAAAGGTTACAGCATCTTTTATTGTAAAATTCTTCCAGAAATCTCGCAGCGTCTTGTTCATCTCGTTCGTTTTCTTTACTGCAGCAGCCATCGTAGACCTCAGGTAGTAGGACTTGAAGGTTTGAATCAGCCCCTGGTCACAGGGCTGCAGCAGAGAAGTCGTGTTGGGAGGCAGAAAGGCCAGCTTGATGTTGTTGCTGAGATTTTCAAGACTGGCTGGATGACTGGGAGCATTGTCTACCAGCAACAAGATCTTGAAGGGGATGCCTTCCTTGTTGCAGTAGGCTTTCAGCTCGCTGTGCAACTTGTTCTTGTAGTAGTCACTGAATATTTTCCCAGTCATCCAGCCCTTCTTGTTGGCGTACCAATGGACTGGCAGGAAAGCCCGGTCATATCCCTGAAACACACAAATTATCCGAGAATTAAGGTGTGGCCACGCTCCTTTTTCTTAACAAAGAAAACGTATAAGCCAGTCGCTTGCATCACAAACCTAAGTATTTTTAATGTCACTTGTGTACACTTCACAAACCCTGATTAATTAACGGTATTAAATATTTTATTATTTAACACAATCAATAACAATAACAACATAAGAACTGTAGAATAGATAAATAAATATTAAATAAACCAATCTTACCTTAAGGGCTCTGGGGTTCTGAGAGTGATAGATGAGGACAGGCTTCAGCCTGCAGTCCCCCTCAGCGTTGGCCCCCAGCAGCAGCGTCAGGCGGTCCTTGGACGCCTTAAAACCAGGCGCCGTCTTCTCCTCCTGTGCGATGTACGACCTCGCTGGCATCTTCTTCCAGTAAAGGCCGGTCTCGTCTACATTGAACACTTGCTTGGATGAGTATTGTCCTTCTTCCAGGGTCTTCTTAAGCATCTCTGGGAATTTCCTGGCCGATTCTGTGTCTGCTGATGCTGCTTCTCCGGTCATTTTGATGTTATGAAACCCGTGTCTTAGCTTAAATTTTGCAAACCAACCAGAACTTGCTTGGAAGGATGTATTTGGCCCGTCATTTCCTTCGATGTCGTTAATGAGGCTTTTAGCTTTTTCCTGAATGATGGCCAAACTAACAGGAATGCTGTTCTTGTTCTGGTGTTGAATCCAATTCGCCAGCATTTTTTCCATCCTCTCCATGGCCGACGATCTGCTGTAGGCTACCCTCTGCAATGTCCTAGACGAACCTGCTTCCACAGTTGCTCGTATTTTTGCAGCATTGTCTCGGACGCACCGCAGTGTGCTCTCCCCCAATCCCAAGGCATGGGATATGATCGAAGTTTTTTGTCCTTGGTCATACCGGCTCAAAATTTCAATTTTCTTAGCCAG
>NC_134777.1:53064736-53067236 GCF_046742065.1 Oratosquilla oratoria
TGCAATAACAAATTCTTTGTTAAAACTGACAGGGAAGAAGAAATATCACTACTGAAAGAGAAACTAAAAGAAATCTGCTGATTAATTTGCTCTATCGGATATAAAAACGATAACACGCTCCCCCTCTTTGGCATTCCTGTATATATTACAAAAAATTCCAACAGTCACCTCGGTGTTCGAACCGAGGCCTCGCTTGACGCCAGGCCAATTCTTTACCGACTGAGCTAACGGAGCTTCAAAAGTCTCCAAATTGGAGTTGATCTAACTCGAGAAGATTCTAGGTAGAATGCTAGCCACCGTCCTTACTCAACTTTCACAGAGGCCCGAGCCCAGCATGTAGACAGTGGTGAAGCTGGTACGAAAACTCGAAGGGCTTTTGTCGTTGTAAATACCTGAAGTGAATCTCCAGTGAGGGCGCATATCATTACAAATACTTTCCGACAGTAGCCTCGGGCTCGAACCGGGGCCTCGATTGACGCCAGGCCAATGTTTTACTGACTGAGCTAACGGAGTTTCAAAAGTCTCCAACTTGGAGTTGATCTAACTTTCGATGATTCTAAATAAACTGCTAGCTGCCGTCTTTCCCTAACTTTCAGAGACCTGAGCCCAACACGTAGACAGTGGTGAATCTGGTACGAAACCTTGAAGGGCTTTCGTCGTTTGTAATGATACACTCTGTCACTGTCTATGCGTTAAGCTCGGGTCTCTGTGAAAGTTAGGTAAAGGCGGTAGCTAGTAGTTTATCTAGAATCATCGAAAGTTAGATCAAATCAATTTGGAAACATCTGAAGCTCCGTTAGCTTAGTCGGTAAAGCACTGGACTAGCGTCAAGCGAGGCCTTGGTTGGAGCCCCGAGGCTACTGTTAGAAATTATTTGTAATGATATGCTCCCTCACTGTCGATTCACTTTAGTTTTATATATATATATATATATATATATATATATATATATATATATATATATATATATATATATTATCATTGTTATCGTTGTTATCATTCTTATCATTCTTATCATTGTTAATAATGATAACAATGATATCATTGTTATCATTGTTATCATTGTTGTCATTGTTAACGATGATAACAACAATGATATCATTGTCATCATTGTCATCATTGTCATCATTGTCATCATTGTCATCGTCGTTATCTTTGTCATCGTTGTCATCATTGTCATCATCGTCATTGTTGTCATCCTTGTCATCATTGTCGTCATTGTCGTCATTGTCGTCATTGTCATTATTGTCATTATTGTCATTATTGTCATTATTGTCATTATTGTCATCATTGTCATTATTGTCATTATTGTCATTATTGTCATTATTATCATCATTGTCATCATTGTCATTATTATCATCATTATCATCATCATCATTATTGTCATTATTGTCATCATCATCATCATCAGTTATCATTGTCATTATTGTCATTATTGTCATTATTATTATTGTCATTATTATCATTAGTCATTATTACTATTATTATCATTATTATTATTATTATTATCATATATACATATTTGATCAAGATTTCTTTTTCACTCATGCAAATCAATTAACGTAATTATGGCATTGTATCTAGAATGAATTAGATTTACCCCAATTGAAATAGATGTGTCTCTTACCAATGACAGAAATTATGAAAACTTCATACCAAACAAAAGAAACAAAACAATCAGACAACGAAACTTCATCCTTGTTGGAAAGCGAACTAAACTCACTGCTCTACCAATAAAAAGTGCCAGAAATTACAAGCGTCTCGTACTAGGCAAGAACTGGTTTGCCAACAGAGCAGTTAACGAATGAAAAAGACTTAGTAACCATGTAGTGAGCGCTGAAATAATTGGTTGTTTTAAGAGAGGGTTAGGGAAAACAGGTCGTAAGGGACATGGAACTGCCCAGCGTAGGTCTTATGGTCTTTTGTAGTCTCCTTCATTCACATGTTCTTATGTTTTTAACCAAACAAAGAGCTTCCATCTCCACGCGAATGCAAAACGATTTCACTGCCCTCCAATAACTGTAGTTCAGCCATGGACAGTTACAACAGGAAATGCAACTGACTATGAAGCCACTTCCAGCAACGCGCGGCCAAGTCGATCAAAGGTCGACGAAGGTCAACAGGAAATTGTGTGTCAATGGCTACATGAGGTGATAACTCCGTCCAAAATGGTGACGACTGGAATGCAGGAAGCGACGCCACCTCTCGTCTGGAAAGAAAACAAAGAGAAGAAAATGATCGAAGTACAACCGCTTTGTAAAGGGTACATGAGAAAAAGAGGTAATAAGCTTAGAGGTGCTTGACACCTAAAGGAAGAGGAAGGCTGCGGCCTCATGGCCCATGGCACTAAATGGAAAGACGAGTGGATGATGAGGTATGAAAAGAAAAATGTAAGACATGGAATTTTCAGTTTCATTTAATTTTTGTTGTATTCTTAGTTAATTAACTATTTTATATTATTTGAATCTATTCATCCCTTTGAAATATTACAATTGACATC
>NC_134777.1:53072236-53077236 GCF_046742065.1 Oratosquilla oratoria
ACGAGACAAAACTGAGCCTTTTTCCCCGATTTTTCCCGTTTCCGGTGTGGCGCCGAGCCGCATCTGGATTGATTGAGGGACCTGAGGCCTTCCTCTCTAGCTTCCAGTGTACTTTTTCTTTTTTGTTTCCTTTCTTTTCTCATTTCCTTCATTAATTCCTTTCTCCCTCTTTTCCTCTCTTTCTTCTTTTCTTCCCTTCCTCCTTTCTTTCCCTCCCTCCCTTCCTTCCTTTCTTCCTTCTTTCGTTCTCTCCTTTACTTCCTTTCTTCTTTCTTTTGTTCCCTCCTTTCTTCCCTCCCTTCCTCCCTCCTTTCCTTTCTTCCCTCCCTCCCTCTCTTCTTTCCTTCCTTCCTTTGTTCCCTCCCTTCTTTCCTTCCTTCCTTTCTTCCCTCCCTCCTTACCCTGCACAAGCATTAGACGTTTTTCTTGCACGAGATCGGGCCGTCTGCCTGGTCGACGGCGCGGCTGACCGCGAGTTTTCCAGAAAAAAAAAGATAAAAAAGAAAAGAAATTGCGCAAATTCACGAGAGGATGAAGCAGCATCCGAGCTGTGGTACCCCACCTCTATTGGCGAGGATCGGTTTCAGGTAGGCGAGTGGATACATGTGTTTGGTGACAAGAAATAATGTGCTGTGCCATTGTGCGAACGCCAGAACCTGACCGGTGTGTATACACACATACACACACACACACACACACACACACACACACACACACACACACACACACACACACACACACACACACACACACACACACACACCTCTCATGGCGCTGTGGTTAGAGCTCTGGCCTGCCACTACGGAGGTCCGGGTTCGACCCTCGCCCGGGGCTGAAATAATATCAGTATCGCAGCGCTGAGGGGTGTTACTCCAACTCTCGTGGGCGGGGAGTTGGGGGTGTGTGTGTGTGCAAGGTCATAGCATTACCCATAGATCGGACCTACGAGCTCTGAGCTCTCTTCCAGGAGGGAAATAGCTGTCGATCACGAGTCCAACACGTGATCCAAAGACCAAGTGAATACACACACACACACACATATATATATATATATATATATATATATATATATATATATATGACGTAAGCGGAATAGGAAACACAGGAATCTTAGTCTTGAGTTTATTCCTGACTAGTTTCGCAGGTATGCTTTTTCAAAGGAATAGGTTTACAAACTTGCTGTGGGCATCATACACATGGGGTGGACCTCACCACCTCCCCTAGTTACCATAGTTGGTGACGAGTGTGAACATTACATTGTGGCTAACGTAACAATGATGAAATTTACAATTAAATATGATAACACTAATAACAAAGAAATTGATAATAGTAAATGTAACAATAGTAATGATAACAATGATGATAATTTTTTTTTAAATAATAATAACAATAATAATAACAAAAATGATAACAATAATAAAATAGTAGTAATAATAATAATGATAATAATAACAATACAATAAAAGTAATAAAATAGCAGTAATAATAATAATAATCATAATGATAACAATAAAATAAGTAATAATAATAATAATGATAATAATAAAATAAAAATATGATAATACTAATAACAAAGAAATAAAAAAGAAATTATTAATAGTAATTATAACAATAATAGTGATAACAATGAAAAAAAAACGAAAAATTAAATATTTAAATAATAATAGTAACAAAAATAATAATAATTACAAAGATAATGAAAGTAATAATAATAATGATGGTGATAATAATAAAAATAATAAAAATATAAGAATAATGATAATAATAATCATAATGATAATAATTACAATGATGAAAATAATAGTGTTGAAAATAAATAGTAACGAATAGTATTAAAAGAATAAATCATGATAAAAGGGTTAGTACCATGTGTTTCCTATTCCGCTTACGTCAACCTGTCAGAATGTCTCAACATATATATATATATATATATATATATATATATATAATATATGTATATATAATATTATATATGTATATGTATATGTGTGCATATATGTACACATACATATACATATACCAAGGCTTTTTCCCCCTTCCAAGGGGGGTAGCCAAAAAGGGAAAGGCATAAAAACACTCCCACCCATTTCATCCCTACATACACTCCACACCCCTCCCACCCTTCCTCTCATCTGAGCACCTCCTGGATGACGGGTCATCCCTGCACCCTGCCCACCGCCCTGGGTCAGAAGCAGTGTCGCAAGACACAGCACATCCACAGCAAGGCCGCTTCATTTAATCGGCGACCCCCCTCTCCGTCCCCCCTTGCATATAAGGAGAGGACGGGGAGAAATCCCTTCGGGCTGCGTCAAAATTTACTCACACATTCCTCCTCATGCAATCACAACATCATCCATATACAACCATTCTCCACTCACCTCTGTCTTCCGTCCTCTCCCTTCCTTCCTCAACAGACATTCCCCTCTTCCCCAAAGCCCCCTTCACCCCATCCATCCACCTCATCCTAGGACGTCCCCTCATGTTCACTCCCTCCACATCTGCCTTCCATACCTCTTTTACTAGTCTTTCTTCACTCATTCTTTCCATGTGTCCAAACCATCCTAATATTCTTTCATCAACCCTCTCTCCCAAATCCTCTTTCACCCCTGTTCTCCTCCTCACCTCATTTCTCACTCTATCCAGCCTAGTAACCCCCACCATACTTCTCAGACACCTCATCTCAAACACATTCAAACTCCTTCTCTCTTCTTCTCTTATGTTCCACGTTTCTGCCCCATACAGTGCTGTTGGCACAATCACTCCTTCATACAGTCTCCTCTTCGCATCCATTTCCAAATGTCTATTTCTCATTACACTCTTTAAACCACCAAGGCATTTACTCGCTTCTCTCAATCTACATTCTACCTCCACCTTCACTCCACCTTTTCCTGCTACACTTGCACCCAAGTATCTAAAACTATCCACTTCCTCCAGTCGCTCTCCCTTAATGTTCACTTCCAGTCTACTGCCACTTTCACCCCTTGTACATCTCATCACCTTACTTTTACCCACATTTATCTTTAGCTTTCTTCTATCACATACTCTCCCAAACTCTGCCACCAGCTTACTCAATCCCTCCTCTGACCCTGCCACAAGCGCAGTGTCGTCCGCAAACAACAGCTGGCTCACCTCCCACTTTTCTCCATTTTCTTTAATCATCTCCAATCCCTGACTCACTACCCTAGCATTCACCTCTCGCACCACCCCATCCATGTATAAGTTGAACAGCCAGGGCGACATAACGCATCCTTGACGAAGTCCCACCTTTACTTCAAACCACTCACTCTCTCCATTTCCAATCCTAACACATGCTCTACTACTCACATAAAAACTCTTGACAGCTCCCAAAAGCTTTCCTCCTATCCCATAAATCTGCATAACCTCCCACAGTGCCTTTCTGTCTACCCTATCATAAGCCTTTTCCAGATACATAAAAGCCCAAAAAGCATCCTTCCCCTTTCCTATAGCTTTCTCACATATCTGTCTTACCACAAAGATCTGATCTACACAACCTCTACCCGTCCTAAATCCACACTGTTCCTCACCAATTACTCCTTCTGTTCCTCTCCTAATCCTCTCAATTAAGATTCTCCCATAAGCCTTCCCTACTACACTCAACAGGCTAATCCCTCTGAAATTACTACATTCACACTTGTCCCCTTTTCCCTTGTAAAGAGAAACTATACAGGCACTCCTCCAGTCCTCCGGCACTCTAACCTCTCTCCAGCAAACATTAAATAATCTCACCAACCAGTCCACCATCACTGAACCTCCCTTTTTCAGACATTCTGCATGACATCCATCCAGACCAGGTGCCTTACCTGCTTTCATCATATACACACACACACACACACACACACACACATATATATATATGTATATAATATGTATATATATATATATGTATATATATATGCATATATGTACATACATATATATGTATACACACACACTCATATATATATATACATATATATATGATATATATGTATATA
The DNA here is from genome assembly GCF_046742065.1 of Oratosquilla oratoria. Classification (NCBI taxonomy): domain Eukaryota; kingdom Metazoa; phylum Arthropoda; class Malacostraca; order Stomatopoda; family Squillidae; genus Oratosquilla; species Oratosquilla oratoria. Next base: position 53,076,232 of record NC_134777.1, read on the forward strand.
TATGTATATATTTATATATACACACATATATATATATATATATATATATATATATATATATAAATATGCAAAAATAATCACAATAACGCTTGACTAAATAATATTGCAGAAACCACAGGGAAAATAATGTCGGAATACTAAACGTTTTCATCTATCACGGCATCCTCAGAGTACAAGAAAGAGACATAGAACATAATATTTATACAGAAATAAGAAAGCTGGGGAAGGTTATAGTCACATAAAAGTTTCGTACAATATACATATACACACATTCATTTACAAATGGAACTAATATTAGTCATAATGAAACAATAAAACAGGAAATACAATGTAGCAAAACCATGTGTCCTGTGGACGTTTCGGCCACATGGTTTTCTCCATTGTATTTCCCGTTTTATTGTTTTAATATGACTATTATTAGTTCCATTTGTAAATGAATGTGTGTGTATGTATATTGTACGAAACTTTTATGTGAATGTAACCTTCCCCAGTTTTCTTATTTCTGTATAAATATTATGTTCTTTGTCTCTTTCGTGTACTCTGAGGATGTCGTAATAGACGAAAACATTTAGTATTCCGACTTTATTTTCCCTGTCGTTTCTGCAATATATATATATATATATATATATATATATATATATATATATATATGTATATATAATATGTATATATATATATACATATATATATACATATATATATATATATATCAACAAAAACCCACTGTGCTAGATAAGATAAAATTAGATAAACGATATTCATATATTTCGATCACGTACTGTGATCCTCTTCAGTGGAATACAGAATAGTTTAGAAAAATACATGTCCTTCTCTTTCTCTGTATATTAGACATGCATTTTTCTCTGTATATAAGACATGTATTTTTCTTCACTATTCTGTATTCCAATGAAGAGGATAAGAAGTGTTGGGTAAGAAGAAATTGAATAGACGATATCTATATATTTCGATCACGAACTGTGATCTTCTTCAGTGGAATACAGAATA
>NC_134777.1:53084736-53087236 GCF_046742065.1 Oratosquilla oratoria
TCCCCCTCCCCCTTCCCCTCCCTCTCCCCCTTCCCCCACCCTCCCCTTGTTCCCCCCTCCTTTTCCTTCCTGCCTTCGGAGACCTCCTCTGCCCCGTCGGTTCATCCAGGAGCACATTCCACCTGTTGCCGAGGAGAAGGAGGAGGAGGAGGAGGAGGAGGAGGAGGAGGAGGAGGAGGAGAAGGAAAAAGGAAGAAGGAAGGAGGAAGAAGGAAGAAGGAAGAAGAAAGAAGGAAAAAGGAAGAAGGAAGAAGAAAGAAAGAAGAAGGAAGAAAGAAGAAGGAAGATGGAAGAAGGAAGATGGAAGAAGGAAGAAGAAAGAAGGAGGAAGGAAGAGGGAAGAAAGAAAAAGGAAGAAGGAAAAAGGAAGAAGGAAGAAAGAAAAATTAAGAAGGAAAAAGAAGAAGAAGGAGAAGAGAGGAAAGAAAGATGAAGAAAGAAGAGAGAAGAAGGAAGAAGGAAGAAGGAAGAAAAAATGAAGAAAGAAAAATAAGAAGAAGAAGAAGAAGAAGAAGAAGAAGAAGAAGAAGAAGAAGAAGAAGAAGTGTGTGTGTGTGTGTGTGTGTGTGTGTGTGTGTGTGTGTGTGTGTGTGTGTGTGTGTGTGTGTGTGTGTGTGTGTGTGTGTGTGTGTGTGTGTGTGTGTGTGTGTGTGTGTGTGTGTGTGTGTGTGTGTGTGTGTGTGTGTGTGTGTGTGTGTGTGTGTGTGTGTGTGTGTGTGGAAGTAGAATGTAGATTGAGAGAAGCAAGGGAATGCCTTGAGGGATTAAAAAGTGTAGTAATATATAGACATTTCGGAATGGATACTAAAAGGAGATTGTATGAAGAGGTGATTGTGCCTACAGGACTGTATGGGAAAGAAATATGGAACATAAGAGAAGAAGAGTTTAAATGTATTTGAGATGAAATGCCTGAGAAGAATGGTAAGGGTTACTAGGATGGATAGAGTGAGAAATTAGGAGGTAAGGAGAGAGCGGGAGGGTGGAAAGGAAGTTGGGAGTTAAAGGTTGATGAAAGAGTATTGGGATGGTTTGGACACATGGAAGGCAGAGGTGGAAGTAGTGAACATAAAGGGGCGACCAAGGATGAAGTGGGTGGATGGGGTATAAGGGGCATTAGGAAAGAGAGGAATGTCTGATGAGGAAGGAAGGGATGAGACAGAAGCTAGGAGTGAATGGATGTTGGTTGTACATGGATGATGCTGTGATGCATGGAAGGGAGGGGATGGGGGATAGGGGGTGAGGGAGTATGTGTGAAAAATAAATTGACGCAGCCCAAAGGGATTTCTCCCCCTCTTCTCTTTTTCTGCATGAGGAGACGGAGAGGGGTGGGAAGTGTTGCCGATTGTATGAAGCAGCCTTGCTGTGGGTGTGCTGTGTCTTGCTAGATTGCTTCTGACCCAGGATAGTGGGCGAGGTGCAGGGTTGACTGTCATCCAGGAGGAGCCATGAAAAGATGGAGGGAGGGGTGGGGAATGGAAGTGGAGTATATGGGGATGAAATGGATGGGAGTGGCTGCCTCCCTTGTAAAGTGAAAAAAAAACTTGTATATCTATCTGAGTTGGATCTTATTAAACTTTACCTTGAATTTAAATTGTTGGCCGGATCGACTTTTATCCAATTTTTTTCCGTAATTCTGCTCATCTGTGTAGCAAGCTATACTTCCCAGTATCACTTAGAGTTTTTTTTCTACTATAAAATCTTCTTTGTCTTGCATCCCATACCAGGAGATTCTGTATATTTTCTCCATAGCATTTTCTGATCTATGTACCAATATCATATCTTACAATGTGAAAAATTCCAATTTTTCTGTCTTTCTTCATATGTCTTATCATGGAATCATTTTTGTTGCTTCCTGTTGTATTCTCTCTCTTTTTCTTACATATTCTATTCTCTAGGTGTGGTGACTGAGACAATCATACTTTCATTATTTTTCGCAATGTCCTCATCTATGTAATGAGAAGCCATTCCTATATTCTTCAACAACTTATAAGTCTCTTCTATAATTCTTTTTGTTTTATTTTCTTGCGACAGACTATCCCTGATTAAAATCCCTAAATGATTTTTCTTCTTTGTCTTTATTAGTGATTTACCTCTTATTCTATATCTCATCGTTATTTTTTTCTTATTTGACCTGATTTCAAGATCTTGCATCTGTTTGGATTGAAATTTATCTTTCATTCCTAGCTCTTACATAGGTCTTTATGTAGCAGGTTTACAATGCTTTCCGTTTTTCCTTTTTTCCATGGCCTTGGTACCCCACTAGCCACTTCTCTCCAGTCAGACTTTTCATCTTATACCACTGTTCTCAGACATCTATTACTTAAAAAATCTTAAACTATTGCAATGTACTCCCTTTTAAGGCTTATGTTTTTTAACTTCCATATATATTTTGTGTAGCACTTTGGCTTTTTACATCAACCTCTCCCGAATAGAAGTAGGTTACACAGACCTTTCCTTCTCTAAACCCAAAACGATTACAAACGAAGATTCCTTTTGCCTC
>NC_134777.1:53099736-53107236 GCF_046742065.1 Oratosquilla oratoria
TATTAATCAATCTTTAAAAGTCATTATCATTTAAAAAACTTACTCAGGATAAAACCAGAGGATTTTATTCACCATAACAAAGAATTATGGGCAGTAGAGTATTGGTAGACTTTTTGAGATGACTGTGTATACTTTAAGACTTTTTTTCAGCAACAGGTTGGCCTCTGGTAATTCGCGCCAAAGGTGAGCAAGCACTGACTTCGAAGCCGCACGGACTTCGAAGCCTTGACACAGTCAGGTCACTGCACGTAAACCACAGTTTTCGTGCAATCAGCAGCACCTCTAGTCCCCTCCTCTTCCTCCTCCTCCTCTTCCTACAATTCCTTTTCTTCTTTTCTTCTTCTTCTTCTTCTTCTTTTTCTTCTTCTTTTTCTTCTTCTTCTTTTTCGTCTTCTTTTTTTCTTTTTCTTCTTCTTCTTCTTTTCCGTCTTCTTCTTCTTCTTCTTCTTCTTCTTCTTCGTCTTCTTTTTCTTCGTCTTCTTCTTCTTCTTCTCCTTCTTCTTCTCATCGTTTTACACTAAAGAATGTAAGGCGTCAAATAACAATGATAATTACGATGTTATTTACCTTGACTTTAGCAAAGCGTTCGACAAGGTGCCACACCAGAGACTACTAAATAAAATCAAAGCCCATGGCATAGGAGGAAAAGTGTTAGGATGGATTAGAGCTTGGATTAGTAACAGAAAACAGCGGGTCACCATAAATGGAGTAAAATCTAGGTGGGGTAATGTTACTAGTGGGGTCCCCCAGGGCTCGGTTTTGGGTCCCATGTTGTTCACTATGTACGTAAACTACTTATACGGCGGGATAAATATTGATGTTAGTAAGTTTGCGGACGATACTAAAATAGGACGCCTAATTAGGTCAGGAGACGACGCAGAGATTCTGCATGATGATCTTAACAAATTGTTCACATGGTCGGTGAAATGTCAAATGAACTTCAATATCTCTGAGTGTAGCGGGTTAAACGTAGGGCTACACAATCCCGAAAATAGATACAGCTTATATAACACGTTTTTAGAGAAAACTGAGTGCGAGAGAGACTTGGGAGTTCTAGTGAGTCCGGACCTTAAAACCATGAAACAGTCCATTAGCGCCAGGAATAAAGCTAACAGAGCATTAGGTTTCATTTGCTAGGATGGTAACGAATAGAATTGCAAAGGTAATTATTAAACTCTATCTAGCGATAGTTAGACCCATCCTTGACTATGCGGTACAGTTTTGGTCTCCGTCCTACAGAATGGACATCAATTCACTAGAATCAGTACAGAGAAGAATGACCAAAATGATACATGGACCCAGAAATTTACCTTACGAAGAGAGGCTTAGGTACCTTAACTTACACTCTCTGGAAAGACGCAGAGTGCGGAGTGATATGATAGAGGTGTTCAAGTGGATCAAAGGCTTTAACAATGGTGATGCAAATAAGGTCGTCATATTAAAACAACAGGGCAGGACTCGCAGTAATGGTTATAAGCTGGACAAATTTAGATTTAAGAAGGAAATAGGCAAGAATTGGTTTACTAATAGGGTGGTCGACGAATGGAATAAACTTAGTAACCATGTAGTAAGCGCTGAAAGTATCAGTTGTCTTAAGAAACGATTAGACAACTTTATGGATGGGGATGACAGGTGGTGATGGATACGTAGTTGCCTAGTGTAGGCCTTATAGTCTCTTGCAGTCTCCTTCATTCTTATGTTCTTATGTATCCTTCTATTTCTTCTTCTTCTTCATCTTCATCTTCATCTTCATCTTCATCTTCATCTTCATATTCATCTTCATATTCATCTTCATCTTCATCTTCATCTTCATCTTCATCTTCTTCTTTTTCTTCTCCTCCTCCTCCTTCTTCTTCTTCTTCTTCTTCTTCTTCTTCTTCTTCTTCTTCTTCTCCTCCTCCTCTTCCTTCTATTTCTTCTTCTTCTTCTTCTTCTTCTTTTTCTTCTTTTTCTTCTTCTTCTTCTTCTTCTCCTCCTCCTCCTTCTATTTCTTCTTCTTCGTGTCATAATATCTTCCTCTTTTTCTCTCATTTTCTTTATATTTCTCCTTATACGCCGTCTTCTTCGTCTCCGACTTCTCATGCTCCCTGTCTCATTCTTCTTCTCCTCTTTTCCTTCTCCTACCAATCTCCTCCCTGTTTCCTTTCCCTCTCTTCCTTGCCTCCGCCACCTTCTCCATCCTCGTATAGGGGGGGGGGATATTGGCTGCATAATGTTTATCCCGTTAATAATTAATCTAAGGACTTCGATGAAACGACTTCGGGCCAGAGTTGCACGAAGTTATCTTATTACTGTAATATAATCTCCACTGAAAAAAAAGAATGTTGTCCAGCTCAGTATCCTTCTGCCTCTCCTCTCTACTACCCGACTTAAATGTTTACTTTACCATGTCTTTGGACAGAAGCGCTGGTTGCGTGCAATGAAATACAATACCCCTCATTCGTCTGTTCCTCCTCCAGCTCCTCCTCCTCCTCCTCCTCCTTCTCTTTCTTCTCTTTTTCCTTCTCCATCTCCTCCACTCTTTCTTCCTATTACTCTTTCTTCCCTTTTTTTCTTATCCAACTCCTCCATTCTCTCTCCCTCCTCTTCCTCTTCTTTCTTCTTTTTCTTCTCTTCCTTTTCATTCTCCTCTTCCTCTTTCTCCTTCTCCTCCTCATTCTCCTCTTCATCGTCCTTCTCCTCCCCCTTTCACCTCTTCCTCTTTCTTCTCCACTTCTTCCTCCTCCTCTCCTTCCTTTTTCTCTTCCTCCTTCTCCTTCTCCTCCTCTCCCTCCTCCTTCTGCTCCTCGACAAGAAAACGCATACCTAGCCAAGTATGTCTGAGAGAACAGTCGTCTCTGTCGTGGCGTATTCTTGGCCGACGCTGACCTTCCCAGGAAAAATGGGCACCTTTTTTTTTTCTTTTTCTTTTTGACCCAGACATCTGGTCTGAGGCCCTCGCCAGGTCGCAATCATACCAGTATAAAAGTCGTCGGCATTTTTCAGTCAACTTTGTTCCCACGAGTCGGCGGCTGACAATACTATCGTGACGACAGGGGAAAAAATCGGTGTTTTTTATGATCGTCTAACGGACAAACGTCGCTGATTTTATGCACCTGTGACAGATTTTTACAGTTGTTTGCACTTCTGTATTTCTGATAGCATTTGTGTTTGTGTGTGTTGTATTTGTGTATGTGCCTCTGTACTCTTCTCTACTCTTTAGTGTGTATATGTGTGTGTGTGTGTGTGTGTGTGTGTGTGTGTGTGTGTGTGTGTGTGTGTGTGTGTGTGTGTGTGTGTGTGTGTGTGTGTGTGTGTATAAGTATGTATGTATGTGTCTATGTGTGTGTGTGTGTGTGTGTGTGTGTGTGTGTGTGTGTGTGTGTGTGTGTGTGTGTGTGTGTGTGTGTGTGTGTGTGTGTGTGTGTGTGTGTGTGTGTGTGTGTTGTGTGTATGACTATGTGTGTGTATGCGTGTGTGTTTCACGTGTGTGTGTGTGTGTGTGTGTGTGTGTGTGTTGTGTTGTGTGTGTGTGTGTGTGTGTGTGGTTGTGTGTGTGTGTGTGTGTGTGTTTGAGTGAGTGATGTGTGTGTGTGTGTGTGTGTGTGTGTGTGTGTGTATGTGGTGTGTGTGTGTGTGTGTGTGTGTGTGTGTGTGTGTATATATGTGTGTGTGTGTGTGTGTGTGTGTGTGTGTGTGTGTGTGTGTGTGTGTGTGTGTGTGTGTGTGTGTGTGTGTGTGTGTGTGTGTGTGTGCCTGTTTTCAACTTCCATTCCCAAACCACTAAGCCAATGATTCTCAACAGCATTCCATAAGTCAGGATTTCATGACAACCACTGCACTGAACCTTTCACTCCTTTAATCTCTCCGTACCAATATTTTCATTCACATTCTCGTCCTCTCACTTGTCTCATATTTCCTCTCCTCCGCATTCCCCATAAACAAACCCTCAGTTTCCCAAATTCCCTTCCATCCTCTATCTGTCTCCACCAAGTTATCAAATAGTCGATGATATTACTAAGGTCATCTTTGAACCCTAGCACAGGAACGAGGTCACTGTTGTGAGCGGCTGCTTGCTTTGAGGCCATAGGAGCGTGCCAAGAGAATACCACGCCTTCTGGCTTTTTGTAACGGTTATATTCCCAGTTCTACAACGTGACTCAGACTATGACCGTTGCATCACAACGTGGTTTCGACGACGCCATTTACATGTCTTTATTTTTTTCAAGACCAACAGTTACTAGAATTGAACTGTAATTTTGTTTATAGTAACGTAACTATAAATGTGTCCAAGTCTAAATTTATATAAATTTATATCAATACCCCGTCTGGGGTATTGGCTGCAAGTTATTGTGAGGTTAAAAAAGTTCAATAGCATACAGCTGATACTTTAAGGTCTATATGGGTAAGGGAGAAAGAATACTGCCTCAGAGTGTTCCCACTTGAGTCAAACAAGGCGACAAAAAAAAAAAAAAAAAAAAAAAAAAAAGACGGGGATAGGACTAGGCATCCTACTCTCTGTAGCCCCAAAGCGGACATTTCTAAAAAAAAAAAAAAAAAAAAAAAAAGCAAAGATATGGGAGGGTCTAAGAGGAGTTTTCCAACCAAAAACCTAAGATATAGGTCTTTTAATGTGCGTGGATGTGGTACAAATGAGAATAAAAGGGAAGAGATAGGCAGTATGTTTGTGAGAAGAAAGATGAATGTGTTGGCACTGAGTGAAACTAAGTTGAAATGGAGGGGCGAGTTTGAGTTTGAGAATGTAGTTGAGAGGGTGTCAGGAGTGAAGAGAGGACGAAGGAGAGAAGGGGAATGGGAGGAGGTTTCTTCAAGGTTAATGTGGATGAAGGTGAAACTGGGAAAGGAGATGTGGGTTTTTGTAAGTGCATATGGGCCTGATAGTGAGAGGAGTGTAGAGGAAAGGGAGGCTTTTTGGATATATTTAGATGAGTGCATAGAGGGTTTAGGGAGAAATGTCACTATAGTGGTATTGGGAGGTCTCAATGCTAGGGTAGGAAATGAACCAATAGACGGAGTGGTTGGGAAGTGTGGAGTTCCAGGAAAAAATCGTAGTGGACAGATGATGATGTGTCTAGAGAGTTGATGATAGCAAATACAGTGCTTAGGAAGAAAGTTAAGCATAAGTACACATGGGAGAGGGTGGTGGATAGAAGGGTGGTAGATAGGGCTCTTAAGGACTATACGGTGGTAACCAGGAGAAAAGTAGGAAGAGTTGTGGCTGTACATGTTCTAAAGGGAAAGCGTGGGGAAATATCAGATAATTTTTTGGTGGAAGGTAAGTTGTGAGTGGAGAATAGATGGAGAAAGAGGAAAAGGACACAAGTTAGGGAGGTTCTTAGAGTAAATGAGAAAGAAAAGGAGGAGTACAAGAAGAGGCTGAGAGAAGAGTGGGAGGGAGTGAAGGATAGAGTAGACCTAGGACTGGAGGAGGAATGGGGTGGTTCAAGGAGGGAGTCACAAGGTGTGCAAGAATGGTGTATGGAACAAGGAGGACGGGAGGGAATAGAAGGAATAGTAGTGAGTGGTGGGATGATGAAGCAAAGAAGGTTGTAGAAGAAAAGAAACTATCGTTCACAGATTGGTTACAAAATATAACAAGAGAATAATATGAGAGGTACAAAGAAAATAGAAAAGAAGTGCATAAGATAAAGGAGGCAAAGAGGAGAGCAGATGTAAAATGGGGTAAGAGTATCACAGATTTTTTTAAAGTAATAAAAATATTTTTTGAAAGAACTTGAAAGAGGAAGAAGAGACGAATCAAGTAAAAAAAGAAAAGGTAAAATTTACAGATGAGAGGTGATAATGGAAGAGACAGCAGTGAGGAGATAGGCAGAGTATTTTAGGGAGTTACTAAATGTGAAGGATGATAGGAAAGGAAAGGTAGCTGCAGTGGGAAGCACCAAGAAAAGACAGTGATGAGAGAGGGAAATGGAGGAGAAATAAGGAAAGATGAGGTGAAAGCAATCATTAAAAAGATGAGAGTAGGTAAGGCACCTGGGTTGCATGGATTCATGAGGAGTGCCTAAAAAAGGGAGGTACAGTGATAGTGGACTGGCTAGTAAGATTGTTTGGACAGGTAGGGGTTCCGTGGATCAGATTTTTGTGGAACTGCAGATGTGTGAGATAACTTTAGGAAAAGGTAAGGATTTTTTGGGGGGCCTTTATGGATTTGGAAATGGCTTATGACAAGGCAGACAGGAAGGCACTATGGGAGGTATTGCAGATATGTGGAATAATAGGAAAGCTGTTAAGAGCAGTCAAGAGTTTTTCGAGAGTAGTAGAGTCTGTGTTATAATTAGAAATAGAGAGAGTGAATGGTTTGAGGTTGAAGTGAGACTTCACCAGAGATGTGTTATGTCGCTTTGGCTGTTCAACTTATATATGAATAGGATGGTGCGAGAATTAAACGTAAGGGTAATGGGCCGGGGTTGGATATGGTTAAAAAAAAAATCAGAAAAATGGGAGATAAACCGGTTGGTGTTTGCTGACGACACTGCACTCGTAGCAGGATCAGAGGAGGGGTTAAGGATGTTAGTGACGGAGTTTGGGAAGGTGTGCGAGAGAAGGAAGTTGAAGATAAATGTGGGTAAAAGTAAGGTGATGAGATGTACAAGGGGAGAGGATGGCAGCAAATTGGAAATGAGTATTAAGGGAGAGAGACAGGAGGAAGTGGATAGCTTTAGATACTTGGGTGCGAATATGGCGGGAAAGGGAGGAGTAAAAGTGGAGGTAGAATGTAGATTAAGAGAAGCAAGTAAATGCCTTGGTGGATTAAAAAGTGTAATGAGAAATAGCCATTTGGGAATGAATGCCCTAAGGAGATTATATGAAGGCGTGATTGTGCCGACAGCACTATATGGGGCAGAAACATGAAACATAAAAGAGGAAGAGAGGAAGACTATAAATGTGTTTGAGATGAAATGCCTGAGAAGTATGATGGGGGTTACTAGGCTAGAGTGAGAAATGAGGAGGCGAGGAGGAGAGTGGGGTTGGAAAGGGAGTTGGGAGATAGAGTGGATGTAAGAGTATTGGAATGGTGTGGACACATGGAATAAATTAGTGAAGAAAGATTAGTGAAAGAGGTGTGGAAGGCAGAAGTGGGTGGAGTGAACATGAGGGGGCGGCCAAGGATGAGGTTGTGTGGATGGGGTAAGAGGTAGCCAGTATAAAGAGTTGGGAGAGAATGAACAGTCCTTTGCAAAGATGTAGGCGTTGACATACTTTATCCACATAAGTACACATGTTTCAATTTGCATGTCACAAGACGATTTCATTCAAATGCATGTTTTCTTTTTCTTTAAGGAAACATTATCACCGATGTAACATACCTTGAGTTTAATGAAGTCGGCTTGAGTCATCTATGATAAGGTATGGAAAACTTGTTACTATACCGATGGTATTAATTCAGACAGTTGCATTTATGTGTTCATTTACGTATATGTTTATATATTCATCTGTTCATTAACTAACATATCTATTTATTAATTGACTTATTGACTC
>NC_134777.1:53114736-53117236 GCF_046742065.1 Oratosquilla oratoria
TCATCTTGATCCATCTGGTCAGCTCGGAGGAGAGCAGCCAGGTTGGGTTACCTGTCCTCAAAGGAAGTTAATCAAGGCTGATGGAGAGGCAACTTTCAGTCTGCGAAAGGTACTTAAGGCCAAGTCCCCTTTGTATAAGTCGAGGGTCAATCACCGTTATCATCATGCATTGATCTGCGAGGGACGGCGAAGAGAACGGGGAAGAGTGATCAGTAAAGAAAAGAAGTAATTCAAGTAACTTGAGTAAATCTTGAATAATGGCCTATAAATTGGAATTGTAGATTCATTTGGTAGATTTGATCAATTTAAATTGGAGAGTAAAATCCTGCATATAATGAATATGCAATCTACCAGTAGTGATGGTCCTGGGGCTGGATTAAAAAAGAAAACGAGATAACATAAAAGAATTGTGTATAGGAATATCGACTTCTTAATCTTTTCTGAAATTAGCATTTTCATTAACCATACTCCCCTTTAGGTTATCTAAGGTTTTTGCAAAAATATATTGCAATGTACTTCTGCATGATAAGATCTTGATACATAATGCGAGGAAATCTGTTCTGGCTACCGAAATGAAAATCATATTTGAAAAGGGGAATTTCAGAATTTCAAGGTAAAGTTAGTGTAAAAACTTGTTACTGTCACCTTATTTGTGGGAACGTAATCTATATTACTGAGCATCTGATACACGTGTTTATACGTTAACGCATTTCCAACAAGAAAAATTATCAGTACAACAGTATATTATATATATACATAATTAAAATGGGTTCTTCATTATACAAAATTAGATTCGATTTGCTAGGAATTGTTACAGAGGGAGTGATTATCACAGCCTTTAAATGTCTAGCACTATGATGGACAAGCGATACTCTAAATACATCAAGAAAGTATTCTACTGAATATTAAATGTTATTTGGATATATTGTTTTGTTAAAAACCTGAAAGATTCTTTTTTGTATAAAACACACACACACAGTTTAGTAAGTTTAGATTTTGGTACGTACAAGGATTAGAACTCAGATGCAATACGTCCAGTACTTTTTATAGCATGCAAGACAGCAGGGTAGTATCAGACCAGATCCGAGAAGACGGATTTCATAGATACAAACAGTGGTTCTTAACCTGGGGTACCTGTACCCCCAAGGGGTACGAAACCTTGAATCTGGGGGTACGAGACAAGATAGCCAGTGCAATGGTACTGTATATTTTCCATGAGAAAGCAAAGCAAGGTTTGTATCACTATCCTTTTCATATGTTTGCATTGTATCTAAATTGGATGGGGGTACGAGAATTTTTTTCAGAGATGCCAAGGGGTACGGGCAGTGAAAAAGGTTAAGAACCACTGAAAGCACACATGAGACTGAGCGAAACAAATATGTTGTTTGTATCATACAAACAACATATTTGTTTCGCTCAGTCTCATGTGTACTTTCAGTAGAGGCAGCATGAGAGAAGTAGACACCGTTCCTGGGACAATAGTATATGTTGTGATCCCTGGGCGTGTCATGGTTGAAGTAATTCACACACTTTTACATACTAAATCTATTGAACACATTGGCACAGTTATCCCTTGGTTAAACCATTGTCACCAAAAGGGTTCCTCTGGGATGAGCGAAACCATCTGGCGTTAGTCAGAAAGAAAATCTTAGATATACCAAATTTATCTCACTAGGCATTGAGGAAAGCCGTAATGACTTTGAATATCAAGAGGACTGATCTCTGTTATGCATGTCTTCAGCTACTCCAGCAGTCTTTAGAGAGATTTTATGTAGTGCATGTATTTTGCCTGCACGGGATATTTCTATTAAAAAAAAAAGTAGTCGCTTGTTAGGGCCACGAAAAACTTCGATTCATACTACAAGAAACCTTTCACTTTAAGAGCACATGAACATAACCTACCCTAGTACCCCATAATACATTCATTCAAAAACACATTACAAAAAAAAAGTCTAGCTAGACAAAAAATCCGGTACTTTATCAATTGCCCAGAAGAAAGGCCACCCTTAAAGCGTACAAGGGTGAAACGAATAGGCCTAGGACCAGGCCACCAGCCAGCATTAATAAAATGCCAACTATGAGTAGGGTTAGTGTTTTATACCAAATGCACCAGATACTATTAACACACGGAAGCAGAATACGTTATATTCGTGTACCTTACAATCACTTTTAATGAATTTCTTCACATGTATATTGAGTATCGTCATTCTGACGGTGTGGACCTGTTGATATGTACGGTTACACCGTATATGTTGAATATGGTGTCCCAAAAGACAAATCCTTGAGAAACTTTGTGGCAAAGAGATGATTGTAATGCCACAACCTCACAACAAACCATGGACAGAATAAACAATATGTTTACGGGCCTTCCTGTTAAATCACCTTCACCTTTAGGCCCAGCCGCAATGCTTCCTGCGCTTGCGAGCAGTGTGCCACCTAATGTGAGCCAGCACGGTCAAAGTAGGTCTGAGTCTTGAGTCTGAAACAGCATAAAGAATCT
>NC_134777.1:53129736-53132236 GCF_046742065.1 Oratosquilla oratoria
CGCATGCGCAGCGCAAAGGAGGTGCCGGCGTCGGTAAAAGTGGAAGTTAGGGAGCTGAGGTTTGCACTAGAGGCGGGAAAGTATAACTAATTTCTCATTTTCCGCTTATCTGAACGCACACACGCACGCACGCACGCACGCATGTGTCACGAGAGGGCCTGTCCACTCTGCAGAATTTAACGACGCAGTATATAACATTCGTTGCTGAGAAGTTGATAAGTTTCTGTAAAATATTTGTTCTTATTTTACACTAGTGATATTGAACATACTTATTGAACGGCCCTATGATTTTCCCTGTGCATTGTATATATATATATATATATATATATATATATATATATATATATATATATATATATATATATAGATATATATATATAACATATCCGTGACACTTACCCCCGTGGTAGCGGGAGGGTGAAGTTCTCATCAACGATATTCACATTTGAATTACCAAAAACACAAAGTGTATCAGTAGTTAATATAGCGACTGTACACGACTGAAGACTTTAGGCCCCGGAAAGTACAGCTGTTTCCACTCATGAGTACTACAGTAGCTGATTACTTCTTTTAAGAAGACTTATGACAAGAAGGAATACTTTTCGCTTCACTCTGCCTACCACAAGTCTTTTTTGTACAGGTTTCTGTTTGCATCGTTTTTTTTTTTTTTTTTTTTTTTTTTTTTTTTTTTTTTTGCATATCTTCTATGGGGTGTTAAATCTGCAGTATAATTTATTTTGATGTAGAAGAAAGCTATATACATACAGCTAGGTGAGAAACTTATTCGTATGTTGGAAATGAATAGGCAGGAGAGTTGACGAACTTTTGACCATGCCTGTCGACTCGCCTCCGTCCAGTCGCTCACTATTTAGCAAGTCATTCCTCCGGGAACCGTAACACAGCTGATATAGTGATCACGTGACGAGCGTACAGCTGCGTTCAAAAGTCTACAGCCATTCTATGCTTTCCATTATTCAAGTGCACTATTTATTATCGATTATCATATGTTTCTGTACAAGAAATTATCTTATTCTGAAAAGCAGACATCGCACAGAATAGACGTACCAGGTAACTAGTGACAACATATGTATTTGCTTTGGGAGAAGTATAGCGTAGGTCATGATTTTTAGGTAAAAAATGAAGTATTGGGATCATCCAACCTGACCCGGGATACATCAGTACTATGCAAATACGTCTTCGTTGTTTCTTTATAAATACAAATTTTGTGTCGAAAAAATCGTTTTGATCGTATGGGAACTAGTGCAACAACGAAGGAGTTACTTGAAAAGCTCCTGTATATAATGGATCAAATTTGAGTGCCCCTAATAGTACAGCAATTACCCAAAACTTGTCGCTGCTTAGAAAGTCTCACGGATGTGAATGAAATAGCCTGACGGCAACCATATTAAAAGTTTAAGAGCCACCCGGCACGGAAGGGGTTATTAATGTAGCTGTGACATGTAAATGATAGTGCACTGATACCGTTGCACATATCAATCTGGAGGTCCTTGTGGATCTTTTCTTCTAGCAATTTTCTTCAGCTTTAGAGAATTAACCTAAGGTACATCCGCGGACCAAACATTAAAATAAATAGATAAACTAGTAATACATCAAATGCAGGACCCTTACGACCATTGACACAGGGATACCAGTGTGTAGTCTCAAGTTACTGAAATAACTCGTGCGTGACCGTTAATGTTCCGAGTATGTTCCATGTTCAGAATGCTCTCCGGTTTTTTGGTCCAACAAAAAACTAAGAAGAAAAGTAAGACACCAAATTTCAACCCGCATAGCGCTCACGTCACAGTGCTCGTGCACGCCCCGCTTCACACCAAAGAACCCAATCAGAAACCCTAACTGTGTGAGGGAATAAGTAAATGTGATTGCCTTCGCAAAGTTCTTTAGGCTAAGGAGTTAGTTCTGGCTAATACTAGAGAGTTCCATTTAGTGCAAAAGAATCCTTTTCTGTATCGTTCGAATAACCTCCAATCCTCTCAAAGAGGTGATGAACTTAACAGATCTTGTCCTGACTCAAGACAGACGCGCGTTTTTTATCAACTGATGGGGTAACTGCTAACATGAAAGAGGTCTGAGCTGATTGAGACCCCACTGAGATCGCTTCCTCAGCAGCACTTGAAGGCGCTCACCCACTTCGGGCCGAGAGGATTCTCAATAAAATGGTCTGGCGTTATCAAATTCAAAATCGTGAAGCTTCGTTGAACTCGAAAAGAAAAATGAATTAATAAACAAATAAATATCAAAGTAGGTTTAACCTCTTTTGAGGACATACGTATCGACTTCAGCTGAGCCCAAAGCTGAGCTCGCCGAGCTCTCCATAAGCCTCTGGTCGTCCTTGAGGCCGAGGTTTAGTAACTGAAGATACGGAGAATAAACTCGTACTCCTGGCGGAGGCAAGAAGCCCTCCGGTGACGACAACCTCTATTTCGGGAATACCTGAAGCCAGGGCTGGCCGAGGTTCTCGTCAGGCCCCGGTCGTCCT
>NC_134777.1:53147236-53157236 GCF_046742065.1 Oratosquilla oratoria
GCTTTCTACCGAATAACCAGAACGGGTAGTCAATAGAAACTCTGGAGACCTTAATACATACTCGGTCACACGAGCAAGATGTATCACGTACAGTTGGGCGCATAAGATCGTCGACACATTCCCACCATTTACTGATACTAAAAGGTTTTTAATTTTCGCACAACTGAATATGTATCCGCCAATCTTTAGTAACAAAAATAAACAAAGAAAAAACCCGGTCGTTCGTTTGTGCGAATATGTTTGTTTTTAGCAAATACCGCCATAACTCTTTCGCACCAGAAAGTATCAAGTAATTCATTTTCTCGACTGTACACACCACTGGATTAGTTCTGTGATGGATTTAGTTATCTTTACAGATTCTGCTCGTGTAAATACTAGACGATCTCAGCCAGTTTAGAGAAATGCTCTATATTTTCTTAAGTCAGATTTTGTAAAAGCTGTCTCGTTTCATTACTTAAAGTATTGAGGCTTGGGGACTTTATTCTGGCTAACTTTACACAATTTTATTTAATGTTAGAATACGGCAATTGACGAGAGACTCTACTCCATTTGAGAATTAAACTTTTGTGAAACTTACTTGGATTCGTTTCATCAAATATCTGAAAAAAATTTAATTCCCTGAGGTATTGAGTCTTAGGGATTTTATTATGGCGAACGCTATACAATTTAATTGAATGTTAAAAGAGGGTAATTGACGACAGACTCGACACCATTTGAGGGTGCAACTTTTGTGAAACGCAGTTGGTTTCGTTTCATCAAATATTTGAAAAAGTTTCAACGAGAAAAATGTCATATGTTTGACAAGGGCTTCTTCAACAAATGGCGTTTACTTTTTCCATCATCATCGTCGTCGTCGTCGTCGTCTTATGTTAATTTTTGTTGTTTATTTATTCATTTTTTGTTTGTTTGTTTGTTGTTTGTTTGTTTATTTGTTTTTATTTGTTTGTTTTTTATTATTTTTTTTTACGAATTAAACGGTAAACATAGTAATTTGAGATGCTTTGTAATGACGTATCTCTTGGCCTGAAGAACTTGCCCGTAACTGACTTTTTTTTCTCTCTTTGCAGGGGTCATGATATTACGGAGATCCTCCTCGTCAGGCCTAAAAGGTGAGTACAGCACCTCAACATTTGTGATTTTGTTCCTGGGTTAAAAAAATATGGAAAGAGAAGAAGTAGATGGAGGAGGAGAAGAAGGAAAAGGAGATGGAGAAGGACAATGAAAAGGAGTAGTAAGAGAAGGAGGAGAAGGAGATGGAGGAGACGGAGAAGATGAACGAAAGGGAGTAAGAGGAGGAGGAGGAGGAAGATTAGAAAGAGGAGGGGAAGGAGGATCAGGAGACAGGAAGAGGAAAAGGACAATGAGGGAGGGATGGGGAATTCGGGAAAAAATGAGAGGAGAAAAACGGGAAAAAAATTAAAGGAGGTGATAAAAGAGGAGGAGGGAGAACAGAGGGAGGTTTAGTAGGAAGACGCGAAATAGGGGAGGAGGAGGAGGAGGAAAAGGAGAAAGAGGAGGAACGTCCACGTAATGACGTCACTCGTGACGTTTGAGAAACGTCACCTCACCTCTTCGTCCTCTATAATTACGTTGCAACAGAGACGTGCCGGTTACTACACCGACGGTGGCAGTTACTGTGGTAATAGCAATTGCGTCAGAAGAGAGTAACCACCGCGTTACCGAGTAACCTGCTGACCTGAGCACTATGGGCAAAGGTGAAGTTGTGAACTCTTGAAACGAGGGCAGTAACACGTTTTGTCGTGTTGGTTTCTAATAGCCTGTGGCAACTCAATGGTATAACGACAAATTAAAAGTATGGGGAGCTGCCAAGGAGGTAAAAACCTGATGTCAACCAGATTAACAGGAAAAGTACCACCTGGGTGAATATTGTACAATATTTGGGAATGTATCCATGCTGTAAAGATCATCCAGGCACTATTCCATGATAATCTGGGTCATGTTTTTATGTCCGTTTCTGTACGCCGGGTCACCCAATGACATTCGGAACCTTCACCTCACCCCCACCCACATTCCCCATCCCGTTGCTGGTACAATGGCAATGAAAAGTTTTGAAGCATCCAGTAGTATTCTACTGAATATTTCCCTGTACAAGATGTTACTTTATCCTGTAATATGAAACACTACTTATAAAATGAATAGAATATTCTGGAACATATGTGGTATTTAAATAGTGACGTAGTATTCAATGTGGTTACAATTTCTTCCTCAGTGGATAGTCTTCCAGCCACAACCTCACCGACACCTACCACCATGTCTTCTCCTATCCCTCACCCTGAGACTCTTCCATTGCGGCTGCTATTTTGCTTTCATCCTGGTTGCCACCAGATGTTTTTATTCATTTCCGTGGCAACTTCTCATGAGCAGGACGGCCAGTCCGCACAACTATCACCCCCCCCACCCCCAGTTTATTTTCTTTCCACTTTCCGAAGCGTTCCTATTTTTTCACCCCTACTCCCATTTTCCTTCCCCTCCCAGTCCTCCCCATCCTATTTCTTTATTTTCCTTTTCTAACTCCTATATCATCATCATCATCATCATCATCATCATCATCATCATCATCATCATCATCATCATCATCACCACCACCACCACCAACCAGCTCCTCCATTTTTTCTCCTTTTCCTCCTCTTCCTCCTCCCCTCCTATTCTTCCATTCTTCTTTCACCTCCTCCTCCTATTCTTTCATTCTTCTTTCTCCTCCTCCTCCTCCTCCAATTCATTCTCCATTATCTCTTCTCCTCATCTTCCTCTTTCTTCTGTTTTTCTTTTCTTTTTTCTCCTCCTCTTCTTCCTTTCTTTTTCTCCTCTTCTTCCTCTGTCTCCTCCTCTTCTTTCTCCTTCTCCTGGTCTTCTACTTCCTCCCTTTCTCTCTCTACTTTTCCCCTTCTTTCACCATCATTTCCTCATCTTCCTCCTCTTTTCCTACTCTTCTCCTTCGCTCTCTTTCTTCCCCTTTTACCACAGTATGCTCATGGTTGAAGTGGGAGGGGGAGGGGGGGGGGCAGGAGAGATGAAGATGGGGAGTGGAGAAGGAGTGGAAGGGAGAGGAGGAGGGGAAGTTGAGGAAGGACAAGTTGCCTTCAAGGAGTGATTGCTGTTCGGCTAGGTAGAAGAATAGAGTGAGGCGGATGGAGAAGAGAGAGAGATAGAGATAGAGAGAGAGAGAGAGAGAGAGAGAGAGAGAGAGAGAGAGAGAGAGAGAGAGAGAGAGAGAGAGAGAGAGAGAGAGAGAGAGAGAGAGAGAGAGAGAGAGAGAGTGAGTGAGTGAGTGAGTGAGTGAGTGAGTGAGTGAGTGAGTGAGTGAGTGAGTGAGTGAGTGAGTGAGTGAGTGAGTGAGTGAGTGAGTGAAGAAGGGAGCGAGAGAGGGAGAAAGTGAAGGAAGGAGGGTATGGGGTCCAGGCTCGGTGTGACATTGATACTAGACTATTAACTACTTCTTTATCGGATGGCACTATACTACCCACCTCCATGGTACCCCCTTGGTGACAATTAGGTAAGAACGATGTACCCTATGTATGGAGAGAATTTCGGGAGCCCTTTGTGCTGGGATAGCCATGGGAACAAGACACCATTCACTGTCCCCATGATGAAGTGTGAACCAATCGAATTCTAATTTCAGTGCCAGTAGAGGCACGAAGTTTTAAACGTTGGCAATCGTCAGAGTTCTACCAAAGGCA
Source organism: Oratosquilla oratoria (assembly GCF_046742065.1). NCBI lineage: Eukaryota > Metazoa > Arthropoda > Malacostraca > Stomatopoda > Squillidae > Oratosquilla > Oratosquilla oratoria. The sequence goes on from NC_134777.1 coordinate 53,150,935, forward strand.
CTAGATCTAAGTGTTAGTTTTTATGTCGGTCAGGTGGAAAACGTTAGTTAGACATAAACGTTGACTTACGTCGACCATGGAAAGGGAGCGTGGACAAAGTGTTGATGTGACCCCTTGCGTGGCAGGTGGCACTTTTTCCTTTTATTCTAACTATCATTCTAGACTGTTCTTTCCATCTCCATGGCACGCCCTTCAGAAGCGATCGAGTTAGCACGATTTATTTTTATTTGTTGTTTTTTTTACAGATTTTTTTAAGGCCATATGATAATTCAAGTTCATCATCATCATCATCATCATCATCATCATCATCATCATCATCATCATCATCATCATCATCATCATCATCATCATCATCATCATCATCATCATCATCATCATCATCATCATCATCATCATCATCATCATCATCATCATCATCATCATCATCATCATCATCATCATCATCATCATCATCATCATCATCATCATCATCATCATCATCATCTATTCCTAATAGTTGCCAGGCAGCATTCTCCCTCCACCTCTGACCTTTTGTTCCACATGTCTTATCGTTAACAAGCCATTCGGAATCGACCTCACGCTTGTGGCCCACCTACCCCGCTAACCCCACCCCTCCGCTCATTACCTCCCTTGAGAGACGAGGGATGGTGTTGTTTTATGAATAAGCTATTATTACATAGTTGTGGCTCACCATTTGAAGACTTTTACGACCCTTACCATCCCTTGAATTGATAAGGTTGAAATGCTGCTGCCACAATACTTAACCCTTTTCTAGGAAGGTTTTTAGTTGATATGTTTTACTCTGGCTGACACCAGACGATTTTATTCAGTCTTGGAGATGTTTCTCAGCAACCATGGGTTCAACCCCCTCGTGTAGAGGTGACCTGTTTGCCTCAATCAAAGCCCGATTCTCAGGTGTCACCTTTCACCTTCTCCCGTTCACCTTTCACCTTGCCCCTACGTAGTCCAAGCCTCCCCTTTCACATTTCCCTAACCATCCCTGGATTCTCCCTAATAACCCCACTCCCATACCAACCTGAGTGTTCCCCCACTTTTCGCTCATTGGATGTTATACGTCCTCCCATGGCTCTCTTCCCCTTGATTTTGCTTTTCTCTCTCTTCCCTGACGACGATATATTCACTTGCTCCTTCGTTACGTCTTCTGTTCCCTCTCACTTGTGTGTGCATGACCGCCAAAAACGAACCGGTCCTCCCAAGAGGAGTTCCCGGCCTTTGCCCTATATAGCCCACAATTACTCCCCATTCCACTCTCCCTCCCCCGCCACCGAATTCTACCCCTCTCCCCTTCCTTCTCTACCCAATACCCTCTCACCTCCATTCATTAACCTAATCTTATGTGTAGCCCACAGTAGAAATCCTGTTGCATTCCTGAATCTACAAATAAATCCTAAGGGGAATGTTGAGTTTATGCAATATTACAAAAAATAAGTTATTTTCCAATACAAAGCTGATAAAAGTGCACGAGATTTTCAAAAGCGAAGGCCACAGCTGCATAATTATACTGCGTTTATTTAATGGAGTCGAACATTCTTTTTAATAATACGCCAATTTTTTTGTTTACTTTTTTTAAATTGTATTGCGTTAGATTTTATACAGAAAAATACTATAAACAATTTTGATAAGTAAGAATAAAAAATACAAACAAAAATAGCATAATATTGAGTAAGAATTTTCTTCGTTTGGATAAATGATGTATAGTTTCACATAAACTTGTCTCAACAGTAGAAATTAACTAACTACAGACAGAATAAACCAAGTAAAAGAATGCCACCACAATGAAGAATCCAACGAAGCTCTTCTCTACAATGTAAAAAAATTCCAAATCGTGTAAAACCACTATAAACGATTGAGGTCGTCGACGACTTAAAATTCGTAAATGAAGATCGTGTATGGGTTGCTGGATCCTCTTTGCTTCAGTCTTAAATTACAAAATGTTGGTTGTAGGTAAAAGCAAAGAAAAAAAGTACAAATTTGCATTAGGGAGATTATATGTACCCGAAAAACAATATTTATATATGTACACACACACACATATATATATATATATATATATATATATATATATATATATATATATATATATGTGTGTGTGTGTGTGTGTGTGTGTGTGTGTGTATTTATATATGTAAATATATGTACTTATATATGTAAATATGTGTATTTATATATGTAAATATATGTGTTTATATGTGTAAATATGCACATATATGTATATATATATATATATATATATATATATGTGTGTGTGTGTGTGTGTGTGTGTGTGTGTGTGTGTGTGTATACATATATACATATATATATATATATATATATATATTTATAAATATATATATACATATATATATACATATCTATACATATACATATATGTATACATATATATACATATATACATATATATATACATATATGTATATATATACATATATATATATATATACATATATATATATATATATATATATATATATATATACATATATATATATATATATATATATATGTATTGAAATTTTACTAAGCTCAACAGTGTGAATATTAATATTCAATTTACGGTCGAAAGTGAGTTAGACGGACAATTACCTTTTTTACCTTTTCTAGACACAGTGATAGGAAGGTCAGGATGTAATGTCAAAGTTTACACGAAACCGACGATTAAAAATTACTTCATTCATTTTTATAATGCACATGATAGGAGGACAAAGACTTCTATGGCGATAGGGCTTTTTCTGAGAGCGTTTTGAATTTGTAGCGAGGAATTCTTACCAGAAGAAATAAATTTGATAAAGTCGACTTTTGAAAGACTCAAGTACCCTAAGGGATTACTTTGCAAGCTGGAAGAGGAAACCCGTAATATCTTACGCAACAAAGGAGAAAAAGCCGACATTAAGTATTGGGTGGTCCCAAACCCTATTGTAACAGGAGGCCTTGACAAATTCATGTCATCCTCTAAAATTCGACTTGTGACATCTATTGGTAAGAAAGTGAAGGACCTAGTAACAAATAAACCAGACACAACAAAAAATAAGAACAGTTTAGTTTATGAAATTCCGTGTGGAGGATGTGATAAAAAATACTTTGGTGAAACTAGCAGGGGCCTAGACACTAGGCTAAAAGAACATAAAGCAGATGTTAAACACCACAGGATAAGCAGTGCGTTAGTTAATCATGTCGAAGAACAAGGTCATTTACCAAAATTTGATGAAGCAAAAACAATAGTGGGCAATCTCACCAGGCAAGAAAGAAAGGTGATGGAGTCCGTTTTCATCACCATCCAGAAAAACATCAATAAGAGGACTAGGGATCTGGTATGGACTAAGGCAGCAGCACGCATCATTATCATGAACAAAATGCATAAAGCCCCTGACCCAGGCGAGCAACTCATCCACGAGACAACCAGCAGGCGGATAATTCGTCCACCGACAGTGGCGACCTAGCGGCGGACAACTCATCCCACTGGCAAGCGACGTTGATTGGTGTTATGGCAAGACAAGTTGCCGCATCCCTTTCTTGTTATGGATAAACTGGCCAGCCTGACTTCGAATATTATTCCTCTGAAGAAGCCACTCAGACGAAACTAGTTAGGAATAAAAGTATTTCCCTCAGCCTGTGTTCCCTTTGCCACCTATCCAAGGAGGAGAAGGAGGAGGAGGAGAAGGAGGAGGAGGAGGAGGAGGAGGAGGAGGAGGAGGAGGAAGAAGAGGATGGGGGGGGAGCAGGAGTAGGACGCAAAGGAAAAGTAAAGGTTAGAGGACAAAGGACCGACCGAGGCGCCGGCGATATCGGTGTGTTGGTGGAACCTGTGTTGCAAAACGCCACTCGTCAGTCTAGTTGCATCACCGGGGGAAGGGCGGGGGTAGGAGGGGGTCTCCGGATGGCACTGGCCTGCCAGCCAGCCAGCCAGCCAGCCGCCAGCGGAGTTCCACAGGGCCAGCGCTTGGAACCTACTCACTTTTGCGCTTTCCTTCTCAAGGTGGTCAGCAGAGGGAGAGAGAGTGAGAGTGATTGAGAGAGACAGAGAGTGAAAGTGAGTGAGAGACACAGAGAGTGAAAGTGAGTGAGAGAGAGAAAGAGAGAGAGAGAGAGAGAGAGAGAGAGAGAGAGATAGAGAGAAAGAGTGAGAGTAAAAGTGAGAGAGAGAGTGAGAGTGAGAGAGAGAGTGAGTGAAAGTGAGTGAGAGTGAACGAGAGTGAGTGAGAGAGTGAACGAGAGTGAGTGAGTGAGTGCGTGAGAGAGAGAGAGAGAGAGAGAGAGAGAGAGAGAGAGAGAGAGAGAGAGAGAGAGAGAGAGAGAGAGACTCCTAAAAGTATGCTGTGGTTCCTTGCCTGAGCTCATCTCTCCCATTTCTCTAACCACTTCTTCATTATGAGAAGGCCATTTCATGATTTTGTTCTGGCATATGTGGTAGGGTTTTCTATGGCTAAATGCAGAACTACCATTTGAAATGGATATATTTGCAAAGTGCAAAAGAGAGCGTGACCAACTCATGAATCTTCCAAATTGACTTGAACTAGTTCGCAGACTTGAATGCCAGATCTGTAGCAAACCTGTTTACCTTAGCCTCTAGCTGTAGAACGTTGAGTTCGCCATAACTTTGCAACGGCTAACGGGAACTGCCCCTTGTGCTAATTGTCTGAATACTTAAGGCAAAGGTGGTGTCTTCTGCAACAGCTCTTTATCTTACATCACTGTCCGTCCTGTTTTTATTAGTCAAAGTCTTATGGCTGCCCACATCTTGTTAGGAGACATTATTCTTTTAATTGCGTAAACATGTCAAGTTACCATAATAAATCTGGTTGCATTTTATTTCTTAATTTGAGTATAGAAATTAAACTTTAGTTGGTGAGCATTCGGTTTAGCTTTCTGTATACGAACACAAAACTACACACTTACGGCAACGTCTAAAGGTTATATTTGCATAACTTAGGATGGGGAGAAGACCTAGTATCTAACACCTTTCTCGAGTCCATCGCGAGTTGAAGTGGTCCTTGAATGTTTTAGGGAAAACAATAATTCACCTTTTTGGGTGCGAGAGGACTCCCTCAGCTGAATGAAATCGCCGGAGGTCAACCAGGATAACAATTACAAAACGAGCGTCCATCAAGGTCCATCAGTTGAATAAAATCGCTTGAAGGTATGGTAGGCGAACATTGGCAAAAGATTTAAGAATGTATGTATGTATGTATGTATGTATGTATGTATGTATGTATGTATGTATGTATGTATGTATGTATGTATGTATGTATGTATGTATGTATGTATGTATGTATGTATGTATGTATGTATGTATGTATGTATGTATGTATGTATGTATGTATGTAAATGTGGATGTATGTATACGTCAGTCATCCCATTGCCCCTGGTCCTCTCTCGTGCAGGAGACCCATGGTCACCAGGTAACCGTCAGCGGCCGCTGGACAAGCCCATAGTTCATTCATGGAAGAAACATTGTGTTGTTGTTTAAGGATAGTTAGTATTAGTCAGTGGAAGATGAGATGTCCAGTATGCTCTGCGTAGAAATTGCATCTAGAGCAGTTTGATCCTGTGGCCAGGCCTATTCTATGCTGGCTCCCTTCTACAGCTGGTTGGTGTCCTAAACACAAGCGTGTTACAGTGGTTCTTGTTTCTTTTGAGAGGATTTTTCTCTGTTAGGATGATGTCGTAATGAGGGAGTTCTTGAACTAATGAGTTTTGGAGGCTATATGATAATCTGGATACGAATGTGTTTTTGTGTGGATGTATTCTATGGTATAGATGGTAGGTTGTATATATAAATCAAGCTCCTTTTTTCAGCTGATTGTGCTTGTGTGATGTGATGAGATGGGTGAGTGGGACTAAGGTTTCCAGCATAGTTTTGTGTAACTATCATTTTCATATGAAAATTTTGGTTTCCGACTGTTCTACCCAGTTTTTTTTTTTATGTATTCTGGTAATGTTCTTAGTGCACTCACACACGCACACACACACACACACACACACTCGCACTCACACACATACACACACGCACACACACATACGCACTCGCACAAACACACACACACACACACACACACACACATACACACACACATATATATACACACACATACACACTCACACACACACACACACACACACACACACACACACACACACACACACACACACACACACACACACACACACACACACAAACACACACACACATCGCTGCGCTTCGAGTCGTTACTCCAACTCTTGTGGGCGGGGAGTTGGGAGTGTGTGTGCGTGTAAAGTCACAGCATTACCCATAGATCGGTCAT
>NC_134777.1:53164736-53167236 GCF_046742065.1 Oratosquilla oratoria
AATTATAGTTACTAAAAAAGCTAATTAAAAAACCTATCTTATATAGAAATATATCAAACTTTCAACAATGGAAGATATGTGTAAAGTTACAAAAGTTGAATCAAATATCTCTGCCACAGGCGACTGTCTACCACAAGGCAAATATGCTGCCATCATGCCAAACAAAATTCGGTAAAATTAAGACTACATACCATACAATGTGAGTTGACGTCGAGAAATGTATAGGACGAGTTCCAGAGCTAATCTTTGTGAACGTCCTGTGTGGCATGATGGCAGCATCTTTGCCTTGTGGTAAACCGTCGTGAAGCCAAGGGTTCGAGACCACCCAGTGACAGGCCTGTTGAAATGAAGGTTATGTTTACATAATTCCGTTACATTAGGCAACGCGAGGGATTTTGTCAGCAAGGTAAAACGAATACTATAAGGTACGTTGAGCACCCCCCCCCCCTCCGCGCACATCCACCGTGACGTTATAGGAAATCCAGAGGGGGAGAGAGTGAGAGGTGAAAGAAAATGTAAACTTTAAAGAAAACCATCTGTATGTATGGTAAACTTTAAAATTACACTGTGATGTTCACATAATACTGAAATTACTCAGTATCACTTTCTTATCCTCAAATTATCAGTATCTGAGCTATGACCGCCAGAAAAGTTATAAAAATGTTTTCCATGCTTTCACATTAGATGGATTATATTAATATGACGAGTTATTAGATGGGATGACATGTCAATTTATATGTTGATCAAGTAGATACACACCAACTAGCTGAATACAAACCCAGTAGTAATGACACATAAAAGCATCATATGGTTTTTATCATATTACATTTTGGATTTGCGTGGGTTTCCATATCTCCTCTAGCGTGGATTTTATATGTAGACCTTTATCTCCACCAAGCTCAGTTATGTTTTGACCGGATTCTTTAGTCTGTTTATTTGCAATTGAATGAAAATTTCAGGAAATGTTGCTAATAAATAGTTACTTTCAAAATGACGGCTGCATACATATCCAGATGACCGAGTATTGTGTGTGCCACATAATTCAATTAATTTCTTTCTAAGTTCTTTATCTTTGGGTAGTGAAAAGAAATGTATATTTTTATCACCTTTCAGTCTAACGGCATTGCACTTCTACACTATACAAACTGTTGGCATTTTTATGTTATTTGTCTGCCTTAGCTATCCCTTTAATCAGAAGATGAAACTTCGCTCCACACACTGATGTGTGAGTAACTGACAGCTCTCGATCCTCTGGATCGACTCCATTGTTCCTCACTCAGCAATCATATATTTCATGATTTTTTTTCCCTGCGCAATACCAGATTTTCTTTTCCTATGGACCCGTGACAAAATGGGGTCCCGGGTTTGCCCCTTCACCCGAATAAAACCGTTTGGCGTAAGCCAGAAAGGCGATCTATATAGTCCGTTACGTATGTCAATACGGTACATGGGAAGTAAAATAACTGACCACCCTTGGCATTATCAATAGAACGCACTTATATATATATATATTATTTTATTATCCCTTTCATGTTCCATCCGCTGAGTCGGGAAAGCGGGCTGTGGCGCGTTCGGTTTTTCTCCTTTTTCTTGACGACAGAGAATGTAGTTCGATTCTTACCGGCTAACTGCTACATGCTACCCAAGTATACAGGGCAAAGGTTAACAGCTTGGGTTACAACCAGGAGTCCCCTGAAATAAGCTTTTTTTTTTTTAGATCAAGGCCAATATGGACGCCTTTTCCTTCAATTGTCTTTTGGGTGATCAGTCCTGCCTGAGATTTCGCCGAAGAACGTCTCGCCAGGGGAAAGCGCGCGCGACTGCCCCTAGCCTCGGGCAGAGCCGCAGACTAATGGAAGAGGAGGGGCGTTCTCACAAGGCCTCAGGACGGTGTACTCTACGAATTTTGTTCTGGCTAAAATCGATCGAGGGAGTGTCACATTTATTCGTATGTTTATTCTCTCTGCCAGCAAGCAATTCTATTCAGCTGAGGAAAACCCCCAGGACTCTAAATGGTTACAAATAATATTACCTTTTCTGGTACATTTTTTTTACCCATACGAGTATTGTATACAGCATCAACATTCTCTTTAAAAAAAAATGTCCTTTCAAACATAAAGAAAATTCTCTCTCTCTCTCTCTCTCTCTCTCTCTCTCTCTCTCTCTCTCTCTCTCTCTCTCTCTCTCTCTCTCTCTCTCTCTCTCTCTCTCTCTCTCTTTCTCTATCTACCTATCTATCTATCTATCTATATGTCTATCTATCTCTCAATATATCTATCTCTCTAGTTATATATTTACCTATCTATTCTACTTTATTTAGCATGAATACATGAAAATTAATTCTAACTGCAAGTGATCGGTTACTGGAAGCTGACCGAAGAAAAAGTCATGCAAGTCGACATTTCCTTTGCAAGTTTCCAAGAATTTCTCATGGCACGCGACGACATTTGGCAACGATTTCTAAAACACTGTAAAGGGCTAGCCAATCCCCCCCCCCCCA
>NC_134777.1:53172236-53179736 GCF_046742065.1 Oratosquilla oratoria
TGTAATTAAGTTAATGCAATTTATTATTTCAAAGTTAAGTATGATGATTGGATAGGAAGAAGGAGGACCTTACGAGAATTGCTACTTTCCAGTACGCTATAATTAGATACCCGTACTTATCTACAGTAAGTAGACAAAGAAAGGGTTTGGTAGCCAGCAGCGGACAGGATGGGTCAAGGAAGAGTGTAGGAGATAGGGGAAAGTGTGTGTGTGTGTGTGTGTGTGTGTGTGTGTGTGTGTGTGTGTGTGTGTGTGTGTGTGTGTGTGTGTGTGTGTGTGTGTGTGTGTGTCTGTGTCTGTGTCTGTGTCTGTGTCTGTATCTGTGACTATGCCTGCGTCTGTGACTGTGTCTGTGTCTGTGTCCATGTCTGTGTCGTTGTCTGTGCCTGTGTCTGTGTCTGTGTCTGTGTCTGTGTCTGTGCCTGTATATATATAATTGTGTCTATGCCTGTGTCTGTGTCTGTTTCTGTGTTTGTTTCTGTGTCTGGGCCTGTGTCTGTGCCTGTGTCTGTGTTTGTGCATGTGCCTGTGCTTGTGTCTGTGCCTGTGTCTGTGTCTGTGTCTGTGTCTGTGTCTGTGTCTGTGTCTGTGTCTGTGTCTGTATCTGTGTCTGTGTCTGTGTCTGTGTCTGTGTCTGTGTCTGTGTCTGTCTTAGTCCTAACTCATGAAAGTCATTAATATGATGGACACTGTTAGGATGGGGATGATGACAGGCTCTTACCAGAAGGTGCAATTGAGCACAGAAGTTCTGGCATTGGAGGGGATGGAAGAGAGGAGGGGGAAGGGGTGGAGGATGTGGGGGCGGCACAGCTAAAAGCACTGCATGAAGACGTACGTACGAGTATGTGTGTATGTGTATGTATGTGTTTGTGTGTGTGTGTGTGTGTGTGTGTGTGTGTGTGTGTGTGTGTGTGTGTGTGTGTGTGTGTGTGTGTGTGTGTGTGTGTGTGTGTGTGTGTGTGTGTGTGTGTGTGTGTGTGTGTGTGTGTTTTTGTGCGTGTGTGTGTGTGTTTTAGTGAGAATGGGCATTTTATTTTTATACTTTCTGCCGTCTTTATCGCCGCTCTTTGAAGTAGTTAGATGGAAAAATAGGCTGTCTCTCAATCTTGCCACCCTCAGCTACATCAAGTGGGTTCCTTGTGATAAGAGAGATTTTTGGGATGTGACAGGGAGGGGGAGGGAGAGAGCAGACGGGAAAGAAGAATAGGAAAGGGACAGAAAGGGGGAAGAAGGTAAAAGGAGGAGCTTGTATATCATGAGGCTTAATTTTGAGTCAAATCGTAAATGATGTTGGTAATAACATTTAGTTAATACAAGATTAACAGAACATCTATTGACACATCTTTGTAATCACTCTACAACGTGGCTATCTATAACTGTGCTCTTTTCTCTGGGAAAGATATCACCAAATGCACATACGATCCTTGTAACCAAGTTACGATCATCGTAACCAAATTGTGACCATCGTAAGCAAGTTACATTTTGACTCGGGAGACGGTCATTAACCGACGAGGAAAACGGAAAGCAGTTGGCTCGTTTCCAAGGGCGAAACAGTGTTCCCTTTCTTCTCCCTCAACTCCCTCCCCCATATCTCCCCTTCCCCCCCCCCTAGTCCTCATCTTTCCCTACCCCACCTCTCACCTTCCTCTTAAACTTGTTGTTATCTAACATAAGTCCCCGAAGCGGTCGTGCTGAGTATGAGAAAGGGAAAATAAGCACCTTAATAAGTAGGCGGGAGAAAGGAAGGCCATTCCCTCCCTCTCTCCCTCCCACACTCACCGCCGATGGCTTCATCTTCAGAGTCAACTGAGCTCCTTGATTTTATAAAACGGGGGCGATGGGCAGTGGATGGAATTTCTTCTAGCTTCCAGAAAAGCATTCCAGCTTTCTTTCTCTTCTTTCTTTTAATCATTTCTTTCTTTCTCACTTTCCTTCTTTTTTCCTCCTGTCTTCCTTTCTTTGTTTTTTTTTTCTTTCTTTTTGTGGTCTTTGTTACGAAATCTAGTCATTAAATTGTAGTGGCGTGATCCAAAGAGAGGACGAATCATAACCGCCCAGCATGCATTGGTGGTAAAACGCCTTGGCTCCGTAGAGCTTCAGTGAGCCGCCATGATCGGGAAGGAAGAAGGAGAAGTAGGAGTAGGATGAGAAGGAGGAGGAGGAGGAGGAGGAGGAGGAGGAGGAATTGAAAAAGGGGAAGGAAGATGAGAAGGAGAGGCAGGCCGAAGCAGTAGGAGGAATATTAGGAGGGATGGGAGACGACCCAAAACTTTAGCAACTGGTGAAGAACGAAGGCGACCAAGAAATCGTGTTGTTATGTTTTCGATCACTAAGCAGAAGCATACAGATACCCAGAAACCTCACCTTTCACAAAGAAACTAATAATCACAGGACAACCTTCCAGGAAACCGTTATATTCTTCGACTTCATCACGAGGAGCCGAAAGAGGACGACGGGAAACCGTTAAGGACGCGTTTGAAGTTCAAATGGAGATGGACAGGAACAAGAAAAACGCCGTCGTGACATGGCTCTGGTGGGAGATGGAAACCAACAATAGACTTAATAGTTTGTGGTTCTTTGGGGTGGGAAAAGTAGATAAACAGGCAATGAAATAAACAGGTAGTGTCAAGTTTAGTGTCAATCATCCACTGCAGGACAACCCAATTCCTTTGAGCCCTGGTTCTAAGCCTTTTTTGGCAGCGAGGTAAAATTATGTCTAGATCGACCATGGCGACCAATACCCTCATCAATCTTTTGCTTTATTTAAATTCTAGAACGATTGTGCTTCTAAAAACGTGTGGTAGAAACAAAAATCAAATACATGGATTTTTATGAGTTTAAATGTTATTGATTTAGGTACTCTAACAAGGTATGATTTCTTATAATGATATTTTTGATAGGAATATTAGGAAAATAACAAGTCCACAAACCCATGGCGACCCATTCAGATGGTTTGGGAATCCAACATTGGGTCGCGACCCAGGGGTCAAGAACCAATGCCATAGACAGACTCCATAGAGGGACGACGAAGCCCTCGTCTAGCATTAGCTTTAACAAAGGGGTTGATGAAGGCATTAAGAAACCCTCATTTCCTTAGCTACCGAGGGGAAGGGTGCCACGGAGATGAGTGAAATAGCCCCGATGGTAGCTAGAATGAAAGGAAAAATGCCACCAGGCACGGAAGGGACTCATGTAAGGGAAGAAGAAACATTCGAGAACCAAACCGTTCACCATGACAACGAAAGGGGCTTCCACTTACTTTAATAGAATCGCCTGACGATATATAAAGATTGCCATTGTATTATAAGATCTGGTCGAGAATAAGTTTAATTTTCATCTTTAAATGACAGAATGTGGGGAGGACCTTTCCCAGTTGAATAAAATCGTCTGGAGAAAAAAGAAAATATACTAAACAACAATAACCATCACCAAAGGTCTTGTCCCTTCCGTGCCGAGTGGTTCTTTTCCTTTTACTCTGGATGCCACTTGGCTATTTCATCCATCTCAGTGGCCTGTTTGCACTATCATTATCAACCATACCACGTGGTACTTTCCTAATAATTCTATTCATATCTTTGGTACCAACCCCACCCCACCCCCCACCTGGTAAAGACGTGCTAACCATTTCTGTTGAATCTTAAAACTACTTTTTATTTCATTCGGATTCTACGTAGCTCTAACTGTTAACTCCTCTTCTGCCGCGCTTTTTTCGTCAATTCAAAACACCGAAACCCGATGGAGTTTTCCTTGAAAGGCATGGAGTGGGGCGGCAAGAAGGCAAGCGATCCTTCCATCGCCTCACCTCAGAAGACACCTCACGCTGCAGGAAGAGTGAGTGCGTTGGTTGGGTGGGGTGGGAGTGAGGGTGGGGGTGGTGGCTATGGACCTCGTGACCCTCCTCCTACCACTGATTTGAGTTCTCTTCCTTCGGCTACCCCATAATCGAGTGGAGAGTTCTACACCAGGGCTCGGTAACCCTTGAAAGAGACTTTGCCAGTTCCTTTGATTTGTAGAAACCTACGTACCCCAACAGCACTTCATAGTCCGCAAGTTAATGTCAATTTATATGCATTGTGTTACTACAATGGGGGTACCAGTAAATGTTAAATCCTGTAAGATCTGGTTTTACTTTGATCTCTTGTCGTCACATTTAGTTTATTTGAAGTAGTGATGCTATTTTTCGATACTGCGACAAGTTTTCAAGACCAGGTGGCGTGCCAGGGTCAACGTGCCGTGTTTGGCACGCGTGCCAGAGGTTTTCGACCCCTACCTTACGCAAATACATTTTGCAAGAGCCAATCAGTGTCTTCATAAGTCGTCAGAAACGAGCCCATGTCAATTCGAATTGCTTGAGTACCGGAATGGAATGGAATGGCTTCGTGTCATACCTGACTCCAGCTTTCCATCCATTCTCTTGGAGATTTCAATCTGCTATGCTGCAGTACCGGAACGGTTTCGTGTCAGATGTGCGCTTTCTATTATTACCGCTGGGCTGTACTGCTGAGTTTTACGGTCTTAGGTTAGGTTAGATTAGATTAGTTTAAGCTGGGTTGAATTAAGTTAGGTTAGGTTAGTTTGGGCTTGTTTAAATTAGGTTAAATTAGGTTAGGTCAGGTTGGGACTGGTTAGGTTAAGTAAGGTTAGGTTAGGTTGGGTTAGATTAGGTCGGGTTAGGTTATGTCAGGTTAGGTTATGTAAAGTTAGGTTATGTCAGGTTAGGTTAAGTTAGGTAAGGTTAGATTAGGTTAGGTTAGGTTAGGTTAGGTTAGGTAAGATTAGGTCAGGTTAGGTTAGGTTAGGTCAGGTTAGGTTAGGTTAGGTTATATTATATATTATATTAGGTTAGGTCAGGTTAGGTTAGGTTAGGTTAGGCTAGGCTAGGCTAGGTTAGATTAGATTAGATTAGATTAGATTATGCTAGATTAGGTCAGGTCAGGTCAGGTTAGGTTAGGTTAAGTTAGGTTAAATTAGGTTAGGTCAGGCTAGGTTAGGTTAGCTTAAATTAGGTTAGGTTAAGTTAGCTAAGTTAGGTTAAATTAGGTTAGGTCAGGCTTAGGGAAAGTTAGCTTAAGTTAGGTTAGGTTATTCCTAATTCAGATTCATTCAAAACACACCAAAAGCCACAAAAAAAAAAAACATAAATTCACCCAAATATGAAGACAGCAGTTGCAGTGACTCGAGGAACGTGAGAAGAACCAGAGCCCTTCGATGTTTGTGTGGGTGCATTGGGAGATTATGAGGGAAACACTTCCTCCTACCGTGGGAACAAAGGGTGAGAAGTAAGGGCGTCTTCTTGGGAGTGCTCAAGAGTGTGTAACACGAAAGCATGTTATCTCGGCGTGTCATGTCCGTTGTGTCATGTGTAAGGAAGGGATGCAAATGAGGTCGATGTGGTGTCACAAGGAACGAGGCTTCGAGCGCCTCTTTCCTGTTGTGTCATTTGTCACCATGAGGACAAATGAAACGCGGGCAGAAGGAACGAGGTTAGCTATTGTGGATTCTAAGGAAAATTTGAAAAACCTCAAGCTGGGACCACTTCTCTTCCGGGGGCGGGTTTGTGCCACGGAAAGGAATAGAATAGTATGCCAGTAGCCAGAATAAAGTATCCTGGCGCCACAAAAGGGAAAGTGTCACCCGATACGGAAGGTGTTCATCGAGACAAACTTTCTTCGCCACCGAGGGGGAGGAAGGGTGCCACGGAGATGAATGGAACGGCAGCGAGAATAAAAGTGAAAGTCCCACACGCTACGGGAGACATTAACACTCTCAACCTGGAGATGCTGATTCGTTCGTTGTTTGTTTCCTTTTTTACCCTGGAAAGAGGATCTTAGCAGATCGAGACCCCGTTCAGGCCAGAGTCGCCTTCTCAGCTGCCTCCACCCTCCTCATCTGCTAAAATTGCTGCCTCCAGTCCTCATTATATTGTCTCTGATATAAGTACCAAAATATTATCATTATTTCTCCTTGTCCACCTGATAAAAACATGGCCTGGACATCGCCTTGGTCACACACTTCACGATCATCAGGAACCGTTCCCGAGTCTCGTGACTTTTGGTTGTCGTGAATCCTTCCCGTACTCGTGATCATCGACTCTCCGTGCGTGGCGACTCGAGACCGTGCGTCACTGACCTTCGACCTTCCCCCCCCCAAAAAAAGTACATATATATGTACATATATATGTATATATATATGTACATATATATGTACATATATATGTACATATATATGTACATATATATGTACATATACATATGTACATGTATATGTACACATATATGTACATATATATGTACATATACATATGTAAATATATATATGTATATATATATATATATATTGCTAATAATAATTATTAACAATACTTCCACTACTACTACTACTACTACTACTACTACTACTACCACCACCACTAATAATAGTAATGTTAATAATGATAATAATGATAATAATGATAATAATGATAATAAATGATAATAATGATAATAATGATAATAATGGTGATGGTGATAGTGATGATGGTGATGTTGGTGATGATGATAGTGATGATAGTGATGATGATGATAGTGATGATGATAGTGATGATGATGATAGTGATGATGATGATGATGATAGTGATGATGATGATAGTGATGATGATGATGATGATAGTGATGATGATAGTGATGATGATGATGATGATGATAGTGATGATGATGATGATGATGATAGTGATGATGATGATGATGATAGTGATGATGATGATGATGATAGTGATGATGATGATGATAGTGATGATGATGATAGTGATGATGATGATGATGATGATAGTGATGATGATGATGATGATAGTGATGATGATGATGATAGTGATGATAGTGATGATGATAGTGATGATGATAGTGATGATGATGATGATGATGATGATGATAGTGATGATGATAGTGATGATGATAGTGATGATAGTGATGATGATAGTGATGATGATGATGATAACGATAACGATAACGATAACGATAACGATAACGACAATAGTAATAATAATAATAACAATAATTCTACCAACCGCGCCATCTAGTCGTGTATGTGTATGTGTGTGTGTGTTTATTTATGTATTTATATATGTATGTATGTATGTATGTATGTGTATATGTATATATATCCCTTCTTAAAAGTCTCTTTCTTTGCCTATACACTTATGTATACATTCCTCCTTAAACTTCTGTCTTTGCCTTAACATTCTTCTCTTCTTTCGTTTTACGAACTAGGAACAAGCGTAGTTCAGCAAGAACAGGCCAATCAATCGGGAATCCATATTGTTGGTTTTTATATTTACTTTTCGTCGTCGTCTTTCTTGTTGTGCCATCACCTGTGTGTGTGCCACCAGTCTTGAGTTCTAGCAACTGAATACGAGTTCCTACTTCGAGTGACGGTTAAGGAGCCGGTGTGACCGCGGCTTTCTCGGAACCGCCTTCATTGCCATCACATCAACCCTCGCCTCATGATCTAGTACCGTTCTACTCG
>NC_134777.1:53187236-53189736 GCF_046742065.1 Oratosquilla oratoria
CTTATTTTTTGTATTTTTTCTTCTGCTCTCTCCCTTTCTTTTTCTCTCCTGTCTTCTTCTTCCTTTTCTATTCTTTTTTGTTCTTCGTCTTGTTCACTCCTCTTCTTTTTCGTCTTCATCTTGATCTTCGTATTCTTCTCGTATCTTCTATTCATTTCTTGTTCTTTCCTATTTCTTCTCATTTTCTTTTCTCCTTTTTTCTCCATTTTCTTCTTTTTTCTTATACTTTCCTTCTCTTTCTTCTTTTTTTTTATTTCATTTTCTATCTTTTCTCTTTTTTTTCCTGTTTCATTTCTTCCTACTTCCTTCTCTTTTTTCTTTTCTATTTTCTCCTCTTATACTTATTTATTCATATTCTTCACCTACTCCTTCTGTCTCTTTTTCCTTTCTTTATTGTCCTATTCCTGTTCATCATCCTCTTTTTCTATTTATTTCCCCCCTTCACATATTTCCCTTACATATTTTTCAGACTTTTCTTTTTGATATCTCATTTTTTTTTTTTCGTTTTATTTCTCCTTCTGTTTCTTTTTCTACTTTTCATATTTCTTCTGTTTCAACCCTTTTTTCTGTCTCCACCAGATTTCATCTAGTTTGTTTATTTTGTTATACATATTTTGCTCTCTTATCCTCTTCATTTTTTTCCCTTCTCTCTTTTATACTTCCCACTCCACACCTTCTTCGTCCTCTCTTCCTCCTTCTCTTCCTCCTCCCTAGTCTTGTTTTCGTTATTATTTTATATTCATCTTCCTTCCTTTTGAACTATTTTCTCTCTCTCTATCATCTCTCCTTTTTTCAAAGAAATTCAATTTCTGTGCTTGATCTTATTCATCATTCTTCCTCCTCCTTCGCCTCTTCCTCCTCCTCCTCCTTCTCCTTTTCCTCTTTTTCCTCCTCCTTTTATCAGATCTAGAAAAATATTCTCTCCTTCTCCCTTTGGACATCGTTTACATCAGTTGTACAATGTTTCCCTTTGTCCTCTTTTCTCTTTATCTTCCTCTTCTTCCTCTTCCTCCTCCTCTGCACATTTTCTTCCTTCATTGTCTTTTTTTTTGTTCCTACTCTACTTTTTTCTTGTTTCTCTTCCTTCTCCTTCTACTCTTTGTCTTTATCCTTATCCTCTTAAATACTCCCTTTTCTTCTCCCTCCTTTTCCTCCTTCTTCTAGTCCTCTTTATCTTCATCTTCCATTTATTCTACCTCCACCTCTACTCCTCCTTATCTTCCTTATTTTCATTTTCTATTTCTAACTTATCGTTTTATCTTCATCTTCCTTTCTTTCTACCTCATATTTCTCCACCTCCTATTCATACTCCTCCTCCTCCTCCTACTGTCAATCCTCCTCCTCCTCCTCCTCCTCCTCTTCCTCCTCCTCGTCCTCCTCCTCGTCCTCTTCCTCCTATTCCTCCTCTTCATCTTGCTCTTCCTCCTCGTCCTCTTGTTCTTCCTCCTTTTCTTCCTCTTCTTCCTCCTCCTCCTCCTCCTCCTCCTCCTCCTCTTCCTCCTCTTCCTCCTCCTCCTCTTCTTCCTCCTCCTCCTCCTCCTCCTCTTCCTCCTCTTCCTCCTCCTCCTCCTCTTCCTCCTCCTCCTCCTCTTCCCCCTCCTCTTCAGACCTTTCGACTCCTGACGGCTGTCCAGTCTCCTTCACCGGGCCTCTGCCCTTCGTCGGACAGTTCCCGTTACGCTCAGGAAGTTCCTGCCGGGGGCGCGGCGGTGGCGGTCGACACGCACGCGGGCGCTGTGCACACACACACACACAAACACACACGAACACCAAACAAGACAGAACAACCTTGGCATTCTAGATATCATTCGAGTGGGCAACACATAACTATACGGTGGAAGAGGTAAGAGTGGAGGTGGTGAAGGAGGGGGAGGAGGAGGAGGAGGAAAAGAAGGAGGAGGAGGAGGAAAAGGAGGATCAGGAGTAGTAGTAAGAAGAGTATTATGAGTAGGAGTAGATGGAGGAGAACGAGGAGGAGGAGGAGGAGGAGGAGGAGGAGGAGGAGGAGGAGGAGGCGATGGCGAGAAAGAAGAAAGGCAAGGGGGAGGAGAAGGAAGAGTAGGAAGAGGAGAAGAAATAGGAGGAGGAGGAGGAGGAGGAGGAGGAGAAGGAAATGGGAGAAGGAGCAAGAGGAGATGGAGAAGGAACAGAAAAAGGAGGAGGAGTAAGATTAGGAGGGGAAGGAGGAGGAGGAGCAAGAGGAGGATTAGGACGAGGAGGAGGACGAGAAGGAAGAGACCGAATAGAAGGAGGAGGATAGGGAGGAACAGACGGAGAAGAAGAAGAACAAAGGTAGAAAGAGGAGAAAGAACAGGAGGAAGAGAAGAAGGAAACGGAAAAAAGGACCGTAATCGAGACGGGATCCAACTCTTTTGGTGCCTGAGGGGGTGGGGGAGGGGGAGGTTCTGGGTGCCACGGAGATGAACAAAATATTCTTGCGGCAGCCGGAATGAAAGAAAACGTGCAAAGAAGACGATCAGGATCATCAGAGAGAAAACGA
>NC_134777.1:53207236-53209736 GCF_046742065.1 Oratosquilla oratoria
CAAAGCGGTTTCTCCAGCAGGTGCTTCATGGCCGTGGCGCATCTGCTGCCACTGATTGGGAGAAACTTCAAATTCTTGTCGTTAGAGAGTAATGCGTGCTCTTCACACCAGAAAGAAATGTCGTTAAATTTTATACATTGGTACGGTGCGACACACACACACACACACACACGCACACACACACACACACACACACACACACACACACACACACACATACATATATATATATATATATATATATATATATATATATATGTGTGTGTATATATATATATATATATATATATATATATATATATATATACGCATACATACACACAAACACAAAGCTCCTTCCTTCCCCAGCGGAGTTGAGGTGCCGGCTGACATTTTTGCGATTCTGAAATGTTCAGCCCTCAGAGTAACTCGAACTCGAATCTATGATTGAGCAGTCGAGCATGGTACTAGCGCACCATTGAGTTGGTATGTACACATACAAAGACACATTATTATCATCATCATCATCGGGATGGCATGCGTGTGGGGAAATTAGTAGCTAGAGTACATAACTGTAGCGATGGATTAGTGACAGTGATGTGTTAAGTCACTAGAATTGTTTGACAGTGACGACAGTAGCGGCACGCTTTGCGGTAATCCCGGTAATGGAAGGTAAAGGTAGGAGTAACGCTATGAGTGAAGACACCGAAGGGTTCGAAAGGTTGCGAGATTCGACCTGAGAGTGGCATTCAGTCAAGAGTCGCCTTGGAGTGCTTTCGCCTTGGAGGGGGGGAGGGGGGGAAGATGGAAAGGAACAAAAGGAAGGAGAGGGCTCGTCAAAAGGTGGGGGAATGAGAAGGGGAAGAGACGAGAGGAGAGAACAAGGGAGGATAACAGAGGACACGGGAATGCGTGGGAGTACAGGTGAAGGTAGGAGAGGAGAGAAGAACAGAGTAGAGCAAAAGACTGAAAAGAGGACTGTCAGAGAAAGGAGGAGAGGAGAGGAAAGAAGACGGAGGGAATGGGAGAAAAGCGGAGGAAGATCAGAAAGTAATAGATGGTGAACGATAAGGACAGGAGATCACGGAGGGGAGTTTGGAAGGAAAGGAAGAAGGACGAGGAGGAGGAGGAGGAGGAGGAAGTAAAAAAGAATGGAGTGGAACTGGGAGGATGTAATGCAGAGAAGAGAATTACATGTGGGGGATGTGAAAAGAGAACTTTGGAGAATCGAAGACGAGAAGAAAGAGAAGGAAAAAGAAAAAGAGATATCCTTAGATGGATTCAGAACCTCATGGAACCTCTGCGTAGCTGTTTTAGTTGTTGTTGTTTTTTTCCCTAATTGAAAAACAACAATGGGAAAATAATTAAGATTAGTTGGAAGATTCACACATGTGTGTAACATATCTAATTCATACAACAAATATATATATATATATATATATATATGTATATATACATACATATATATATACATATACATATATATATACATATATATATGTGTGTGTGTGTGTACATATATATATATATATGTGTGTATATATATACATATATATGTATATACATGTACGTATATATGTATATATATGCATATATATACACACATATATATATATATACATAGATAGATATATACATATATATATATATACATATATATATATACATATATATATACATATATATATATATATATATATATATATATATATATATATGTATATATATATATATATACAGTATATATGAGGGAAGGGGGCGTGGTGAGGAGCCTGAGGTGCAAGGAAAGGATGGAGGATTAGGAGGAGAAGGAGGAGGTGGAGGAGGAAGAAAGTTGAAGTAGATGATGAGATGGGAGCGCATCTCAGAAAACGTGGAAAAAGAAAAGAAAAAAGAAAGAGCCGAGAAATGGAGGGAAGGAGCTCAGCGAAGAGGAATTGAAGAGACAGAGATGTGAATAACGATTAAGAGGAGCAAGATATAAAACGAAAAGGAAGAAATATGGAAGGAGGATGATGAGGAGGGAGAAGAAGAGTGGGACAAGGAGCAGGAGGAAGAGGAGGAGGAGAAGAAAGGAGAATACGAGGAGAGGGACGGGGGAAATTAGAGAAAAGATAAGGTCGAGGGAGAAAAAAAGGTGAAGGAGAAAGACGACGATGGCGATGGCGATGACGACGATGACGACGATGACGACGATGACGACGACGACGACGACGACACTGGTGATAATAACGACAAGGACGACAACGGGAATGGGATGGAGAAAGTGTTGGTGGAGAGGGGAGAGGTGGGGACGATGGTGGGTAGTCGCGGTGGCCAAGGGGGGGTGGGCAGCGGGGATGTACAGTACTTGTCAATGTTGCTGGAGAGCCCACACGTGCCTCAAGAAGAGAGGGAGGAGGAGGAGGAGGAGGAGGATGGGGGAGAAATGGCAAAGTGTCTCCTCAGCACAAAGGAGGGATGAGGACGGCACAGGGGAAGGGGAAGGAGGAGAAGGGAGAGGAGGAGGAGGGGGAGGAGG
>NC_134777.1:53219736-53222236 GCF_046742065.1 Oratosquilla oratoria
TCTTTTTCTTCCTCTTTTTCTTCGTGATTGAAACTGTATTTTTATGCCAACCCTGGCAAGTTACTGTCCCAAGACTGATTGTATACGTGCACAGCTGCCTTGGTAAAGGTGTTCTACAGGCGTTTTGATTTATTTATCTATTTGGATCAGCCTACCTTGAATAAACATTCGGAAACCATCGTAAAGTTTTTTGGATATACAAAGACTTTTATTCTGCCTAAGGGCAGCGACTTTGTTACAGAGAGAATCTTCGGGGTCTCCATTAGTTATGGACATTCATCTTTTCATTGTCATCAATGGCTTCTGCAGTTCTTCAACCGATTTTATTCAGTCGAGGAAAACCCAAGTGAGCAGGATTAAACCTCTATCCATCTCTCTCACTGCCATTCACGACTTTTACTTCTTGGACTTCCTGCCTTCCACTGGGCCGTTTTTGTTCAGCTAAAGAAAATCCCACAAACCCACCACCACGCGCTTCCTCTCTCCCTCCCACCCCCCACCTCCTTCTCCGGGGTAGCGTCGGGGTTAAATATGATGGAGGTGGAGGTGGGGTGGGGAAGGGGTTGCATCTGCGTCGTGAGGTGCGAGGAAAGGGAAGGCCATGAGCCACAGGATCGTCGTCGTCGACATACATGCGTCAGAGTGCCAAAAGAACTGGCAAACCTGGTGTCGTGTGAGGGTCGTCCGTGAGAAGACGCAAATCCTGCTTTTGTCCACTGTTCATAACACACCTTGATTAATTTCTTCCAGTAATAGGTGGACATTTTCCTTTAATTACATGTGAGCGCATGTGTACATGAACGCGCGCACGCACGCACACACACATACACACACACACATACACACACACACACACACACACATTTCCTGAGGTTTCCTGATATGCAGTTAGGATCGCTTGTTGAGCCAGGGCCACGCGGAGTGCCGCCCTCAAGTAGTGCGGGTGAGGTGGTGCAGCAAGCTGTTTCTCTCCGTAGTTACGTAATAGTGGGGAAGCGCTGGATGGTCTGTGACTGTCCTCAGAAACTTATCCAAATCACTCTTGAATGATTCCAGGGTCCCTGTTAGTTCTCGTATATGTCTTGGTAGTCTATTGAATAGTTTGGGTCCGTACACTCCAATGGAACTTTCTTTCAATGTTTGAATTTTTTTCCATGAGCCAGCAATAGGTGGTATCGCATATAATACTCCACGTCTGGCGATATGGGTGGTTTTTATTGCTTCACTAGACTCAAGATTGGGAACCAAACCGTTGACGATTTTCCATATGTAAATTATAATATAACGTTCTCTTCGTCTTTCCAATGAGTACAGATTTAACTGTCGTAATCTCTCCCAATAGTTGGTGTTTTCTAGCCCTTCTATTCTAGATGTGAATGTGCGCTGCACTGCTTCTATTGTTCTTATCTGGCCAATGCTGGTTGGGCACCAGAGCTGACAGCAGTATTCAACGAGTGGTATTATCAGAGATTTATATAATGTTAACATTGTTTCTGGATTCCTTGTATTGAAAGTTCTCAGAATCCATCCCATCTGCTTTCTTGCTTTTCCTGTTAAACTGACTATGTGTTGTGTGAATGTGGCATCGTCAGTAATAATGATGCCGAGGTCCCGTACACTATTCTGTTGTTTAATAGTTTCGCCATCTGGTGTCTTATAATTAATTGTTTATGATGTGGCTGCTTTTGGGATGTCTGTAACTCACTAGTTCGAATTTTGATAGGTTAAATTCCATGAACACACACACGCACACACACACACGCACGTACATACACACACACACACACACACACACACACACACACACACACACACACACACACACACACACACGCACATACACACACACACATATAGATAAACTAACGGACAAAATATACAAGATAATAAATTGCTCACTCAAAGAAGGAAAAGTACCACAAGATTGGAAATATATATATAGTAGCCAAATTACCCGCTCGTTGCTTCGAGTTCGTGAATAACCCCTAACCTAACCATGCCCCACCTAACTTTAACCCTTAACCCTAAAAATTTTTTTTAAATGAAATATAGCTTTAAACACTCCCCCTCCCAGCTCTGAGCTCTCTTACGGGGGGTGGGGGTGGGTAGCTGTCGATCAGAAATCCAACACGTGATCCAAAGACCAAGGTGAATATATATAAATATATATATATATATATATCTATATATATATATATATATATATATATATATGCATGTATATATGTTTATATATATAACTTGTATATATATATATATATATATATATATATATATAGGTGGATAGATAGATAGGTATTGTATGTGTGCGTGCGTGTGTAGGTACGTCTACGTAATTGTATTTACCTAAATGTAAAATACATAATAGATTATATTCTCTGCCTGTGTTACCATCGGTGAAACTGAACTTTAAATTCGTTTTATACTGATAGAATGCACTGTTTTTTCTCCCATGTTGCTCCGCGAGTTAGCGTATCTGCGTTCTCGTTTTACTCTTTTT
>NC_134777.1:53227236-53239736 GCF_046742065.1 Oratosquilla oratoria
CTAAAAAGGGTTTGCATGTACAAGGTCATCTAGGGGGTCGGGTTTATCTGAGAAGGGAGTGAGTTGATACCCGATGAAGTAGGTACGCCAAGGACTTTGGGAGGTCACTGAGGAGGAGGAGAAGAAAAAGAATAAGAGGAAAAGGAGGAAGCGGAGGAGGAGGAGTAGAAGAAAGAGGAGGAAGAGGAGTAGCAGCGGGTGTCCATAGAGGTCATTACTTCTGCGGGAGTGATGGGTACACGGAAATACAAAAGGGCCGGAGACCGTGCAAAGGTAAGATGGTGGTTGCAACAACAACAAAGAAGCAAGATTTAAAACATATTGTTCATGAGGTATGCTTGAGGGTGGCCAGGACATGGAGCTGGTTCTGCCGGTGATGTGTTAGTATGGTGATGATGATGATGATGATGATGATGATGGTGATGATGATGATCATCATCATGATCATGATGATCATGATGATGGAGATGCTGACGATGACGACAATAGTAATGGTGACGTTGATGACGAGGCGGTAATAACTGAGGAAAAGAACTGATTATGGTGTTAGTGGTTTAGCTTGTGTTGGTGGTCATCGTGATTCCGCTACTAAAACAATAAGCTCTCTCTCTTTCTCTCTTTCTCTCTTTCTCTCTTTCTCTCTCTCTCTCTCTCTCTCTCTCTCTCTCTCTCTCTCTCTCTGTCTGTCTGTCTCTCTAGTCTTTCTTATTATGAGTTAAAAGATGTCTGCTGGTTTGCTTTTCCTTCACATTCTCAAGAAGCTTAGTGTCATGTATAAAAGGACGAAAATAATGGACACCACGGCCGAGCCCAGTGCACTAAGAAAAATATTTCTTAAACACATGTTAACTGACATGAAAACTGTTCGTGCTCGAAGCCAAGGTCTCAACACCGCACCTTTAGCATTGCAGCCTCGCTGGACAGGTACGGAAACCTCAGGGTCACATCCACCCCTTCCTTGCCCAGGGAGTACCACAGCGAGGAACAAAAAGGCCTGTTGCTGGCCGGAATAAACCGAATGAGTACTTTGGGGTATCAATGATGGTTATATTGAAACTGATTGCCAGAAGGTGGGAGGGGCAAGGACCGTGAGGTTTCGAGCCATAACTGTGTTTCCTATCTGAGTAAGGATCAAATTACCTGCGCTGTCTTCTGCTTCACGCCATCATAGGGAATCTCTTTGATCTCCTTGATTCTTTTAGTCTTTATGCCGTCGTGTTCAGGAAAGGGACGAGTGGCTCTTCTTCTCATCTTCAGTCCCCGTCTTCGAGAAACTTGTGTTGTCGATTCTGGAAGAACCTCTTCTCTGTGTCTGGTTTTTTTTTTTTTTTTTTATAATTATCATCCTTTCTCCTTCTTCCCCTATCTATTGACGTTTTAGATTTACTTCCTCGGGAAGAACGATAATCAAAAACTTTTATCACTCACTTCCCAGCAAGTACAACTATGGTCCACAAGGAATGAAGCACGTCAACAAATTTCATAATTTTTAGCTTACATAGTTAAATGGATCCCACATAACTTCGAATAGAAAACAGACTGCCTGGCAATTGAGCCCATTCTTTTTTCAGCATTACTCAAACATATGTAATTACTAGGTTGAACATCACTTATTTATATCTTATCATTCCTAAATTCCCTTCGGGAAGGTGCCAAGATAAGAGAGAAGGAGGAGGGTAGAGGGGAGTGGAATATATAGGAAATAGAATGGATGGAAGTGGTTTCTATGCCTTTTTCTTTTTGGCTACCCCCCGTGTAGGGGTAAAAGACCTTTGGTATATGTATGTATCTAAGAATAACAAAAAAAAATTACTCCCGGCTGTCTTTTGATGAACCCGGGTGCCCGGCTGTCTTTTAATGAACCCGGGTGTATGTTTGTCCCCCACTGAACCGGCAAAAAGGGACACGTGTGTAATAAAAGTTTTAACCGTTAAAAAAGGAGGGCAACAAATCTTACGATTAGATCACCAGGAACAATGCCTTTAGAAACTGAAGCCGACAAAAAGAAGCGTCAAAGACATTTTTGGAAGTGGGTTACAGGTACTCGGAAAATTTCAAAAGCCGCTTTACAAAATGATAAGAGTTTGAGTTGCCGACTACGGAATGAACATGCCCAAACTTTTCCAAGCTTATACCAGGCTGTCAAAAAAATTTGTGTTAAGGAATCTGTGCGGGAATTTCATCGAAAGGTGATTAAGTTCAATGATTCTCTACGAAACAACAAAGATTTTCGAGCGAAGTGAAGCGAGCAGCGCCGCAGGCCAAGCACCCACGACGCAGCCGTGGCTGGCGAAGCCAGGTGCTTGTGTATTCCTAAATTCCAAAGGGAGCTTGACTTCTATGGTTCCTTAGTTTCGACTACCCTACTGGTTCCTCCGGCTCTCCGAAATCCTTTCTTGTTCTTGATTCTACAGCGGGCCACACTTCTATACTTCACACACTGACTTCACATCATTTGGTCTAACGATCTCAGGAGCTTTGTCCCCCTTTTGATAGTGAGGGTTTTTCCTTCAACTGAATTAAATCTTCTGGTGATGGCCAGTCTTATTTCCAAGTCTTCCTCACTGGTTTGTTCTGATAACACGGAATGACAATTTCATCGCCATTACTACTTAAAGCAAAACTATATAAAGATTTGTCCTACCTGATAAAGATGAATGTTATATTTCTCGTGATTAGTTTTAATGCTGCAGTCACTAATAAGCAGTAACCGTGAATGTCTTGAGATTGATTCTTTCTCCAAGTAACAATTTATTTGCGTATTTATTCTAAAGAAAATGTATTTCTTAAATCCTCGATCCTCCAACCACTCTAATGCCATCATACCTTCTTCCTACTCACTTTCTGTTTTGTAATCTGTCCCTTCAAGACTCGTTGTCATATGACTTACTCGTCCGCGAGTATCTTCAGAATCAGAACAACATTTCCTCATTCAGAATCGCCTTCTCATCCCCCCCCCTACCATTCCTCTTTGAGGTACATTGCCCTGCCTTCTTCAAGAAGCTTCGCATACCGGAGAGGTCCTTACACCTTTTCTTCCTCCTGCTCACTCATCTGTATTTTCTATTTCTGCTTCCTGCTGTTCCTCTTCCTCTTGGAGACAAATCAACACTGTCAATGACAATCACTACTATTTCTCTAGATTTATCAATCTTTTCTGTGCTGTTGTATGTTACATTCCCACGTCTGTCAATGACAGGAAATTTTGTTTGACAGTGATGCGAAGTGAAACGGAGAGCACAGACATAAACGACATGACGTCAAAGCACCAGAGTTCGAGTAAATTTCAGGACGACAGAAACTGGTTTGAACCGGTGATTGAAATCACGCACATACACTAGCGTACAACCACTCTTAAACCTTACCATCTCTCCGCCAATATCATATCAAATCAACTTATAATGATCTACATAGTTAATTTAAACTTGTCTACTAATTATTAGGACGTAGATGGGAGCTTTGTAGAAAATAACCAAGATTTGGGCAAAATATTCAGCCACATTCACTTTGCCTTGGGCGCCAGCTGAAGTAATTTTCCCATTTCCCGTAGGGCGATGTTGTATGCGATAACCATGATGCCTTTGGGCGTGAACTACTCTCCACGATTGTGTAGTAATCCATATTGCACAATATCACTGACAGTGTAGAAAAGCATCGGTAAATGATATAGAGGTGGCCAATAATACCTAGTTAATAATGTGTAAATTTTAATTATCGTATCCTGGTCGCTTTAGACACAAGAGCGTCTATGTTGCAACACAGCGCCCTCCACGAAGACGTAGGAAAGAAAGAAGATAAAAATCATAGACTGTGAGACGGGAAGATTTATCGTAAAAAGCTGGGTACAAAGAAATGAGGAAGTGGGATTAGCAAGAAGAAAGGCAAGGAATAACCAAGTAAGAAACTTTAGAGGGAAGAAGAGTGGAGATCATAGAAGTGCTGAGCGAGAAAGAGAGAGAGAGAGAGAGAGAGAGAGAGAGAGAGAGAGAGAGAGAGAGAGAGAGAGAGAGAGAGAGAGAGAGAGAGAAAGAGAGAGAGAGAGAGAGAAAGAGAGAAAAAGAAAGAGAGACAGAGAGAGAGAGAGAGAGAGAGAGAGAGAGAGAGAGAGAGAAAGAGAAAAAGAGAGAGAGAGAAAGAGAGAGAGAGAGAGAGAGAGAGAGAAAGAGAGAGAGAAAAAAGAGAGACAGAGAGAAAGAGAGAAAGAGAGAGAGAGAGAGAGAGAGAAAGAGAAAAAGAAAAAGAGACAGAGAGAGAGAAAGAGAGAGAAAGAATATATATATATATGTGTATATATATATATGTATATATATATATATATATATATATATATATATATATATATGTATATGTACATGTAGAGAGAGAGGGAAAAGAGGAAGAGAGAGACAGACAGACAAAGAGAGAGGGGGAGAGAGGAGGGAGAGAGAGAAATAGTGAAAGAATTAAAAGAGTGAAGAGGAAGATAACCTGATAGAACGACTATGGTCTCTCAACTAAAAACTTGTCAGAGATTTAGTGGAGGAGAAAAATGACATCGGAGTGCCGGCGAATGCAGTGTTGACGTATTGAGAATACATAATGATGAAATCGCTAAAAATCAATTCAGTGAAATATGAGAATTGGAAACCATGCCTTCGGCGAGGATAACGTCGAACAGGTAAAAGTGGCTGGAATCCAACGGCGGGAAATTGGACCCGAAGGCAAAGCAGAAGACCTATTGGTCCGTAGCGAGTAGGGTCGCTGTCATCTCTGATCCATTTGCGATCATAGAGCGAAGTGCAGCCGAAAATCTGTTATTTGGGAGACTTGGTTGGAACCTGGCTGGTTGGTTGATTGGATGCTTAGTTGGAACCCAAACCCGATAACACTCTATTCTTCTCCCCCTTCTTCTTCTTTCTTCTTTCTTCTTCTTCTTCTTTTTCTTCTTCTTTCTCTTCTTTTTCTTCTTCTTCCACTTCCTCTTCCTCTTCCTCTTCTTATTCTTCTTCTTCTTCCTCTTCTTCTTCCTCTTCTTTTTCCTCTTCCTCTTCCTCTTCTTCTTCTTCTTCTTCTTCATTTTCTTTCTCTTTTTCTTTTTCTTTTTTTTTCTTCTTCTTCTTCTTCTTTTTCTTTCTTCTTTTTTTTATTTTTCATTGCCTTTTTCTTCCCCTTCTACTTCCTTTTCCTTTCCTTCTTCTTTTTCTACTTTCTATTCTTACCCTCCTTCTTCTTCTTGTTTTCCATCTTCTTCCTGTGAATTGGTATTCTGCAGCCGTCACCACCGACCGTTATGCTCCCTCTCCTGTTTGTTTGTTTGTTTGTTTGCTTTTGCTTGCGGTTCCTCCAAGGCTTCCCTTAGGGTCCAGGTCCCCTCGAATCTCCTGAGCCCCTTTGCCACCGATGAAGCGCTGCAACGATGAATGAATTAGCCTGACGGCAGACACCATGAAAGGAATAGTGTCACCCAGCCAGGAAGGAACTACCGCCACCCCGCCGATCATCCTCGAAAGAAACTTTGTTCTAGTTAACTTCAAACGATTCTTTTCGTCACGGTTATGAGTATGTACCAGTGGGACAGAGAATTTCTTGTTTATCTTAGCTACAATGGCCTCCATAACGAATTTATTTCTGGCTGACGCCACCAGGCGATTTTATTCGGTTTAAAAGTGACATCTGAGAGTTGGAGAGTGAGGTCTCACCCTTCAAGCCAGCTACTCGCCACCCAGGTCATCCTTCTTTGAAATTTGATGCCAGAGTGACCTCAGGTCTTGGTACTTTAGTCACACACATCTTCCTCTTTTACGTACGTATATACGTATGTATATATGTATGTATGTGTGTGTGTGTGTGTGTGTGTGTGTGTGTGTGTGTGTGTGTGTGTGTGTGTGTGTGTGTGTGTGTGTGTGTGTGTGTCTGTGTGTGTGTGTGTGTGTGTGTGTGTGTGTGTGTGTGTGTGTGTGTGTGTGTGTGTGTGTGTGTGTGTGTGTGTGTGTGTGTGTGTGTCTGTGTGTGTGTGTGTGTGTGTGTGTGTGTCTGTGTGTGTGTGTGTGTGTGTGTGTGTGTGTGTGTGTGTGTGTGTGTGTGTCAGTACAGTTACTTAAAAGTCTTGCACCGACTAGAAATTCCCTTGACTACCATGTAATATTTAATTCAAATTAGTTAACTTCCATGAAGAGATTTCTATTAATTGCAACAGTGGCTGAAGGTTGCACGAACACGGGCGAATTCACAGTCGACAACATCACCTTTGAGAGAGATTGTACACATTCAACCTTCTTATATTTGGTCATAATAGTATCCACGTCCATCCTGTCCTTGTTTTACGCATTCGTGCGTCCTTCTACTCAACTTAAGCAGTCATGACTCCTTCTTCCGTCTTCTTAAGTACCCTATGACTGCACTCGCATAATGATATTTTTGTCAAGGTTTTTCGTTATATGTAACTAAGAACATTCGCACCAATGTCCTCGGTGCGAGATTCCCCAAAAGGATAGACGAGCTGGTAGACTACACTCCATAGCAGCCAACCACGAGCGCCCTGCCGCCTTGTATCGGAAGGATTTGTATTCATAAAAATTCCTTTTACTGTATGACAGCATGTTTGTAGGAAATTATATATCCTGCTAAGCAATTGAAATCTTGTTTGCCTAGGGCCTTTACCTGCGGAGAGAGGGAAAGCGATTTATTATTACCATGGGTGACGAAAATCGCCTGTCAGCAGCTTGAGACAATGCACAAAACAAGTCGCGGTGAGAAGGAACAGGGGTAGACAAAAGAACGAAGTTGACAGGAATTCTCGATCTGATTATAAACATATCGTACTATTCTACTCCATTTTTATTTTGTCCTATTCCAATTCACCATCTGCTTCTATTTATTCGTAGTGTCGTCTATTCTGCATTTTTGTATCATCTTACTTACCGTCAGGTGTTCTCATTCCTCCAACTCGTTTTCTCACCAATTAGCGCCACGCTTCGCTTTCCCTTTTCTGCTCATTTCTGAACAAGTCATGTATTGGTTTCCAGAGAAAATATATTTTCCATAGGCTAATCTCAACAGCGATGGAAGAGGTCGGGAGAAGCCCGCTTCAAATCTAAGATTTATCTTCTTCGAAGACATTATAGAGTGGTTAAGGAATGGAATGGATCTGTAACAGTCATGAGTGCTGAAACAATTGCTTATTTTAAGAGAAGATGAGGTGATTTTTTTATGGATAGGGATGGCACAGGTGGTAAGGGACATGGAGCTGACTAATGTAGGCCTTATAGTCTCTTCCAGTTTCCTACATTCTTATGCTAAAAAAAAAAAAAAAAAAAAAAAAATACGATTCATTCGGTGTCTCTCCCTCCCTCGGGCCCGACCTTGTCCGACAGCTCCCGGTCGCTTCTCCAGCACGCACCGTGACGTGCACTCTTGCAGACACTCGAACCTGGCCCCATGACATATCGAAACTCTGCAAATATATCTCCCGAGGTTAGTGTATGGACATAAGTCTAAACAAAAATATTACCTTTGTTTCATATAGCTACCGGATACATACTGTAAACATGTAAAATAGTTTACAACGAAACATGTTGGACACGGAACTTCAACTACTTTCTTTTTCCAACTGGAAACGTAATAACTTAATAGGTGGTCCGCTTGGTTGGAGAGCGACCCCTCACTTCATAGAAATCGAAGTTCCTTGTCTTCGTTATGGTTCTGGTTGTAGAAAAGATTGTCAGATGTAATATCGTCGACACCCTTCAGTGATATGAAATCGGCTGACGCTCACTTTAAGATGTTAATTGGTCCTTCCCTCTTGAGGATGTTCAGTTCTCTTGATCCTTTCACTGATACTGATAGCTGTTATCCTTGTTCTGGCTGCCATCAGGAGATTTTTTCAGCTAAGGGAAACCTTATTGCCCGGCGAATAGGCTAAGGCCTCGGCATAGGCCATTTGACCGAAGAGAAGAGAGTACGTACAATAATCACTTAAAGTTGTCACTTTGTGTGAATTCAATTACCCAAATACAGCTTTAGTTCCTGAAGATTTAATGTACCTGGCTGTACATCAACCGTCATAGAATGAGTAGGATATTTTCTAAGTGATAATGCGCCAATATGACATTATCTTGAGCAGCATTTCTCTCTCTCTCTCTCTCTCTCTCTCTCTCTCTCTCTCTCTCTCTCTCTCTCTCTCTCCCCTCTCTCTCTCTCTATATATTATATCACACACACGAACTCATCGCTCTCACAAGATAGAAATTATAAATTTTTCTTATAATTGGTTAAAGCAAAAAATAAGACATTTCCTCAACTTTGAGGATGATGCAAAACATCACGAATATGAAAATCAAACACGCAAGACTCCAAATTAATTTTCCTGTTATTAGCCTACTAATCACATATCTCTCACGAAACCTGTTCCCGTTTCTCAGATGAGCCCTGTTTGTGAAACTGACCTAGAAGTGATAATTGCGCCGCCGAACCCACGGAGAGAGGGGGGTCTCATGTCAGAGTATACAGTCAATCTCAAAAGTCTTGTTGCCGCTTCTGACTTCAACAAATCTAGTACAACCTCTAGATCCTACTTTATTGTTCAAAATCTACTTACAAAAATATTGTAGGATAGCTGATTTGCAGAAACGTACACCACATGCTAAGCTAGAAAGATTTTATGTGCAGGGTTGAGTTCAGGACCAAGAACCAAATTGTGTTTTCGAGTACCTACACTAATGCGTCAATGACCTCTGCAAATACACATTTCATTGCTGTTGCTTTCACATAACTTTGTTAAAAAATCATGCATTCATCCCAACAGAACTATTGCATATAAAACATATCAAAGACTTAACGACGAAGTAGATAAAACACAGTTCTAATGTATAATGGATCAGATTTGGATGTCCACATTGATTCAATCCCGGTGTATTTTCTCCATGAAACAGCCGCGCAGAAACACCACCAACCCCACACCTCCCCCGCCTCAATCGTCCCATCATTTCGCGGCCAGAAACCACAGAAAATTCCCCGTGGCGCTGCTGGCATTGACCCGTTTCCAGATGTCGGAGCATTAAGTTGGTGCACTGCGCATGCGCCAAGGCTCCCCTTAGGCGCAGCACAGAAAGAGGAATGTTATTAGCCCGGTCTGTACCGGGAGTTACTTTTCTTTTCTTTCAAGCTACCGCCAGGGTTTTCTGTTTACCCTCATGGCTCCTCTTCGACAAAGAAGAAGCTACAGGCTGTGCCGCTTGACCCTTTTCTTTTTTTCTAGCCACCATCAAATTATTCTAATTTCCTCCTTGTTACTCTCTTCATTTGCGAAAGGGTTATAGTTCGTCTCAACTAGCCGCTCTCAGCCTTCTAACTACAATCGTATAAACTTAATTTCCTACTTATCTAGAGTTTTCTAATCTATCCCGTATGGATTATGAATATCGTTCGGATTGCTACGATGGCTTCCAAAAAGAACGTTCCACTGGCGATTCAACGTTTATGTTTGACTCTTAGTCATCCTTGAGGGATTTTAACAAGACCTATTCAGTTGCACTAGACGTATAAGGAGCATTTAATATAGATTCTGGCACTTTTTTTTTTACTTCTGAGCTATCCTCATACAGTATTCAATCGTATACCTCTCTCCTCCCTCATTTCTGACTTTCATACTGGCCGTCCTATAGCTAATGGTATAGACAATGGTTCTCATCTCAATCTTTTACGTTCCATTCCCCCTTTCATGAATTCTTCGTGTAGCTTCACTTCATTTTTCTCTCAAAATCCATCTTGCCAAAAAAGGTAAAGTAAGATAATAATAAAATGTCGGTAAAGAGGAACCCCTTGCTTTATTCTAAAATTGATAATCATAATTATCTTATATTTGATAGATTATTGTGATATGGTTAGCTTAGGTTACATTATATAGAAATGTATAACTTGTGACAGCAGGCCATGGCCATTCTAGATTCTTGTCATGGCTCTATGGCCCCCAGATTGTAATAT
Source organism: Oratosquilla oratoria (assembly GCF_046742065.1). NCBI lineage: Eukaryota > Metazoa > Arthropoda > Malacostraca > Stomatopoda > Squillidae > Oratosquilla > Oratosquilla oratoria. The sequence continues at coordinate 53,237,197 of NC_134777.1, forward strand.
AGACGGTCAATGCTCCTCACCCATGTTTGTAGCCGCTGGCGTCCCTCAGGGTTCTGTTCTTTCTCCTACTCTTTCCTCTTATTTGTTAATGACCTACCTACTTAACCTCACATCTTTCCCTATACACTCTCATGCCACTGACGCTTCTCTACATTTTTCTGTGTCACTCTCCAGACCTTCTTCTCAAAGCTTTATTCGTTACTGAAGAACATCAGATCGCTGATCTTTCTATCCCATCTGATTGTAATATAAATAAGTAAATAGATAAGTAAATAAATATATAAGAAAAAAGTCATTCAACGGCACCAAAACTCAAAATTTCCGCCTCTCCACTCGACGGCACCCACTCTCATTAACTCAACTGAAAAGTTTTACATCTCAGCTACTGCAAAAAAAAAAAAATCTATTTTCTGTACCCCCTTTCAAAGTGTCCTAACTTCTGCTCAACTGCTGATCCTGTAAAAGGGACTTATGTATGATGTATGCAGTATTCATTACACCTGAACAAGGTAGAGTAGAAATCATCATAAACACATTTTTTCGTCTCCGTAACATCCTCACGGTACCAAAGAGTTTGAAAAAAGAACGTTTGAAAGTGACTGTACATTATCACAAAAGTGTAAACGTGTGTGTGTGTATGCGTGCGTGTGCGTGTGCGTGTGCGTGTGCGTGTGCGTGTGTGTGTGTGTGTGTGTGTGTGTGTGTGTGTGTGTGTGTGTGTGTGTGTGTGTGTGTGAAGGAGAGAGAGAGAGAGAGAGAAAGAGAGAGAAAGCGGTGAAGGAAGCAGAGTGAATGTGCAGGTTTGCAGCCGTATGGTTTCGTGAACCATCTTGTGTCAGCTGCCGCTGGACGCATCCTTAATTGTCGTTGTTTTCGCCCTTTGGTTTTGGCCCTTTGCTCAACTTTTTTTGTTGCAGGATAGTTTTCTAAACTGAAAGCAAAATAACCTGGTCTAAACTTTATAAGAATTCTTAAAGTCGTCTACGGAAGTCAAATATTAACCTCGATAAGTCTTACTCCATTGACTTGAGTGAAATTATCTGGAGGCAGCCAGAATAAAAGAACTGAGTGGTTTTCGGCAGTGCACGGTTTAAATTGACCTATAGTAAACATGGACACCATTTCCTTTGATAAACCATTCATTCTCCTTCTCGTACTCCTCTTCTGCCACTTGATTGCTTTTGTGATCCTTTATTTCGTGCGGGCTTCACATAATAACAGCATATGCTGAAATTGGTCTAAGTGTGTGTGTGTGTGTGTGTGTGTGTGTGTGTGTGTGTGTGTGTGTGTGTGTGTGTGTGTGTGTGTGTGTGTGTGTGTGTGTGTGTGTGTGTGTGTGTGTGTGTGTGTGTGTGTGTGTGTGTGTGTGTGTGTGTGTGTGTGTGTGTGTGTGTGTGTGTGTGTGTGTGTGTGTGTGTGTGTGTATGTGTAAACGCAAGTACGCCTTGGCCTCATTCCCCGAAAAATACGCCAATACCTTTCAAAAAAAATTATACAATTCATTTTAATGGATGAAATTCCATCTATAAAAAAGGGAACAAGGGCCCATGTACTTAGGCTTGTTTCACACGTATCGACTTTTTGCCGTGCGCTGTCTACGATACGACGTCGTACTTTCCAATAACCAATGGCGTCTATGGACGCTTTCACACGGCACGACCACGTGTGAAAGCGTCCATAAACACCCATGGTTATTGGAGAGCACGACGTCGTGTCGTGGACGGCGCACGGCACAAGGTCGATACGTGTGAAACGAACCTTAGATGTGGGCGGGAGTGGAGACCAAGGAACTTTCGACGAAGAACAGTTCCGGAGACCCTGGAGACTGTTTGCAGGAGTGATAGTCCACTTCGCGGGATCCGAGGCTTACCCGGGTTCGTTAACCTTCACCCACGCCTACTTGGGGTTCAAGCAAGTCAGGAACATCGATGAAGAAGTTCTTCCTCACGTTCGACCTCGCCGACGGAGTTCCCTGCGAGTTCAATAAGACTTCCCTTCGACGTTCGAGGGACGCGGAGGAATGACGATGAGATGGGTGATGGTGGTGGTGAGCGGGTAACCATTTCACTTCGCCTCCTTTCGCTTCGCTTCTCTCGACAGGGTCAGCGTCCTCCCACATCTTCACCTCCTCCCATTCCTCTTCCTCCTCCTCCTTCTCCTCCTCCTCCTCCTCCTTCCTCTCCTTCTTTCCTTCTTCCTCCTCCTTCTCTTTCTCTTCTTCCTCCTCCTCCTCCTTCTCCTCATTCTCTTCTTCCTCTTCCTTCTCCTCCTTCTCCTATTCCTTATCCTTCTCCTCCTCCTACTCCTTCACTTCTCCCTCTCCCTCTCCTAATCCTACTCTTCTTCTCTCCCCTCCTCCTCCTCTACTTTTCTTCATTCTTTCTCTTTGGCTCCTTTAAGCATCCACCTCTTCGGCGCCAAATTCTCTTCGAGGACAGAAGCCCCGATTTTTGGAGATGAATACAAGAAGCCCCTTCTCCTCGTCCATCTTCTCTTTCTCTTCCTTTTCCATTTCCTTCTCCACCAATTGTTCTTCTCCT
>NC_134777.1:53249736-53264736 GCF_046742065.1 Oratosquilla oratoria
TGTTCCGTCTTCATATCTCGTTTTATCTAGACTGTTTTTAAATTCGTGTATCGGTTTTGCATACACCACATTTTCAGTTAACTTGTTCCAAACGTCTATTACCCTGTGGGAAAAGCTGTTCTTTTTCAGGTCTCTTCTATAACTGTCTTTCTTGATTTTCTTTCCGTGTCCTCTTGTATCTCTACTATCCCATTTTATTAGGTCCTCTTTATCAATAGTTTCTATGCCTTTCATGATTCTATAAATACTTATCAAGTCTCCTCTCTCTCTTCTTTGCTCTAATGTCTGTAGCTCAAGTTTTGCTCGTATGATAGTTCTAAGAGTGTTGGTGTCAATTTCGTAATTGCTCTTTGTATTCTTTCAAGTTTTGTTATATGTTTTTTGTATTTGGTGACCACGTCGTCGCTGCATACTCCAATCTTGGTCTTATCTAAGTGACTAGTATTTTCTTCACCATTTATTCGTCCATGTATGTACTGTAAATTCCACTTTGATTGTTCTTATCAAATTATAAGTTTCTCCAAAAATTTTGTTTATATGTTTCTCAGGGGACATATTATTCATAATAATGACTCCCAGGTCCTTCTCATTTTCTACTTTTTTAATTTCTTCCTCTCCCAATTTATATGATCCCGATATTCTTGTTTGGCTTCTTCCAAATTCCATTATACTACGCTTCTTAATATTGAATTCCATCTCCCACTTCCTACTCCATTCCCATACTATATTTAGATCACTCTGCAGCGACTCAATCTTCTAGTGTTCACTTTTTCAAAAATTTTACATCGTCCGCAAAGAAGCTCATATAACTTTCAATTCCTTTATCCATATCATTATTATGTATAGCAAACATTATTGGTGCCAGAACTGTTCCTTGTGGAACTCCACTAATCACTTCATCCCAATCAGAGTGTTTGTCTTTTATCACCACTCTTATTTTTCTTTCATGCAAGAAGTCTTCCATCCACTTCAGTAGTTTGGCCTGTATTACTCCTGCAGTTTCTAATTTCTTTAGCAATTTCTCATTGGTGTCTTATATTCAATCTTGTCCACTATTTCAGGTTCTGATGTGAATATTAGGTCTAGCTTCGATGGTTCCTCCTCATTTCTATACCTAGTATTCTCTTGTATCCATTGCGTCATTGCATGCTCTACAATCATATCAAGTAGTACATTTCCCCATAGATCATCTCCACCCTTCACTGTCATCTCTTCCTGGGAGATTTCTTTACAATTAAAGTCACCCATTATAACTATTCTTCCTCCATCTTCCATTATCTTATTTAGTATTATCCTTGTGTCTTCTAACATATTTTTGTGTTCTCTCTCTTCCCATGAAACAGTTTTAGGAGGCACATAATTTACCACAGACTTCCTGCTCTTCCCATCCTTGTCTTTCACTTCCATCATAATCATCTCTACTCTATTCTTTCCATATGTGACATTCCTCTACAATTCCCATTATGTCCGGTTCTTTTTCCTTCAGGTAATCATTCAGTTCGTTCAAGCCTGTTATTAAGCCATCTATATTTGTGTAAGACACTTTTAATTTTCTGCTACTTCCATCGTGTTTTCTGTTTCCCTTCCGTTTTTCTCTGCTATGAACCATTTCCTCACTTTCATATCCACTACTCTCCAATAGAATTTCTCTTTGTCTGACTCTGTTCTTTTCTCGTTTTTTTTTCTTAGCTTCTAGTCTTTTTGTTTTCTCATCCTCTCTTTCCTCTTTATTCATCTCTCTTTTTATCCATACCTGTTTATACTGATCACTTTTTGCTAGTTTCCCTGTTTTTGCTAAGATATTCTCTGCTGTCGTTTGTGACCTGAATTTAACCTTAATTGGTCTGGTCTTATCTGTATTGTATTTCCCTATTCTATATATTTCTTCAATTTCTTTCCCTGTTTCTTGTTCATCCTCTTGAACTACTTCTAATATCTTGTTTACCTTTTCCTCCTCTTACTTTACTCTTGTAGTCCTATTTGGATTATGCTTTTCTTCCATCCCTAATATAATTATACATTTCTTTTTATCCGCTAAGTCTCTTACTATATTCTCCTTCTCCCTCATCACTTTAATAACTGTGTCCTTAGTTTGTTCTTTCATCTGTTGTGTCACTATATCTCTAAATTCAATTTTGTTGTTCTCTTGGACTTTTCTCCAACCCTGTACCTCTTTTGCTATGGACTCTTTATTCTCTTTATTCTTCTTTAATTCCTCATTCTCATCTTTTACTTCTTTTAACTGTCTTTTTAATTCTTCTATTTCTTTATTTAGGTTTTGGTTCTCCTTCTTTAGTTCTTCCAATTTATCAACTCTTTGTGTAATCCGTGTAAGTTGGCTGAACCTAACCTCCCACTGTTTGTTCATGTTCTCTAGTTTTTTCTCTAGACTTGCTAATCGTGGGAGGTTGTCATCCCCTCCCTGATTAAATCCATGGAAATGATTATCTCCACTTTCTATTATGTTGTTCTTATCTATATTTCTAATTTTAATGCCCTTACTGATATTTTCGACTTCACCTGCGTCGTCTGCAGCCTTTTTGTTTACATTCCTTCTGATGTCAGGGGGAGCCCGTTCGTCTCCTTCGCCATTTTCTTCCATTTTCCCCACTAGTCCCTCCCCCTCTCCTTTTTCTTCACCTGCCCACCACACCACGAGCTTTCCCTTCCCTATTAATACAACACAGGTACTCCATCGTCGTTTAAGTCCACGAAAATTTCGTCACCTTCCGGAGTTCCAATCGTCGCCGTCTCTCTGCCGATCGTGCGCGCGCGCGCGCGTGTGTGTGTGTGTGTGTGTGTGTGTGTGTGTGTGTGTGTGTGTGTGTGTGTGTGTGTGTGTGTGTGTGTGTGTTTATATCTGTATTTTCCATGCGAGTTTCACTCAAAACGAACGAATGTGACTTTTTTGTCTCGTCTACCGCCAATCTTTTTCAGCTTAGGGGAAACTCTTAGTTGTTAAATTGTGGATCTCTGTGTACATGTATTTTATGAGACTGCATCATCCCCTCGGGAATAGGTCGACAAACCTGCAGTGGACATGTTTAGAAATTTCGTTGTTGAGTATCCAAAATTTGAAAATTCTCAATATTAGGAATAGAAACGCTTTTCGAAAATGTACCAATATATTGCAAAGCATTTCTGGTATTCGTGGAGTTTCGGAACTGTTCGTTCCTAATATTGGTGATACCAAATTCCAGGGATTCCCAATGGAACAAACCAACTGTAGATGGAATATACGAATCTTCAGTCGGCTACTGAGAGAAGGAGACATCCAACGACGCCTCGATCGAATCATAACACCTTTTTTTTTTTTTACTCTTTTCGTCTTAGTATAACGATTTTTTTTCTGTCTAACTCGATTGACTAGCCCAATACTGCCTAGCCTGATGAGATTTTTTCAAGCAATTTTGATCGACTCAGAAAATTGCTTCCGAGCACATGGTCAGCAATGTCCAGATCTCGTTGAATTTAACCTGTTTTATTATTTCTAATATATCTTTATAGTACTTTTTATTGTCTATGTGTGTCTTTTAGTTGAATAAAATCGCATGACGTCAGAATGAGTAAGCTACTTAAAGGTGTTCATTTCGTCTTCACAGACAGTAAAAAGTTTATCTTGACATCAGTTGAGATATTTTGTTAATGAGTGAAATTTTACAATGGTTAACACTATTTTTTTAACAAGTCTCCGCCAATTTAGAATGATTGCATCCAGGGGATTCTTAATTAACAGAAATGTATTACTTGTGATCACTAGTCTAAGCACATTATCTCTTTTTCTTTCTTGATTTTGTACGGTCACTTTCAAAAATCCTGTAACCTCACCTGAGTTCAGCTACGCGAATATAACCACAAGAATTTGTTGTATTAAATGGAGCTTGAGGGGAAAATATCGCGTCGAAGGAATGAAGTCATAGAAGATATAAAGGATAGATCCATAGAAGGCAGCAGAAAAGAGGGATGGTAGAAATGATCACTAATCTTCTCTGAGTAGAGGTATAGTCTCCAGTCATAAATGAGCTCTGCGTAGAGGAGGAGGGGCGGGAGGAATTACATTTGCGGGGTTTAACTCAATGGCAAGAGCAGAACTTTTTGAGACTGAGTGGATCCCCCCCCCCACACACACACACCGTAAGCTTTCACCATAAGACTAAAATTTCTCTTTTATTTTCCAGGCAGGGGCGGGTCATGGACCGGCACCATCGCTCTCCTAGTACTACTTCTTGGGGTCTCCTCCATCGGTGCTCAAGTGGTGGACCCCAAGTCAAAGGAGACTACCACAGCGGCCCCCGAGCCTGTGGCCGAAGACGTGACCACTGAGCCCAAGCCGGTGCTGACCGGGAACCCACAGATCGACTACATCCACGATCCCAACCTCCCGCGGGAGCTCAACGGGTATGATCTCGCCGAGTACCCCTTCTACAAGCGCGTCCCAGAAAAGGACAAGGACATCCTAAACTTTACCTGTGACGGCCGCCATGACGGTTTCTACGCCTCAGTGCCACACAAGTGCCAGGTGAGGGAACCGGAATCCCCCCCACACACACACATTCACACTCACATTCCGACAGGCAAACACATCGTGTATGCGCCGTTTTTTTTTTTTTTTTTTGTGGTAGCCAAAAAATGAAGACTGGTTCCATTTTCTTTGTCGCGCCACCGTTGTCCTCCACTGGTGACTGGTGACACCATTAAATCTAATAGAAGCCCACGCATGAGTTTTTTTCTTGCGTTGAAGCCAAAATAAAAAATAGAGGCGGTCTATTTTCTCCACCATGTGACTTTATTTCAAAATGGTGGCTGATGACGGAATCCATTAATTTAGATGAGAACCTGCACACAGTCCACTTTTTGGGGAAAGCCACCAGCCACAGAAAAGTGGCCCGCGCATAGGTACACTATAGCTGGTATCATGCAAGCTAAAAATTGTCAGGTTTTGCCCGTCGTATGGATGTTTTTGTCCATCGACTGTCCCAAGAATATTTCAGTTCACCTCGAACATGTGATGGAACAAATATAAAAACTCGACGCCGTCAACTGTCGTACTTCCACATGATTTCATATTGTCACTTTTATTCCCGACTACTTGAACTACGGTCATCTAAATAACAATAGTTCTCAGGTAACTTAAGGAAAAAATACTATATGACGTCATATAGTTCGTTTCATTTCCAAGGTTAATTTACATGTTTTTATTTTACCTTGGCCTGTCTTCTCCCTTTGATCGACCGCATTTTCCTTTCTTTTTAGTTGTTTATCTCTTCTTCTTCTTCTTCTTTTAGATACTTGGGTGCGAATGTGGCAGGAAAGGGAGGATTGGGGGTGGAGGTAGAATGTAGATTGAGAGAAGCGAGTAAATGCCTTGGGAAACTAAAAAGTGCAATGAGAAATAGACATTTGGGAATGGATGCTAAAAGGAGATTGTATGAAGGAGTGATTGTGCCGACAGAACTGTACGGGGCAGAAGCATGGAACATAAGGGAGGAAGAGAGGAGGAGTTTGAATGAATGTGTTTGAGATGAGGTGCCTGAGAAATATGATAGGGGTTACTAGGCTGGATAGAGTGAGAAATGAGGAGGTCAGGAGGAGAACAGGGATGGAAAAGGAGTTGGGAGATAGGATTGATGAAAGAGTATTGGGATGGTTTGGACATATGGAAAGAATGAGTGAAGAAAGACTAGTAAAAGAGGTGTGGAAGGCAGAGGTGGAAGGAGTGAACATGAGGGGTCGACCTAGGATGAGATGGATGGATGGGGTAAAAGGGGCATTGGGAAAGAGGGGAATGTCTGTTGAGGAAGGACGGGAGAGGACAGAAGATAGGGGTGAATGGAGAATGGCTGTGTACTGTATAGATGATGCTATGATGCATGAGGGGGAGTGGGTGTGGGATGGTGGGTGAGGGAATATGTATGAGAAATAAATTGACGCAGCCCGAAGGGACTTTTCCCCGTGTTCTCCTTTTCTGTATGAGGGGACGGAGAGGGGGGGTCGCCGAATAAATGAAGCGGCCTTGCTGTGGATGTGTTGTGTCTTGCGACACTGCTTCCGACCCGTCATCCATGAGGTGCCAAGATAAGAATGAGGGAAGAGGGTAGAGGGGAGTGGAGTATGTAGGGAATGGAATGGGTGGGAGTGGTTTCTATGCCTTTGTTTTTTGGCTACCTCCCTTGCAAGAGGAAAAAACTTTGGTATATGTATGCATTATTAATTATCCTTATTATCCTTATTATCCTTATTATCCTTATTATCCTTATTATCCTTATTCTCCTTATTCTCCTTATTCTCCTTATTCTCCTTATTCTCCTTATTCTCCTTATTCTCCTTATTCTCCTTATTCTCCTTATTCTCCTTATTCTCCTTATCACCACCCTTATCTCCACCCTTATCTCCACCCTTATCTCCACCCTTATCTCCACCCTTATCTCCACCCTTATCTCCACCCTTATCTCCACCCTTATCTCCACCCTTATCTCTACCCTTATCTCTACCCTTATCTCTACCGTTGTCATTGTTGTCATTGTTGTCATTACTATCAATCATTACTATAATTACTATCATTACTATCATTAGTAGTAGTAGTAGTAGTAGTAGTAGTATTTCTATTATTAGTATTAGTATTAGTATTGTTATTATTATTATTATTTTATCGATAAGTCACAAGCATATTTTCTAACCCGACTTATGTCCGTCATGAGACAAATTCATGGAATAACTAAAAAAGACGTATGTACTTTTTATGATTATTATTACTGACGGTTATTCCACAAACTCTATTCCCCACACTTTACTTCTCACCAATCTTCCATTTTTTACGATAGAGGTCGCTCTCAGAATTTTACCTCCCACTACCTGTGCCCCTCCTAACGCTCCCCCATTCCACAGGTCTACCATCACTGCCTCTTCGGGATCCGGTACGACTTCCTCTGCGCTAACTACACCGCCTTCGACCAGAAGAATTTCATCTGCCACTTCGTCAACGAAGTGGACTGCGAAAACTCAGAACTCTACTTTGACAGGTTAGCCAGGAGGAGGAAAGGATGGAGTATTATTAAGTCATGTCGAACCGATTTGTCGTAGTTTCCCTTTTTTCTCTCTTATAACAATGTAGGCATCCCCCTAAGGAATGCGGTTTATAATTTTTCTCTGATAAATCTTGCCAAGCTAAAGCGGAGAGACCATAATGACTTGGGTAAGGTCCTGATAGGCTGACAGACACTACACGAGAACCCTCATGCTCATTAGCCTGGTGACATTGAGATAGCCTGATCGAGGTAAACCTTAACTTTTTACCACCTAGAGGTTCCTCTGAGCTAATAAAATCGTCCAGTGTCAGCCAGAATAAAGTGTTTAAATCTGCCATATCTGTCACGCTAGGTAATAAGAGGTTCCTTCAAAGATTTTTTCCGGCTGACAGCAGACGCCTTTACTGAATGTTTAAATATTCATAGACAAAATCTGTTCATGTGTAGGTAGACGGGGCCTATGGGTGACGTCACAGAACGCCTGAGGACCACGTGACATCATGCCAGCAACATTATGAGCAAACTATGTAAAATTAAACTTTGGGGGAGGGGGATGGAAGGCTTATTCAGCTGAAGAAGGGACTCCAGGTTGAAATAACCTTCCGTTCCGAAGGGCCCTCTAGGTGGAGGTCAGCTCTTACCAAAATGGCGTAAGACAAAACAAAAACCACGTGGTATGCCACAGGAACTCTTGAGAAGGAGGAGGTGGAGTGGGAAGGAGCTCTCAAGCAAACAAGAACTCAAGTTCGTTTCACACTAACCAAAACAAAATAATGGCACGCAAGGGACGTCAATGGGGTTGAAACTGGACTCAACTCGCGTGGTTTCCCATTGGCATAATCAGATCGAATCTCAAGCTCGATGTAGGCCTAGAGTATATTCCCCTTTGATAGACATGAACCATCTCTGACCACCTTTTTTTCTTCTTGCCAGGAATAACGCCCTTTACAAGGAGCCAGAAGTCAGCACCACGCCCGTGCCCAAGCCGGCCAACTTCCAACCCCTGGCTGCCCGGCGACCCCTGCGTCCATTCAGGCTCCAGGGAAAACGGAGGCCCGGCGGGGGTCCTCCACCCGTCCGCACGACCGCGGCCCCGAGCGTGGACTACGACTACTATCCGGAATATGATTACTATGACTACTACGGCAACTACTACTACGACGACCAGGTCACCACTACTACCACCACAACGCAGCGCCCTCGCCGGCCACCCGGCGGTAGAAGGCAGCGTCCCCGCGGAGGAGGAGGGGGAAGATTTGGGGGACCCGGTAGGCCGGGAGGACCAGGGGGGCCCTTCAGGAACAGGAAGCGCTTCCGTCCCAACGCACCCGCTGCTTTAGATGAACCTGTCGCCCCCGTCGACCCACCTCGCGCCAGTCGCCGTCAAGAGAACGCCCCGGTCCGGAGTCAAGCTCTCAGGGAACCTGCGCAGGAACCACCACAGGATCTTACTCCAGAGCAACCCGCAGACCCCCCCGCGAGGCGCCGTCGTCCTGGCCGGCCCGGAGTAGGCTCGGGAAGAGGAAACCCGCAGGCTGCTTTGACAACCACGCCTCCTCCGGCGTCAGCAGCCGTCGATTATGACTACTATTATGACTACGGCAACGAGGCACCTATCGACGCTGCGCCAGTAACTCCGAAGGCTGAAAGAGTCCCGGAGCGCCCCGCCCGCAGAAGGATCCGTCCTGTCGAGGGTACAGGCGATGGATCTCGACGACCTGTAGCCGAAGATCCCGACCCGTCAGCCAACGTTAACAGCGACACGCCGCCGACGACGACTACGGAAGAGCCGGCACGACCGATCCGGACGAATCGTATCACCATCAGGAGGCCCATCAGAAGGCGTCCAGGGGGCCAAGAAGAAACTGCGACGACAACGACAGCAACACCAACGACGACGGCAACAGAGGAGCCGACGACGGCAGCCCCGAGCCGCTCCTCACGACCCAGGTTCAGAAATCGCCCACAGTCTCCTATTCATGAGACCCGGGACCCCAGCCCTAGCAGCATCCTGAGAGGCTCCGCGGAGGTCGAGATCATTAAAGAGGAGGCGCCCAACGCTCCCGAGGTCCTCCGTGTCCAAGAGGAAGACCCTGTGCGTGTGGGAGGAGGCCGCCCTCAGGGGCGAGGACCCGGCAGGCCAGGAAGGCGAAGACCCGGATTAAGGAGAAGACAAGGAGAAGGAGTAGGAGGAAATGAAGGAGGAGAACTTGGAAGGGGATCCCGACAGCGCGTGAGGGCGACCCCAGAGCCGGCTACATACGACTACTATGAATACTGAGGGTGACCGCTATTTATTGTGTACAGTTCTAAAGTCCCTCGTCCCGCCAGTCGAGTAGTAGCCTCCAAGTTTGTACAGCCGTTAATCATCACAACAGCCTTTCAGGGGCTGGCAAACTGTTTCATAACCCCGTCCCCCCCACCTTTTTTTTTTCTCTCTCTTTTTATTTCTTAGAGCCCCGGTGGGAAAGATGAAAAGAATAAATAAAACTCTTCTGCTAGGGGCGGTTTATTCGTCTTTAATGATTTGTCTCCCATCCCCACCCCTGCCTGTTCCCTAACCCCTGCCCATTCCCCCGACCCCATCCCCAACCTAGGATGCACTTTGTTTTTTATGCTACAGAAGTTTTTTAGCCTCATCTTGTTATTCTTTTTTGTTTTATCACAGAAGTGTGATTTCCCACTCCTCCCCTCAATTTGTGTGTATTTCTGCCACACATACACACATCACATCATATATACACACACGCGAACGCGCACACACACACACACACACACACTTTGTTCCGCCCCGTCAAGTCTTCCCTCACTCCTGGCTGCAACTCCTTCCTCGGACTCTTCTTTCTGTGGCCCAAACTGTACGTCTCCCTGCTCCTGTTGTCTTCGCCCCCCCCCCCACACACACACCACCATCCTCTCACCCCTTACATTTACACCTCCTCCTCCTCCTTCCTCCTGTATCCGAAATACTTGTTCCGTCCTGCATCATATGCAGAAGGAACCGGCAAAATCATGTTTTCACGTCGTCAAGGAGGACTGGAAAAAGTCTAACTATCTCACAAAGTTGAGGAAACAACATATCGATCCTCACAAGAACGCCTCCTTCCATAAGAAGCCAAAATGACGTCATGTCGCTTCAGTTGTTGTTATCATTACCCAGTAGTGCCAATTTCTGTTGGCCTTGGAACGAAAACAAATGAGAGTCTAGGCAAGATAACCCTCTTTGTAGAAGCAGTCAGGAAATCCTTGGATTGCTGTGTTAATTGATTAACTGAACAGTGTCAACCTATAAATGTGCATCTATGCACAATGCACATAGATAAAAAGAAATACACATGTCAATATGTGTACATTCATATACACTTGTATGTATACATGTGTTCAAGTAAGCACACATATATGTATATGTATATGTATATGTATATGTATATGTATATGTAAATGTAAATGTATATGTATGTGTATATGCATATGTATATGTATAACGTATGTATGTGTACATGCACATACATGCATATACATGTAAACAGTATATGCAGGCTTTTAATATGCATGTAGCGTATGTATGTATGTAACAATGCCTTAATGAATGAAAAAAATCATGGACATGCGAGCCGCTAATACCCTGCAATAGTCCCCGATATGATTTGCCCAGAGAGAACATAGAACTCATGTTTCCATTTTCTCTCATCTTCTTGATGAAACCTGAACGTCATGTTTGTGTACAGATGTAAGTTAGCAAATAAGAAGAAATTGTTTGATAATTCTGAGTCTTTTTTTTACCCTACCCACTATTGTTTATCATTTCATCCCCGTTGCCAGGGCTTTTCAGCGGTATTCTTATATTTATACATGTGTATGGAAAGAACAAAAATGTTATCCAGCGGTATCGGAATCGACTCTTGTCGACCCGTGACGGCAGTCAGGGGTCCGTGGCCTCAACTTCGGTACAATGACACCTTAGAAGCTGAATGACGAACTAAGAAAAGTTAAACCTATACATATATTAGGCACATTGTTGAACTGTTCTTAGTGAAGTCTAGAATACTGTAGGCGATGTCGTCCTGCAGCTTTTTAAATTCACAACATTTGACGAGAATCGTGATATTGTAACTGGAGCTTTACACAAAAATCAACCCAATGCTTATTCCCAGAGAGACCTATAGAAGGGCCCAAGGATTTTTTTTCAGCCGTTGCGGACTGATGGTCAGTGATACTCTAGCCAACAATAATTGTCATTACTATGATCATAACATAAGAGTGCAAGCATTTAAAACCTGTGTGCAAGAGTTGAAACCACAGAGTACATTGTGGGAGATGATCGATCGTTTAAAGAACATTTACCAGTAAAGAGCATAGTTTAAGGATTACAAAGAGATTTTATAATAATTAGATATCATCCTTTTTTATTATTCAACTACTTTATAAGCTCCGCTTATAGTTATATATTAGTTACTATTGTCGTGGAACTATGAATTTCTCTTCATACTATTGCATTTTATACATTATGATGGTTTTCAAGTTTACAAGATATCTCAAATCAGCAAATAATGGTCTCAAAATGTCAGGAAATAGAGTTAATTTAGAAGTAGGTAGAAACAACTTCTCCAAACATGTAGTTAATGAACGAATAAACTTCCTGCGGAGGCAGTGCAATGTAGTTCAGTTCGAAGCTTTAAGATTTGTTTAGATAAACATCTAAGCGAGATGGTGTAATGACTGCCATTTATTTTATATTGTTTGTTTATTTGTTTGTTATTATTTGTTTGTTTATTATTTGCTTGATTTTCATTTATTATTATCTGTCAATCTATTATTATTTACTATTTACCTGTTTGTTTATTATTTAACTATACCTATGCATTTATTTATTTTATTTATTATTATTTATATTATCATAATATTGATCTATTTTTCTTTTATTTACTTATCATTACTATAATTTTTTCCACATCCGACTTGACTTTTCTTGTTACCTAGTGTAACTAAGTCGAGATAAGGAAATTGGCGTCTTGCGACGCTGATTAGATTTTAGTGCTGACAAATCTGGTGCCATTGAATAAGATCAGTTTGAATGTGGTGCTGGGAAAAGTGGAACAGCACACTGCGAGTAAGTTGGGTGTATCATACAAGCAATCCATGTATATAGGTAAGCAGCATATGCACCAATATGAAAACATCCCCCATCATTTAACAACTGATTCAGGCCTTTGGCACTTAAAGTGAAAATCCCGGATGGAAAATTATTGAAGTTGTATCTTTAAATCGCACATCAATCAGACTGAACACATAAAGTAGATTCAGTTGAAGTGACCAAGGTTTTCAAGCAAATAAAAACTAAATGTTGACTTTGGATAGGCGTGGTCAATGAAACCTTATCACCAACGGGGTTTATTATCTATCTAGATAATGATATCTAGTTCACGTGTTTCTAGAATTTGCCGTCAGGCCTGTATTTTGCACAACGTGCACTTTATCCTTCAAAATCTAATTCTAGACAAATCTAAAGCTCTTGTTGGATCCTACCGGTGCAAATTCAAACTCTTCATAACCTCTTGCTTGCATTTACAAGATTCAGAATTTAACTCTTAATTATGTAGCAAATGTTAGATCAGTAAACTGGAGGTATGCCACTTCCTTGCAATATTCTACCTAATTTTCATGCGCATTTATACACTCGAAGAATGAGATAGCTCGTGATGATACAAATTTGAGAATGAGATCAAATAAAGTCAATTGTATTTCGCTATTTCATAAATACGGTAACATAATTATTTCACCTAAATACAACTTAATAGGTAATGGGTAGAATGGAGTATCCCTACTAAGGTTACGTGGAGGAATAGAATTTAGGAAATTCTGCTTCAGATGAATTCTAAGCTCTTGGTGAATACTAAACTCTGGTGTAAAATCGTGCAGTCTTGTGGTGCAAACTCCTAACTCGTAAACTTGTTCAACTGTGAAACAATGTGCTACCTTATTAATAAATGCAACATAAATTCTGCATATCATACACTTTAACATATAAAACTTACTACAAATACATTTATACCCACAATTTTTGGAGGTTCTACATCCCTCAGCTGTTGGACAATGTATTTGATGATTCATCACATGCGCTTACTTTCACTTATATATGCTCATTGTGGTTTTACTTGTGCATAATTAACAAATGTTAAATGTTCTATTAATTGGATGGTGTTTTTTGTAATTACGAGAAGTGGTCGCGAATATTCTAGAATGAGATCACTATTAGGTATAAATACCTGTGCATCATGACAGAGACACAGTCAGGTTTATCCTATTTTGGCTTATCCTAGCGTTGTATAAAGGTGTCTGGAGCATACGCCATTGTTAAATGTAATTTTATGTTACTGTAAATATATCTACGATGATATAACAGTATGGTCGTCAGTATTCTATCATGTTGCCGGCGTCCCGGCAGCTTGCGAGTTGTGTCTGCTATTGTAACCGAGCTCTCAGTCTATATCACTTAGCATGGTCCACTTAGCATAGTCGTCATTGCGCCACCACGTTATCGGCCTTCCAGCTACATGCCCTTGCACTTAGCATGGTTTTCAGTGCTCCACACTTTGACGGTCTTCCATCGACTTTCAAGTTGTAACCACCATTGTGACCGAGCACTTGGTCTACTCGTATATCATTTAGCATGGTAGTCAGTACTCCACCACGTTGTCAGCCTTCCAGCAACTGACCTGAACTGACCTACCTGACTTGAACTAACCCGAACTGACCTGAACTGACCCGAACTGACTTGAACTGACCTAAACCGATCCGAAATGACCCTAACTGACCTGAATTGACCCGAACTAACTTGAACTGACCTGAACCGACTTGAATCGACCTGAACTCACCTGAATAGACTTGAATTGACCTGAACAGACCGGAACCGATCCAAAATTACCCAAACTGACCCGAACTGATTCGAACCGACCTGAAATTACCTAAACTGGCCAGAACTGACCCGAACTGGCCAGAACTGACCCGAACTGACCTGATCTGACCTGAACTAATCTGAACTGAACTTATATCCTACCATTACTAACCATTATAATTCGTCACATGCCTGACACATGGTCCACACGCATGCAAGGTTCACATTTCCTAATGATAAACAACTGACTCAGACTATGCAACGCATCATCACGCAACGCGCTGAACAAGTACATAATGTCATCAGACAGTTCATTAACATTTCCTTATACCTACCAAACTACATTATCGTAACTCCAATTCACACACCATGTCTAGCCACATCCACAAATAATATTACTAAACCCATTACAATGCATCTAACGTGTAATATTTATTATCATCACAAACACATTCCCTATGTGACAACCGACACATGACATGCTTAGATAGGCATATCCCCTTTATATACGGCAACTGCGTCGTCAGAGACAGAGGGGACTAGGGGAGAAACTCCCCCTTAGACTCGGTAGGAAAGACTTTCTCTCCTTGGGAGATCATAGCCTACGTTTGCAAATATCGGAAGTCTCCCTCAATAAAGACAAAGTCTAACCAAGGCTTTATATCGCCCCGCTAAGGCCCATTGTGAAGCCCAACCTAAACCGACCTGTACTGATCCAAACCGATCTGAAAATATGGTATGTGTGGGTGAGTTTCTCGAGAAGGTCACACAAACACAGAATATTTATTGTCTTCCTCTTTATTGGAAGTAGTTGTAAATGGTGTCGGGAAAGAGCACTTCCATCTAATGAAGAGGGGGAATACGCTTACCGTGGTGTGAGGCCGGCCGCTGGGCAAGTGTCTCTGCCGACCCTTGACCCTCGCTCATAGGGTAGGCCGCGTAACATTGCTATCAGTGCCAAATATATCTTTCCTTCTTCCTCCTTTCTTTGTTTCCTCCTTTTACACTTTTTCTGCTAGGCTGCTTCTCGTATTCTTTTCAACGAGTCCCCTCGCTGCAGCCTTCGTGACTTGATCGAAT
>NC_134777.1:53269736-53272236 GCF_046742065.1 Oratosquilla oratoria
AACAAAAGGATTGATATGTACAGCTTCATCTCACTTTCAGTCACATTCAAGCTATGGTTTTTCTGAGACGCATATCTGTTTGACAAGTCTAATGATAGCTTCACCATCGACTCATCAAAGAAAAGTTCAAAACAATCAATAGGTAACATGAACTCGCCCAGAATGTAATTTTCTTGCATATTCTATTCAAGTAAACTTTGTTTGGGGAATTCACCATTAGGTTCCCAATGTATGTCCACTCAGAGGTGAGTGGAGAATGGTTGTATATGGATGATGTTGTGACTGCATGAGGAGAAATGGGCGGGGGGGTGTTGGGTGGGGTAGTATGTGTGAGTAAATTTTGACGCAGCCCGAAGGGATTTCTCCCCGTCCTCGCCTTATATGCAAAGGGGGACGGAGAGGGGGGGTCGCCGATTAAATGAAGCGGCCTTGCTGTGGATGTACTGTGTCTTGCGACACTGCTTCTGACCCAGGCCGGTGGGCAGGGTGCAGGGATGACCCGTCATCCAGGAGGTGCTCAGATGAGAGGGAGGGTGGGAGGGGTGTGGAGTGTATTTAGGGATGAAATGGGTGGGAGTGTTTTTATGCCTTTCCCTTTTTGGCTACCTCCCTTGGAAGGGGGAAAAAGCCTTGGTATTTGTATGGTATATGTATGTATCTATTAAGTTGTGAATTATCCATAATCACCTGCTATTGAATAGGCACTTGTCTTGGCATAGTATTACCAGTACCCAGTGTCACCTACAGGTTACAGACAATATAAAATATAAAATAACACAGAGACCAGTCTTCAAATAGCTACTGTACATGGATGTTTTGCTCTTACTCGGAAACTATTTAGGATATTCAACAAAGACACTGTATTCGTTTCTTTTTTGCTTACTTCTTCACTCATTTGACAGCCGTTTTGATTGTGTTACTTGAGATATTAGTAAAATATCTTCAACACACTCACTACATCTTTCTGTGGCAAAACGTGTAAACAATGGGCCCAGCTGATTGTGTCAAAGAAAGCCGACAGGATTAAGCTCCATAGAAAACTATAATTAAGGGGTAACCCAATAAAGAAATAAAATCCGTAGGCAAAATAAGTAGTGTCACCATAGAAAAGATTTACTGTCGACAGTTACCGTTGTCATACTTTTTTTTTTCGGAAGCTTTTACAATGTTCTTATATTCCCATCTCTGCATTAGATTTAAGCATTCGATATAATAAGAATTTTTGTGACAACCTTACGGACCAGAATACGATTGTAAAATAAACTTTACTCAAGGAAAAATACTGATCACTAAAGTATAATTATCTATTCTCTTTTTTTCTTCTTTCTTTCGTTCTTCTTTCATCTGCTTTTCTTCGGGTTTTGTTTTGGCATATACTACGTACTATGGGTATTTTTAATTATTATGCATTACTGAAACTGATTACACAGGACAATTTTTTTTTCATCTCAGTTGCACGAGATTTTTCTTTTACTGGTACTTACTATTTTTGATCTGCTGATTTTAAATATATAAATGACTTTGTTTTACATACACTAGTTATCATGCAATTTGAGGGATTATATTTTAGCCTATTGCGGCCAAATAAATTACGCGTTTATGGTATTACTAGGGATATATATATATATATATATATATATCTATATATATATATATATATATATATATGTGTGTGTGTGTGTGTGTGTGTGTGTGTGTGTGTGTGTGTGTGTGTGTGTGTGTGTGTGTGTGTGTGTGTGTGTGTGTGTGTGATATTTTTTCACCCACATACACTTTTTCACTTTAATTCCTTGTCATCACGATCGAGACTGACAATGCGCTCGACGGAGACATATGCGGAAACTGATACGTAGTGAAGCCAAGGACTCGAACTCAGCTCCGACGTACCAAGTTAACAGTGACTCTAATCACTGCGCCATCAAGAGAGATATAAGTTGAACACAGTTTCTTATATTTGTATGCTCGAGTTACATACATATACAACGAACCTTATGCTCAACCCATCCCCGCTATGATGGTGCAATGGAAGTAGGTACAGTGTGTGTGTGTGTGTGTGTGTGTGTGTGTGTGTGTGTGTGTGTGTGTGTGTGTGTGTGTGTGTGTGTGTGTGTGTGTGTGTGTGTGTGTGTGTGTGTGTGTGTGTGTGTGTGTGTGTGTGTGTGTGTGTGTGTGTGTGTGTGTGTGTGTAATTACATTCCTTCAGATTTGAATATGGCTACAAGTAGACATCAATATGTGAGCAAACCTGATGGTTTCTGCTATATTTGTGTATACTTCACGCTTATTCGCCAGAGGCGCAATATAACATCGTTTGTGAGGCGAGCCTACAAAGCGTACTTCGGACTCTTGGTGACCAAGACAGGAAATGGGTCCCACATATTGTGTGTCATAACATCGAAGAAACGCTGCGCGACTAGACGAAAGGGAAACGTAAGGGCTTACCTTTCAGAATTCTCAGGACCTGGCGGGAACCGAAGGACCACACAACTGACTGTTATTT
>NC_134777.1:53277236-53284736 GCF_046742065.1 Oratosquilla oratoria
TCTTCCCCCAAGGGTTCCCGACCTTCTTCCTACGGGGGCTCTCGATTCTTTTCCCTGGAAGTACCCGACCCTCTTCCCCCGGGTGACCGATCCTTTTCTCCAGGGGTTTCTCGACCCTCTTAGTAGGGTCCCCGATCCTTTTCTTGCGGAGGTCCCGACCTGCTCCCCCAGGAGTTTTCGACTACTTCCTCGGGGATCCCGGTCCTTTACACCAGGTGGTTTCCAACCTTTTTCCCCAAGAAGTTCCAGATCTTCTTCGAGAGAGTCCCAAGCCCTTTCACCAGAGAGTTCCCGATCATCATCATCCGTGGATCTCCGACCGTCTTCCCCGGGGTCCTGATCCTTTTCCCCCGAGGGTCTCGATCCTCTCTCCCGGGCCTCTTCCATTTTTAAGATGGCCCTGACTTTCTCCCCTGGATTTCCTAACCCTCTTTCCAGGGGGTCCCGATCCTTTTCACCCGGGGGTCCCGATCCTTTCTTCGGGGTCTCTTTTTGTCTTTCCCGGGGCCTAGACTTTCTTCCTCCGGGTTTTCTGACTCTCTATTACGGAGGTCGTGATCTTTTTCTCTTGGAGGTCCAGATCCTCTCCTCGTGAGTTTCCCTGAGCAGCGGGTGTCACTCGAAGCCGGTTCTCGATGTCCTTTCCTTCACACATTTGATGAGATCTGGTAGTCAGATGGAGCTGCTCCCGGTAGGGGTTGGGCAAGACTCACGGTCTTTCCTGATTTGACAGTCAGACCAAAACGGGAATATGCAGACTGGAAGTTACTGAACGACTGCTGCCGTTCTTCAGGTGAGTGGGTAGGTGTAGCAATGTCATCGGCATTTCTGTCACTTTAGAAATGGAGGTAGTGGTCTTAGATCTCAGTCGGGATAGGTTGGCAACTCCTCAGTCAAAATTATGCTTGACTTCCACTGCAGGGTTGTCACTCATCACTTGGATCGTCTGACACCTGCCCACATGGCTTCTCTCGGGAAACTGTCATACGTTCTGGACCCTTTTCCTGTATTTATTTGGCACAGAAAATAATGTTACATCAAGGAACCCACATTCAAGCTCCGGTAGGATTTCCTCTGTAATTTCTTTAAGACGATTCCACATTGGAATCATCAGGGCCAACAACCGGTTCTTGATGGCGATTCAACTGTGATCAAGGAGATCGATTGGTGTGTGATCCGGTTCCGCGGCTTTTTTTCGGCGCATTTGCTTCGTGTGGTGCAAGTGTGACGTCATACATGTTGCATGGGATCTCAGTGTGACGTCATGGAGAACCTCATGGGACTGACTGAATACCGGGTAATCAGATGAAAACTTTGGTCGATGAGGCCCGTTTATATCTTTCATTTATGTATTCATTTATTTATTTATCTTTTATCTTCCTCATCATTTTTTCATGGAACATACGTTGCCAACGCTCATACCTGCGCCAGGCCTAGGTCTAACAGAAAACCATGACATACCAAGAGTCTTTTTTTCCGTTTCTCTATTTTGGTGAAAGATAAACGATTTTACTCCTCGCAGGAGCAGCCCCAGTGAATGCACTGGTTAATTTGCAACATATCTCGAAAACTTCAAGATTCCGTGCAAATTCCCTAATGCATTTCCGGGGCCCCCTCAGCTGAATAAAATCTTTGACCAATCCCAATGAATTGTAGGGGATTCTTTTTTTTTTCTTTTTTTTTTTAGAGACTCTTCTGTGTCTCGCTGTCTAACCTTTACATCTGAAGTTACTGCGGGTTATTTTCCTTCAAAGATCACATCTGCATCCAAGAACCAGAACTGACCTTCTGGAGTCGCTCGTGGGGCTCTTCCTTCTCGTCGTGGCGTGGCCTCGTCTTCCCGGTCCTTTCGCCTCTGGCCTCAGAGCGGTGACAGAAAAAGGTGTCCTAGATAAGCTTGCTCAAATTACATACATACATACATACATACATACATACATGCACACATACACACACATACATACATATATACATACAGACAGACATCCATACATATGTATGTACATATATACATACGTACATACGTACACACATACACACATGAATACATATATATACATACATATGTGTACATAATTATATATGTATGTATATATATACACATATAAATATACATACATACAAATATATATACATATATATATATATATATATATATATATGTGTGTGTGTGTGTGTGTGTGTGTGTGTGTGTGTGTGTGTGTGTGTGTGTGTGTGTATACATATATATGTATATATTATATATATAAACGTATATGTATATATATATATATATATACATATATACATATGTATATGTGTATACATATATATGTATATATTATATATATATTATACCGGTATATATATATATATATATACATATATATATATATATGTATATACATATATACTATAAATACATATATATATATATATGTATACATATATATATATATGAATATATATATATAATGAATACATATACATATACATACATATATATATACACACTGAGTTAAACACCACAGCATCGTCACAATTCCCTTGTTCAATAGCTCATCGAGACATGTGAGAAATGATCCCACCAATGGTGGAATTATGTCCGTCCCTCTCGCATCGCCTCCTCCCCTCCCTCTCCCTCTCCCCCTCTCCATAGGCGATCAAGTCGGGTCAGATCATCTAGGTCATCAAGTCACTCTCCACTGTAAGTCTTTCCATGCATATGGAAAGACGTCGCACTGTTCAGTCCGAAAAATGTAATTGTTCTGTGTAACGTCATTTGTTATTAAAATGGAGAACTTTGGACAATTGATTTTCGATCATCCTCCCAAAGTCAGAACTATAGTGAGAAGGATTGAAAATATTAGGAAGAAGATAAATAATTGTGACAATGCTGTGGTGTTTAACTCAGTGTGTATCAAGGAGAACCTGCTCCCTAAGTATACGACATATATATATATATATATATATATATATGTATATATATATATATATACAGATATATATATATATATATATATTATAGATAGATACATAGATATATACATGTATATACGCAATAAGAAAAAGAAAACGACAATACGAAATGAACATCGCTGATAAATCCAAAGAGAATCCCAAAGAATTCTATAGTTACATTAGAGATAAAAAGGTTGTTAGGAATCACATTGGTCCACTATTATCTGCTGACGGTCAACTTGAATATTCAAATGAAGGAATGTGTAATATCATAAACAATTATTTTAGCTCGGTATTCGTAAACGAAACACCTCAAAGTGAATTCCAAACTGAAACCTGTGAAAAGTCTAGGGTAAACATACTCACTACGGTAAATATAACAAAAGAAAAAATTAAAAGGTGTATAGACAAACTCAAAGTTAATAAAACACCAGGGCCTGACGGTTGGCATCCAAGAATCTTATAGGAAATTAAAAATGAGATTGTTGTTCCATTAGAAATTATTTTCAAGAAATCCATCATATCCGGAGATGTCCCAAGAGAATGGAAGCTAGCTAACGTTACTCCCATATTCAAAAAAGGTGACAAAAAGAAACCAAATAACTATAGGCCTATAAGTTTGACTTCAATCGTAGGAAAAATAATGGAAACTATCATCAAAGATGCTATCGAACATCATTTAGAAAGTAACCATTTGATAAATGATAGCCAGCATGGTTTCAGACGGAAACGTTCTTGCGTGACTAACTTACTCGAATTCTACAACACAGTTATCTCGAATTATGACAAAAGAAACAATATAGATTTAGTATATCTAGACTTTGCAAAAGCTTTTGATACCGTCCCACACGAAAGACTACTTACTAAATTAGCTTTGCATGGAATAAGTGGTAGCCTATTAGGTTGGACTAGTAATTGGTTGAATGGTCGAAAACAGAGAGTTGTTTTAAATGGAAAAACTTCTGGATGGAAAAGTGTTGCAAGTGGAGTTCCTCAGGGTTCCGTTCTTGGGCCCCTTCTATTCATAGTATATATAAATGATATAGACCATGGACTAAAATCTACTGTTTCCAAATTTGCTGATGATACAAAACTGTGCGGAGTGGCAAATGATCACTCAAACCAATTAGATATTCAAGAAGATTTAGATCAATTACAGCAATGGTCTGAAAAGTGGCTACTGAAATTTAACACAAGTAAATGCAAGGTAATGCACTTAGGTAAAAATAACAGTAAGTACGATTACAAGTTATTTGGAAATTCGTTAACAAAAGTGGATAGTGAAAAAGATCTCGGCGTAATTATCAGTAACGACCTCAAATCATCCAAGCAGTGTATTTCAGCCTCTGAGAAAGCAAATAAGATTCTAGGACTGATTGCGCGATCTTTTGATTTCAAAAGTCCATCACTCATTAACAAGCTATATAAATCGTTAGTTCGTCCACATTTGGAATATGCTGTTTCCGTATGGTCACCGAATCTCATTAAAGACATTGACAGACTGGAAAAAGTACAACGGCGAGCCACGAAACTGATTCCAAATATCAAAAATAAATCATACGAAAATCGACTAAAACATATGAATCTGTTTTCCCTAAAGAAGCGTAGACTCAGAGGTAACTTGATACAGGTATTTAAAATTCTAAAGGGAATTGACAACATCAAAAGTGACCAAATTTTCACATTGAATGAGAATCAGACAAGAAACAATGGTCTCAAACTGTCCAGAAATAGATTCAATTTGGAAGTAGGTAGAAACAACTTTGCCAAACGTGTAGTTAATGAATGGAATAAACTTCCTGCACAGGTAGTACAATGTAGTTCAGTTCGAAGCTTTAAGAATCATTTAGATATATACCTAAGTAAGATGCTGTAATGATTATAATTTATCTTATATTATTTGTTTTTGTTTTGTTATCAATTGTCTGTCTGATTCATTTATTATTAGTTATATGTCAATTTATTATTATTTACTATTTACCTGTTTGTTTATTATCTAACTATACCTATGCATTTATTTATGTATTTTATTTGTTATTTACATTATCATAGTTTTTATTTATTATTTTATTATTAATATGATTTTTTTTCGCATCCGACCTAGATATGGATCAAAAGGTCTCCTGTCGGCATGCTCCGCCTTGTAATATATATATATATATATATATATATATATATATATATATATATATATATATTATATACATGCATATGCATATATATGTATATATATATATGATTATAAATATATATATATATATATACAAATATATGTGTGTACATGTGTGTATATATATATACATATATGTATATATACATATATACATACATATATATATATATATATATATATATATGTCTGTACATGTGTGTATATATATACATATATATATGTGTGTACATGTGTATATATATATATATATATATATATATATATATATATATATATATATAATGTGTGTATTTACCTAGTTGTATTTACCTAGTTGTATTTTACGGGAAGGGGAGCTATGCTCGTGGGGTCCCGTCTTCATATCTCATCTTATCTAAACTATTTTTAAATTCATGTATTGTTTTTGCACACACCACTTTCTCATCTAACTTGTTCCAACTGTTTATTACTCTGTGAGGAAAGCTGTTCTTTTTCAAATCTCTTCTATAGCTGTCTTTTTTTATTTTCTTTCCGTGTCCTCTTGTATTTCTGTCATCCCATTTTATCAGATTCTCTCTATCAGTAATTTCTATGCCTTTCATGATTCTGTAAATAGCTATCAAATCTCCTCTCTCTCTTCTTTGCTCTAATGTCTGTAGTTCAAGTTTTTGTAGTCTCTCTTCATATGATAGTTTTGAGAGTGTTGGTGCCAATTTTGTAATTGCTCTTTGTATTCTTTCAAGTTTTTTTATACATTTTTTTTGTACTTGGTGACCATATCGTTGCTGCATATTCCAATCTTGGTCTTATCAGGGTGATTAGGATTTTCCTCACCATTTCTTCATCCAGGTATGTAAATGCCACTTTGATTGTTCTTATTAAATTATAAGTTTCTCCAAAAATCTTATTTATATGTTTCTCAGGTGACATATTATTCATAACAATGACTCCCAGGTCCTTCTCATTTTCTACTTTTTTTTATTCCTTCTTCTCCCAAATTATATGATCCTGTTATTCTGTTTTTGCTTTTTCCAAATTCCATTATACTACACTTTTTTGTATTGAACTCCATCTCCCACTTCCTACTCCATTCCTGTACTTTATTTAGATCTCTCTGTAGTGATTCACAATATTCTTCAGTTTTCACTCTTTTCAGTAGTTTTGCATCATCTGCAAAGAACCTCATATAGCTTTCAATTCCTTCATCCATATCATTAATATATATAGCAAACATTATTGGGGCCAGAACTGTTCCCTGCGGGACACCGCTTATTACTTCATTCCATTTTGAGTGCTGGTCTCTTATCACTACTCTCATTTTTCTTTCTTGCAAAAAGTCTTCCATCCAATTTAGCAATTTACCTTGTATTCCTCCTTCAGATTCTAATTTATTAAGCAACTTCTTATGTGGTACTTTGTCAAAAGCTTTTTTTAGGTCTAAAAATGCACAATCAGCCCATCCATCTCTTTCTTGTATTATATCTATTAGCCTTGAATAGAAACATATTAAATTGGTGACGCATTATCGTCCTTGTCTGAATCCAAATTGCCTTGGATTTAGTACGTTGTTTTTTTCCAAGTATTTTACCCATCTACTTTTGATAATTCTTTCACAAATTTTTGCTATTGTACTTGTTAGAGAGACTGGTCTATAGTTGGTAGGTTCTTCTTTATTTCCTCCTTTATATATAGGTACTATATTTGCTTTTTTCCAATCTTCTGGAACTTTTCCTTCTTTCAAGGAACTGCTTATTATGCTATGTATTTTGTCTGCCAGTTCATTCCTGCATTCTTTCAGAATCCAGTTTGCTATTTCATCTGGTCCATGCGATTTTCTGACATCAAGATTACTCAAGTGGTCCAATATTTCATTCTTTGATACTTCTATTTCTTCTATAGGGGGGACTTTCTCTTTCCATTCAATCTCTTCAGGTTGTATGTTCTCCCTTGTAAACACTGATTTAAAATGTTTGTTCATAATTTCCGCCATTTCCATTTCCTCAGTGTATTCAACTCCCCCTTGTCTTAATTTCTCCAATTCCTGTTTGTTTTTCAGTTTATTGTTTACAAATCTGTAGAATAGTTTTGGTTGATCTTTACATTTTTCTATGACGTCTTTTTCATATTTTCTCTTTTCCTCTCTGCACGTTTGTACATATTCATTTCTATAACAAGTATATATTTTCCATTTTTCAGGTCTTCTGTCTTTTTTCCATCTGGTCCAGGCTTTGTCTCTTTTGTCTTTTAACTCCCTACAACTTTTGTTGTACCAGCATTTTACATATTTTTTTTCTTGTCTTTGTCTTGGGACATACTTTTCCACTCCTTTTTTTGTAAATTTTTGTCAAAATATTCCATTTCTCTTCCACTGATGTTTCTTCTTTGTATATTTCTTCCCAGTTTTCTTG
>NC_134777.1:53297236-53299736 GCF_046742065.1 Oratosquilla oratoria
TTACAATTAAAGATTGACATACAGATACAGACATTTTATATACATGGAGGATGGTGGGCCATCACACACCCCCCCTAGAACTCATCAACTCAGGAGAACAGACGAGTTGGGAGTTCTAATCAGGACGGCTAAGGGCATCAGCAAGGAGGTTTTCAGAACCCTTGATAAATTTTATATCGAGGAGGTATTGTTGGAGGAACAAGGACCAACGTAATAGCCTCCTATTATTGTTCTTGTTCCGTTCAAGGAATATTAACGGATTGTGGTCCGTGAATATCCGTAAGGGGGTCGAGCTGGGTGTTACGTAGCATTCGAACTTCCGCAGGGCAGAGATGATAGACAGTAGCTCCTTCTCGGTAGTCGAATACTGCCTTTGGTGTTTATCTAGTTGAGCCGAGTGATACGCGACAGGATGCAATATCCCATCATGTTCTTGGAGTAGAACAGCTCCGACGGCTTGATCACTTGCGTCCGTCTGGAGAACGAAGGGGACGTCAAAGTTAGGTGAACGTAGAACTGGCTCCTGTGTGAGGAAGGTTTTTAGGAGCAGGAAAGAGTTCTGACATTCCGGAGTCCAGGAGTAAGGTATGGAGCAGCTTGTCATTCTGGTAAGAGGTAAGGATACCTCTGAGAAGTTTGGACAGAACTTCCTATAGAATCCGGCCATACCCAGAAAGCGCCTAAGTGCTTTCCGAGTAGCGGGAGCCGGGTAGTCGAGAATGGCCGAGATGTTGGCTCGTTTCGGCCGGACGACGCCTTGTCCCACCTCGTGTCCCAAGTACGTCACTGTGGCTTGGGCGAAGACGGTTTTGGAAAGCTGGACGGTGAGGTTGGCTTCTTCCATTCGGGACATTACGACATCTAGTAGGTGTATATGGTTCTGCCAATTAGAAGAATATATTATTATATCATCTAAATATACCGCTACTCCATCAATGTCCTGTAATAGGCTACTCATGGTACGTTGAAACGTAGCCGGACTGTTACGTAACCCAAACGGCATGACGGTGTATTCATAGAGTCCAAAGGGAGTGATGAATGCAGAGATGGGACGAGCTTGTGGAGCTAAGGGAATTTGGTAGTACCCTTTTGTGAGGTCAATTTTTGTAATAAACTTGGACTGTCCCACCTTATCTATTAAATCGTCGACGCGGGGAAGAGGATAAGCGTCAGAGATGGTCACAGCATTCACTCGGCGGTAATCCGTGCACAGTCGAGTTTGTCCGTTTTCTTTAGGGACCAGAACGCACGGAGCGGCCCATGGGGAATTACTGGGAACTGCCAAACCGTGCTGTACTAGATAGTTGACTTCTCTCTTCATGATCAGCTTCTTCTGGGGATGCAGTCGGTACGGGTGCTGGTGGCTAGGAGAAGTTCCTGGATACAGTTGAATTTCATGGGACGTCAGGTTACAACGGCCAGGATTATCTCGGAACAAGGATCTGTGACTAGAAATAATTTCAGAAATTTCCTTAGCTTGATCAGGATTCAAGTGGTTAAGGTACGAAAGTAGGTTGTTCAAGATGTCGCTGTTGTTGCCGACTGTGGGAGGATCGAAATGTGGCAACGTCGGTTCGTGGACTCGTGGACGGTCGGTTGACATAGGTATTTTACTGGGACCATGATTTAGCGAAAGCAATGGTTTGACTGAACTGTCTAGTGGTATTTTGGCAAGGTATGGCTTAAGCAAGTTAACATGAACAAGTTGAGTAGTTTTACGTCTGTCAGGGGTTTCTAGTACGTAATTATATTCTGACATCTTTTTCTGAATTTTATAAGGACCATGGTATTTAGCTTGAAGAGGCTGTCCAGATATAGGAATGTATGCAAGAACCATATCTCCCTCCTTGAATTCTCTCTTACGAGATTTCTGATCAAAATTAATCTTCATTTTACTTTGTGCATGTTCAAGGTTCTTCAAGGCAAAGGAATGAATTCTGGCTAGGTTATCCTTAAGGGAAACAATATACTGGTTAATAGACTGTAAAGGTGAGGTAGAAGAAGATATGATATGGTCCTTGATTACCTTGAGGGGTCCCTTTACCTTCCTTCCAAGTATCTGATACTCTAGAGGGTCTAATTGAGTCTCTTTCGTAGGGCTAATGTCTAATTTGGCTGCAACTATTTGTTCTAAGCGTTCAAATTCTCCGTCTTCGTCTTCCGTTTTCTTTAACTGATCTATGTGACTCAATATTAGTTGAACTAATTCAGTTCTACTAATGTTCGCTGGATACGTTAATTCCCATCTTGTTGCTATTTCTTTTAGACATTCTTTATTTGGGTTCTGAATTATCAGTTCTTCCACCGAGGGGTTCTCAACAAAGTTTTCGATATTCAGTTCTGACATCGCGAAATTTTTACTCGCTAACAGTTGCTACTCAGCAAGGTAGAACGCTTGGTTCGCTTACGTGGTATACCGGACAAGAGATACAAGTAGAATTATAATACTCGACTCCCACGAATATTATAAATCTTTGGGACAGAATACATTGACCAAAAC
>NC_134777.1:53322236-53324736 GCF_046742065.1 Oratosquilla oratoria
TAAAATAAAATCAAGAAAATATTGCGGTACCCGGCATTAGGATTAAGGTTATCTTAGTATGTATAGTAGTGATGATGATATGGTTTAACGTCACACACTCCCCCTATCGGGAGGCTAGGACGGTGCCCCTCACAGAGGGATTTGTAGCGTAGAATTTAATTAACCATGCCCTTGGTTCAACTTCGCCGGTGGCAGGATTCGAACCGCCCTCACTTCGACCTTCGCCGCAAGTAACGACGCCCTAACCGGCTCAGCCAGCGGGCTAGGTGATGCAGTAAAGATGATACATGCCCACTCTACAAGGTAGCCTCACATGCGATGATGAACGCATTAGGTATTATTCATCACTTGCAGTACACAGACATGAACATAACATAAACGGAGGGAAGGATCTGTAGCCACCCCTGATCCCCTTCGTGAATCTAGTGTTATAAGGGTACCCAGTAATAAAAATCTCTCCTTTCTCTCTCTCTCTCTCTCTCTCTCTCTCTCTCTCTCTCTCTCTCTCTCTCTCTCTCTCTCTCTCTCTCTCTCTCTCTCTCTCACTCCATCTATTTACCTATCTATCTATCTGTCTATCTATCCATCTCTCTGTCTACCTATCTTTCTATCTCCATCTCTGTCCTCCACGCTGGCTATGGCTGAAGCACAAAGAAAAACAAATTTACCATCCGGTTGGAGCCAGAGAGACATTCATAGGTGTAATGGTTAAATTAGTCCCCAGTATTGTACTATTTTGACACATGATAATTACCGTTTAACTTATAAATCTTAGATTCATAATATATATATATAACCGAAAGGCGCTTCTAAATGCTTTTGCACATCATGAACTATTCC
Source organism: Oratosquilla oratoria (assembly GCF_046742065.1). NCBI lineage: Eukaryota > Metazoa > Arthropoda > Malacostraca > Stomatopoda > Squillidae > Oratosquilla > Oratosquilla oratoria. The sequence continues at coordinate 53,323,077 of NC_134777.1, forward strand.
AAGAGATATCACGCTCTTTTTTTCCCGTAATTTGGCCATACAGTTGTCAGCAAAAGTAATTTTGTCATTCATATAAGTATATCGGTACAAGATCAGAGCTTCTCACTGTACTGACTTGTGTCCACCAAAGCATTAGTAACAGCTCGTTCCAACATCACTATGACTCAAAGGCGGCATCAAAGGCAGCGTTATCTGAAGGCTATTGCTTCAGGCGTATGGCATACTCCATCACAACATCGTCACGATTTCTCACGAATGCAGTCATCTCGTTCAGAGTTCGCCACACCCTCTTACCATCACGAATTGGCGACCTCACCCGTGTAGACTCGTTAAATAGTGACGTGGAAATTGTCACAAACATCTCAGGCAGAGGCTGTCAGCACGGTTTGCGTCCATTGGGAAACACAGATCTGACAACTTTTTTGCACGACTTTCGCAATCAAACGATTTCCGGCAAATTAGATGCAAAACAAATCAACGTGTGTTCCGGCGTCTCTTACTTTAGTTCGACCTTTACACGTATAGTCCGTGAGATCAATAGACGAAGTAACATACACAGCCCATGAAGAATTGTCACCCCAGAACGCCCACATGAAGAATCGTTACCCCATGAGATCCCACCTGAAGGATTGTCACCCCAGTACGCCGAATAAAAACAGTGGAATCAAGATTAGGTTAGGCTGAATGAGGGTTATGCTTATTGTCATCAACCTATACAACCGAAGAATCGTAAACCCAGGATGACCCAAATGAAGAATTATCACCCTAGGATTGCCCACATGAAGAATCGTAAACCCAGGATGGCCCACGTGAAGGATTGTCACCCTAGGATAGCCCACATAAAGAATCGTAAACCCAGGATGGCCCACATGAAGAACTGTCACCCTAGGAGAGCCCACAAGAAGAATTGACACCCTGTCGAAATCTGGCGTGATCCGAGTTTTCTGGACACGTTAATTTATATCCTCTGGCTCGAAGCGATACTCTGCGCGTCCAACTCGACACAGGGGGCGCTTCAGCCTTCCTGAAGTGCAATGATGCCTACAACCCAGAATGCACAATGTGACGGTAATGCCTTCCACACCATCATGTCTTTGCTTGCCGGAGGACACCTCCGTTTGGTGTTCCTCTTTCTCTTCCTGGCTGTCAAGGGGTCCTGGTTTAAGACCCTGTTCAATCACGCTAGCGGTTTCAAACGCGGCGGTTTAATTACATTAGAAGTCAATGGAGACGTCCACGCACAACCGATTTTTTTTTTTTTTTTCTGCAGTACCACCGCGCTTTCCGATCTGTGCAAACCGCTAATGCGAACAGGGACCACGACTTGGAGAACGACAATCATACAATTTAAGATGAAGACAGTCGATTTCGTTTTTCAAAAAGAAGAAAAAAACTGAAAAAAGGGAACGTCTCCCTTTCTTACTAAGACTTTTCTCTTAACATGGTGACCTTTAATGCAGAGATACATCTGCCATTCCTTCTGGATTATATTTGCATGTGGCATGCTTAAAGTCGATGACAACAAAGGTTAATTTTCATTTAAATTTGATATTCATTTACACAAAAGCCTCCAAATAAACTCAAAACGAATTTCAATTTATCATTCATGAAATGGGAAAAATTGCATTCAAATTAAAGAAAATTATATGTCACATTACTA
>NC_134777.1:53329736-53334736 GCF_046742065.1 Oratosquilla oratoria
ACTACATATTGGCACTCCGTTTAAATTTTCCTCTCGAATAAAAGAAGCCGCTTTCCAGAGCCAGAATAGAAATAAGAATCAAATGTTGACAGTAAAGGCACTTCTTTAAACTGATTCTATTATTTGATTTTTTTTTTTGTTTGCCATTTATATATATTTTCTTTCTCCTTTTTGGAAAAAAATATTCACCAAAGAAAAATGAAGGTAACGGTTCAGCAGAATTCTATGATTCTTCCTTTTTTTAAGAGAAATGCAAATTATTGTTTGGTTTCCTCTTTAGATTTCATTCTAAAATATCTTTGGAGCATCACCACAAAGCAGGCTCGTCACAGTCCCACTGACCCTCCTCGAGAGAATTAGGACTACAGGTGTCATTGTTCCGGTTATAAGTAAAGCCCTTGTAGTCTTGATGGGTCTTCGAAACCCTGACTTCATTGGCATTCCGGTTCTGCAAGAAAACGGCTGTTGGCATGCAACCATTACAGCTGTGGAACCTTGGGTCGTGCTGTCGAAGCCATTGCCGAAATCCTTCAAAGTGGTTTGGCTTTTTGACCCCGTTGTTCGAGTTTTGGGTCCTGGTGTTCTGATCCTGGCATCTGGAGCCTTCGATTTTCTTAAAGAACATCCTGACTGCTTCTCTGATCTTACGTTCCTCCAGCTCAGTGGAAGAGATCCGTTGGAAACGGATATCCAACGAGTAGGGCTCGAAGCGGTGATGACGCCGACTTCTGATTTTTGGCGTGAAAGTCATTCTCAAACCCAAAGGGCAAGAAATGTGTGGGCAAAGACATTGTGTGTTAACAAACGTTTTTTGAATCTCATTTTGTGATCCCTTGTTCTTAGAGCGTGCGCGAGCGTGCTCACGCATATATTTCAAAGAATATTTAGAGTAGTCGTAAGGCGGAAAATAGGAAATAGAAGGGCGGTAGAGAAGTCTTTAAAGTAAACTGAACTACAAGGGCACAGAAGATGAATACTAAGTTAAACTGAGTGACATGTTGAACATAGTGGGAATGGAAAAATTACTGTTGGAAAAATAATGAGCGTTTTTCAGTGAGGTAGAATTTAAGTGTGCATAAATAATGTCTGAGACTGGGAATGAAAGGAATTGTAGGAAATATCAAGATAAAGTGTCCAGCACACACACAAGGAATTTCTGCAAAGAAGAAATGAGCAAGCATATGAATGGTATAGATTAAAGAAAATAGAACCAAAGAACAAGGTGAGGAAGGTCAAGAGACAAGTTAATGTGAAATGGGATAGGTGTATGACTTTTATTCTAATGAAAGGAAAGGTGTTTTGGAAGTAAGGAACGTACGCAATGAGGAAAGTTGGATAGATAGGAGAGAGTACGAGTAGAGGTAGCAGATGGGCGGTTGTTGATAATATAGAAGGCAGTGAGAAGGTGATGGAAAATTATTCTGTAATGTTAATTGTAGATTAGGACAAGGGTAATTTGATTGTGGCCATAGGAAGTACAAGGAGAATGACTGTAACTGAAGAGATGAATGATGAAACCATTACAAGAGAGAAGGTATAAATAGCACTGAAACAAAGAAAAACAAGAAACAATCATCATCATCACCATCACCATCACCATCATCATCATCATCTTTCACCCTCACCATCATCCTCAGCTTAACTCACATCCTCATCTTCACTCTCACCCTCAATATCACTCTCACCTTCATCCTCATCGTAACTTGGATCCTCATCCTCATTCTCACTCTCACTATAACCCTCAATCGAACCCTTATTCTTATCCTCACACCCTTCCTCATCCTCACTCTCACCTTTACTTTCAGCCCCAGCCTCAAACTTATCCTTATCTTAACATTTCTCCTCGTCCTCAATCTCACCTCAATCTCACCCTTGCTCTCATACTTGCCCTTGCCTTCATCCTCATCCTCAATCTCTTTTTCACTCTCACCCGGACACTCGCCCTTATCCTTAAACTCGCGTACCATAATTATCCTCACCCTCACCTACACCATCATCCTTACCTTCATCCTAACTTTCATTATCAACATTACCATCACCCCCATTTTCATTATCACTCTCACCTTCACCATCACCATCACCATCACCCTCGCCTCACACTCACCATCACCCTCATCATCACCCTCACCATCTCTCTCTCTCTCTCTCTCTCTCTCTCTCTCTCTCTCTCTCTCTCTCTCTCTCTCTCTCTCTCTCTCTCTCTCTCTCTCTCTCTCTCTCTCTCTCTCCATCTATCTATCTCTATCTCTCTCTCTCTCTCACACACACACACACACACACACACACACACACACACACACACACACACACACACACACACACACACAACACACACACACACTCACACACACACACACACACACACACACACACACACACACACACACACACACACACACACACACACACACACACACACACACACAAACACACACACACACACAAACACAAACACACAAACACACACACACACACACACACACACACACACACACACACACACGCACACACGCACACACATACACACACACACTTACACACACACACACACACACACACACACACACACACACACACATACACACGCACAAACACACACACACACACACACACACACACATACACACACACACACACACACACACACACACATGCACACACACATAAACACACACACACACACACACACACAGACACACACACATACACACACAGAGACACACACACACACACAAACAAACACAGAAACACACACACAAAGGATTACAAAGGATTACAAAGGCGGAGCATATCGACAGGAGACCTTTTCATCCATAACCAGGTCGTATGCGAAAAAATTATAATGATAAATAAATCAATAAATAAAAATTATAATAATATAAATAACAATAAATAAAATAAATAAATGCATGGGTATAGTTAACTAATAAACAAACAGGTAAATAGTAAATTATAATAAACTGACAGATAACTAATAATAAATGAAAATCAAGCAAATGATAATAAACAAACAGACAAATTTGGACTCTAAAAATGTCAGCGCGTGGGAGGGAGAATTTTATCATCGAGAACGTGAAAAATACACATAGATATGCAGCAAACACTACGTTGGCGAATCTGGACCTACTTTTGACCTCCCACATTCAATTTCTGCCCTATGAATCCCAGACCAGGTTAGTCTACCAAACACCGAGACAGTACAGTGTTGTCCAATTCAAATTCAAGTATGATTTATGCATTTAGTGTCAACTACAGAGCCTCATAGGCTTCAGCCGAGTCCATACGCCTCGGGCTTTCTCGTATCGTCGCGTCGCCCAGTATATACCTATTATCCTATATCATAGCGCTAGGCACAAGCCAACACGGTGAATAGGGAGCAAATAATGGAAATAATATGCGCGAATCATAATTATACCACTAGATGCCGTTATGCCATAAAATAAGATAAAATTGCTCTTAATAAATTCTCAAGTACGAGACAATCACGTGACCACCGCTGCTATATCATCTGGAATAGATACATTCCACAAACGGACACAGAACTTTGGTCATTGTATGGTAACAATTTAAGTAAAAATAGCCTGGAATAACACTACATAAATGTAACTAATATGTACCAGAATGATATATGTAAAGGGCTTCTGCGCAGCTATGGATTAAATTAATTAATCACTGCGTTCGAAGTGCTACCCTCTCATCGATCACACGATTTCCAGATTGACACTCGGAAGTCATGGCTGGGTTCAAGGTACCGAGTAATTCAAAACGTTGCGATACATTCAAACCATGAAATATCAACACATTTCGATTAATTAATACACCTATGTATGGAAATCAGATAAACATGCCTCTAAAACGAATGTGTCAACTTGAAATAAAATTTCATTGATGTATATATACATTTAGAATTGTATTACAAGGAAGACATACCCAAGGCTACTGCAACTGTTTATCAATATTCCTTAAAAACAAACTAATAATTATTTAATAACCTTAACTGTATTACAAGGAAGACATACCCAAGGCTACTGTTTACCAATATTCCTTAAGAACAAACTAATAATTATTTACTAACCTTAATACACACTCACACGCACACACACACACACACACACACCCGTCTGGGGTATTGGCTGCTTGTCATTGTGGCAAAGTAGCATGCAGTCGATACTTTAGGGTCTATATGGGGCGCCCCTACGGACCAGAGCCACACATCATTTTGTCTATGATAGAAGAAATTCTGTTCATAGAGAAATGATGACACTTTTTATACTACGACTGTCCCTCCGTTATGCTGTCCCCCAACCCCTTTGTTGCTCTCCTGTACCATTTCTCTGAGTATTCTTTTTCTGTGTGTGGGGGGGATCCCCTGTGGTGGGGAAAAAGAATACTGCAACCAAGTATTCCCACTTGGATCGCAAGAGGCGAGAAGAAAGGGACGGGGAGAGGGACTAGGCATCCTTCTCCCTGTAGCCCCACGGGGCACACATCCTAAAGACAAAAGTGAAGGCATAAGGGGTGCTGGCGGGCCTCGGGCCAGCACCCTAAGGTTTGGGTCTTTTAATGTGCGTGGATGTGGTACAGATGAGAGTAAAAGGGAAGAGATAGGTAGTATGTTTGTGAGAAGAAAGTTGGATGTGTTGGCTTTGAGTGAAACTAAGTTGAAAGGGAAGGGTGAGTGTATGTTTGGGAGTGTAAGTGGGAGGTTATCAGGAGTGAAGAGAGGGCGAGGGAGGGAAGGGGTGGCTATTCTTGTAAGTGAGGAGATAGGTAAAGGGGTAGTGGAGTGGAAGGAGGTTTCCTCAAGGATAATGTGGATGAAGGTGAAACTGGGAAAGGAGATGTGGGTCTTTGTAAGTGCATATGGGCCGGGCAGTGAGAAGAGCATGGAAGAAAGGGAGGCCTTTTGGATAGATTTAAATGAGTGCATAGAGGGTTTAGGAAGAAATGTCAATGTAATAGTACTGGAGACCTTAATGCTAGAGTGGGAAATGGTCCAA
>NC_134777.1:53339736-53344736 GCF_046742065.1 Oratosquilla oratoria
CAGCGAGTAGGGTCGGAAACGGTGATGACGCCGATTTCTAATTTTTGTCGTGAAAGTCATCCTCAAACCCAAAGGGCAAGAAATGTGTGAGCAAAGACGTTGCGTGTTAACAAACGTTTTTTGAATCTCAGTTTGTGATCCCTTGTTCTGCGTGCGCGCTCGCATATATTTTAAAGAATATTTAGAGTAGTCGTAAGGTGGAGAATAGGAAATAGGAGGGCGGTAGAGAAGTCTTTAAAGTGAACTGAATTATAAGTGGACAAAAGATGAATACTAAGATAAACTGAATGACATGTTGAATATAGTGGGAAAGGAAGAATTAGTATTGGAAAAATTATGAGCGTTTTTCAGTGAGGTACAATTTAAGTGTGCCTAAATAATGTCTGAGACTGAGAATGAAAGAGATTGTGGGAAATATCAAGATAAAGTGCGCAGCACACATGCAAGGAATGTCTGCAAAGAAGAAATGAACAAGCATATGAATGGTATAGATTAAAGAAAATAGAACCAAAGAGCAAGGTGAGGAAGGTCAAGAGACAAGTTAATGTGAAATGGGATTGGTCAATGGCTTTCATTCTAAGGAAAGGAAAGGTGTTTTGGAAGTAAGGAACGGGCGCAAGAGGAGAGTTGGATAGACAGGAGAGAGTACGAGTAGAGGTAGCAGATAGGCGGTTGTTGATAATAGAGAAGGCAGTGAGAAGGAGATGGGGAAATTATTCATGTTGTTGGTTGTAGATCAGGACAGGGATAATTGGATTGTCGATGTGACAATCTTGATCAAATTCTACTTGTGTCTATTGTGTACCAAATGAAATACTTTTATAAGTGTATACGACTTGAAAATAATGCGTCAGGTGGGTGGGAAAAAATAAAGAAATTAATTATGTTATATATATGTTTCCCAAGAATTCAAAGCATTCATATGAATAACTCTCGAAAAAGGCTGATAGTAACATTAGAGCTCAATTATTCCATATGCATCTCTAAAACTCGTTTCTGATTGATTATATAATATATATTTTTTCGCAAAACTGATGAAATAATGCAGTTGACGGAAATAAGCTAACTTACATATTCATCAATGTAATCCAATGTTCTTGAGTTGTAATCTTCCACAGAATAACATAAAAACGGGATTTTTATAAAAAAAAAAAAACTCTGGAACCAGTCCTGCTGGAAAAATTAGTTTAAATCTACAGCTCGCAACTCGAGCTGCTGCCTGTGTATCGTTTTCTTTCATATGTCAACAACAGCTGATTACTGTGAACACACTTCTACAGGTGAACTCGGATTTTCGGTAAATACAACTGGCATAGTCTATTTTGATGTTATTTCTTTTAGTGAATTAATGATCATAGCGTACTGTAGCTGTGTGAGAGCAAATATTGTTGACAAATAACCCAAAGAAGATATTTTAGGTCATTATAGTGTGCAAGGCGAAGAAGAAAAAGTGTCTTTGGAATTAATAACAAAATATGGGATTGATGGGAGTGGGAACCAGGCCTTGTATTCAATGAAATATGATCAGAGTGAGCCTAGTGTTGTTTGAGAGACAAGCATTGTTTCTTCGTTTGTATGCCCTGTACGGTTATGTCTCACTGGATCATATAAGGTTTTTGGCAGAACGCAGCACCCTCATCTCCCTATTATTGCAGACCAATCAATCTGAGTTTTAAGAAAGAATCATCAGACCATATGTAAGGACAGGAATTTTGAAGGGATATTATTTTTGGAATTTCGTTTTATTTATCTATTTATTTATTTGAGTGTTGACTTGAGAGACTGGGTAGTATGGACGTCGTGACGGTTTTATTCAACCAAGAAGCAAAGTAGAAAATAGAGCCTTAATAGACCATGAATTTATTTTGTTCTATGTCTGCCCATCAAGATGTGTTGGCAAAGAGCCTTACTATAATCATTGAAGAAAAACATACAATAGGAGATAGCTACAAATATATTTCAACTGATTTTGGTTCAACTAATCTTGGAGACGACATTAGAATGTTCTCGAACATAGCGGGCGCACCGTAGCTCCGCCCACCCGTGACGTCACTGACACGTTCGGACGGAGGCGTAAACTAGGACCATTAACTTTAAGAGTAATAGGAAAAATTCCCAACTTTCAGTTCAGGATTCCACTAGAGAAATAGTTTAGGGAGAGATTGTAGCAGCTAGGGGCTGTGTTGAGAAGCGAAATGAAGTTTTACGAAATAATACAACAGGGGAGGTTAGTAGTTTACCCATAGATACGAACACATAGCCGTCTCGTTTTTTATTTTGTGCGCAGCTAAAATTTTAGTTTGATGCCAAAAACTATCCCGATAACAGGTATGTGTACACTCTGTAAGATTAATGAAAATAAATGTCTATATGTTAGTTAAATGATATAGTGCAGATATAGTAGGTAGATAGTTATTATTATTATTAAGTTTTGAATCTAATCCAAAAAACTATCCCGATAACAGGGAAAAAAAGGGTTTAAGGGAGTGTACTCCACAAACACTTTGCGTGGAAGGAGTTAGACGGTATCACGCATATATACATTAGCTATGAGAGTGTGATCCTTAGAGTACAATTCTGTCTGTGATCGTTCTCTAATAAGAATACGGGGTTGAAGGTAGACACAATATTATAAGTAGACTCATACAGTGACCGGAAGGTTGGAGCGTAAATAACTACGTTTTTCCACGTGCCTGTGACCTTACTTATGATGCTCATAAGCAAAAAAAAACTGTGTTATTAAATATCTCGTATACCCATATATTTTTCATACTGTAAGGATCAATAGATTGTCTAGTTGGAGAAAACCATAATATACTTTTGTATTTTCTTACTATATTTTTGCTTCAGTGTAATAATTAACACATAGAAAACCTTCACTTATATTCTTTTACTACCCCACTTGGGCATAGGCCTTTTCGCTACCCAGAACCAACCCCGAACGACCTGAGGAAAGGGGACGGAGTCAGACGTGAATAACAAGGAGCAGTTTTCATTTATGGTCAGATATATCCATATAGACGATTGGGTGGTGGCAGCGTATACCTTGATTTCTTATTTCCCAAATCGTCCTTATGTGGGTATCTCTGATCACTCCCATTGGAGGTGCTCTTGGTTAAACACTAATCAATCGACGGCACCACACATACACGGGATGAAATATCACAGCTTCAGGCAGCAATAGAAAATCTTATACCAACATTAACTGAAAAGACTAAAGTTCATCACAAGGGTTTCAGGATCTGGTATTTGTGGTTATAAAGATCATCATCATTCAAAGTCTGTTAAGTCTTAGAGATTGTTGAGGCTTTACATTCCCTAAGTCCTTAAATTATTGCGAACATAAGCATACGCAAAGCCATCGAAATCTGACATGTCATTGAAACATCAAGTTCAGTTTTCGATTCTTTGGAGGTTTTTCGGATCTTCGAGTTTGCTGAGGTCTTCGTGGTCTCATCGGATCTCACACTATTCAATGCCCCTCTAAGGACCTTCATCCTCTTCTTCTTCTCCCCATATGCCTTCCTCATGATCCTCCTCTTTTTCTCCTTCACGCTTTGTCATCCTCCTTCTCTTCTTTCTCTCTTCATCCTCTTTCTTCTACTAATTTTCTTACCTCTACTTATTCTTGTCCTTCTTATCAACCTTCTCCTCTTTTTTTCCAGACTCGCCTCTTTTTCTTTTCCATCCCCCTTTTTCTTCTCTTATTCTTTTGATCTACTCTTCTAGCCCTAATAGCCTTCATCTAACAATCTCTCCTTTTTTCTATTACATTTTTCCTTTCTTTCTCCCCCTCCACTCCTTCACGTATATCTCTCTTCCCATTCTAACTTTCTTGCGGTTCTATTTCTCTCTGCCTGACTTTCTATGTCTTTCAATTTCTCTCCTTCTTTTTATCATTTATATTGTTGTGACACACACACACACACACACACACACACACACACACACACACACACACACACACACACACACACACACACAAACACGAACTTCCTACCAGATTTTTTTTAGAAATGAGACGTTGTTTGAAAGCCAAGAAACTTGTGTGTTTGATATACAGCATTTAACAGATAACTGCTGAATTATGCGATATTCACCTGAATTTCCGGAAAATTATAACATTCATGTAGTCTATTATGATTGATGCTGAGTGAATGCCTTTAGAGAAGCGGTCTTTTGATGCTGACGAAACCCTAGAGTACTAAATCAACCACGAAAATGTTCACGCACCATAACTTATCCTCACCCTCACCTACCCCATCGTCCTTACCTTCACCCTAACTTTCATTATCAACATTACCATCACCCCCATTCTTATTATCACACTCACCATCACCCTCACCATCACCCTCACCATCTCTCTCTCTCTCTCTCTCTCTCTCTCTCTCTCTCTCTCTCTCTCTCTCTCTCTCTCTCTCTCTCTCTCTCTCTCTCTCTCTCTCTCTCTCTCTCTCTCTCTCTCTCTCTCTCTCTCTCTCTCACACACACACACACACACACACACACACACACACACACACACACACACACACACACACACACACACACACACACACACACACACACACACACACGCACGCACAAACAAACACACACACACACACACACACTTTTGTCGGATGGACGGCGAGAATTAGAGTTCTGAAGAAAAAGAGAAATTTTCATGGACCTCAACGCAAAGGTAGTACCTATTGTATATACAGGGAAGGGGATAACTCGTGGTGTCGTGGGAAAGTGAGGAAAAAGGAGAAGGGAAGGGATTACTGAGGGAAATGGAAAGAAATGAGGAAGGGGAAGACTTGGTCCAAGAGGCCAGACGTCTTGTTTATCAAACGGAGGACCGATGATTTTGGTGATGGGATTAACAAAAATGTAAAGATTAGAAATATAGATAAGAGCAGCACAATGGAAGGTGAGGATAATAATTTCCAGGGATTTAATGAGGGTAGGGGGGGGGAAACTTGATAAGATGATCAAACATTGGGAAGACAGGTTCG
>NC_134777.1:53349736-53352236 GCF_046742065.1 Oratosquilla oratoria
GGAGAATAGGAAATAGGAGGGCGGTAGAGAAGTCTTTAAAGTGAACTGAATTATAAGTGGACAAAGGATGAATACTAAGATAAACTGAGTGACATGTTGAATGTAGTGGGAAAGTAAGAATTAGTATTGGAAAAATAATGAGCGTTTTTCAGTGAGGTAGAATTTAAGTGTGCATAGATAATGTCTGAGAATGGGAATGAAAGGAATTGTGAGAAATATCAAGATAAAGTGCGCAGCACACATACAAGGAATGTCTGCAAAGTAGAAATGAGCAAGCATATGAATGGTATAGATTAAAGAAAATAGAACCAAAGAGCAAGGTGAAGAAGGTCAAGAAACAAGTTAATGTGAAATGTTATTGGTGTATGACTTTTATTCTACGGAAAGGAAAGGTGTTTTGGAAGTAAGGAACGTGCGCAAGAGGAGAGTTGGATAGACAGGAGAGAGTACGAGTAGAGGTAGCAGATGGGCGGTTGTTGATAATAGAGAAGGCTGTGAGAAAGTGATGGGGAAATTATTCCGTGTTGTTGGTTGTAGATCAGGACAGGGATAATTGGATTGTCGATGTGACAATCTTTATCAAATTCTACTTGTGTCTATTGTGTATCAAATGAAATACTTGTATAAGTGTATGCGACTTGAAAATAATGCGTCAGGTGGGTGGGAAAAAATAAAGAAATTAATTACGTTATATTTATATTTCCCAAGAATTCAAAGCATTCTTATGAATAACTCTCGAAAAAGGCTGATAGTAACATTAGAGCTCAATTATTACATATGCATCTCTAAAACTCGTTTCTGATTGATTATATAAGTAATATATATTTTTTCGCAAAACTGATGAAATAATGCAGTTGACGGAAATAAGCTAACTTACATATTCATCAATGTAATCCAATGTTCTTGAGTTGTAATCTTCCGCAGAATAACATAAAAAACGGCAGTTTTATAAAAAAAAAAAAACCTTTGGAGCCAGTCCTGCTCGAAGAATTAGTTTAAATCTACCGCTCGAAACTCGAGCTGCTGCTTGTGTATCGTTTTCTTTCATATGTCAACCACAGCTGATTACTGTGAACACACTTCTACAGGTGAACTCGATTTTTCGGTAAATACAACTGGCATAGTCTATTTTGATGTTATTTCTTTTAGTACATTAATGATCATAATGTACTGTAGCTGTGTGAGAGCAAATATTGTTGATAAATAACCCAAAGAAGACATTTTATGCCGTTATAGTGTGCAAGGCGAAGAAGAAAAAGTGTCTTTGGAATTAATAACAAAATATGGGATTGATGGTAGTGAGGACCAGGCCTTGTATTCAATGAAATATGATCAGAGTGAGACTAGTGTTGTTTGAGAGACAAGCATTGTTTCTTCGTTTGTATAATCCTGTACGGTTATGTCTCAGTGGATCAAATAAGGTTTTTGGCAGAACTCAGCACCCTCATCTCCCTATTATTGTAGACCAATCAATCTGAGTTTTAAGAAAGAATCATCAGACCATACACGGGAAGAAATATCACAGCTTCAGGAAGCAATAGAGAATCGTATACCAACATTAACTGAAAAGACTAAAGTTCATCACAAGGGTTTCAGGATCTGGTATTTGTGCTTATAAAGATCATCATCATTCAAAGTCTGCTAAGTCTTAGAGATTGTTGAGGCTTTACATTCCCTAAATCCTTAAATTATATATTGCCAACATAAGCATACGCAAAGCCATCGAAATCTGACTTACTGAAACATCAATTCCAGTTTTCGATTCTTTGGAGTTTTTTTTCGGATCTTCCAGTTTGCTGAGGTCTTCGAGGTCTCATCGGATCTCACACTCTTCATTGTCCCTCTAAGGACCTTCATCCTCTTCTTCTTCTCCCCATATGCATTCCTCATGATCCTCCTCTTTTTCTCCTTCACCCTTTGTCATCCTCCTTCTCTTCTTTCTCTCTTCATCCTCTTTTTTCTAATGATTTTCCTACCTCTACTTATTCTTGTCCTTCTTATCAACCTTCTCTTTTTTTCCAGGTTCTCCTCTTTTTCTTTTCCATCCCCCTTTTTCTTCTTTTATTCTTTTTATCTACTCTTCTAGCCCTAATAGCCTTCATCTAACAATCTCTCCTGTTTACTATTACATTTTTTCTTTCTTTCTCCCCATCCCCTCCTTCACGTATATCTCTTCCCATTCTAACTTTCTTGCGATTCTATTTCTCTCTGCCTGACTTTCTATGTCTTTTAATTTCTCTCCTTCTTTTTATCATTTATATTGTTGTGACACACACACACACACACACACACACACACACACACACACACACACACACAAACACGCCCTTCCTACCAGATTTGTTTATAAATGAGACGTTGTTTGAAAGCCAAGAAACTTGTGTTTTTGATATACAGAATGTAACAGATAACTGTTGAATTATGCGATATTCACCTGAATTTCTAGAAATTATGACCTTCATGTAGTCTATTATGATTGATACTGAGTGAATGCCTTTAG
>NC_134777.1:53357236-53366623 GCF_046742065.1 Oratosquilla oratoria
GGGTCAAACTAGCAGGCAAGATGAAACAATATAAAAAAGGTAATGGATAAAAAGGGAAATAAATAAAGACGGAAAGAGAGGAGAGAAAAAATGAAAACACCAACAAGCAAAGGGAAAAAAACAAGAACATGACAGAGTCAGAAAAAGATAAATTCTATAACTTGAGAGTAGTAAATATACAAGTAAAGAAATTCGAAATACTAGAGAAAAACAAAAGGGAAACAGGGAGAGATACAATGGTAAGATGGCAGAAAACTAATGAGTGTCCTTACACAAACATAGATGTATTAATTACGAGGATTGAATGAGCTAGAATTGAATATCTGAAGGAAAAAGAACCAGACATCAATGGGAATGTGTTAGATAAACGAAATTAAAAGGTGCCACTACCACCACAACAGTGGTTATTGGGAAAAAACATGAACCGCATATAATTATTGGATTAGCAAACGAGATGAGACAAAGCAAGGGGGTTGGAGTTATTTTCCTGACTAAGGAAGGGATAGAACATGAAGAGGCTGTCACAAATGGAAAGAAAACAGTAGAGATGAATATGATCGATAAGTGGAAGACAGAGATAAGAAGAACGGAAAGTTTGTGATAAAATTATGTGCCCTCCAAAAACCGAGCCTCGTGGGAAGAGAGTTAACATAAAATTATGTTAGATTGTGACACGAGGAATGATAGGGTACAATAAATAAAGAACATGGGAAGAAGGAGGAAGAGATAGATATGATTGTGCTACTTTAATTGCAAAGGAAGTCTGCTGGGAAGAGATGACAGATAAAGGGTGGAGACGGCTCATGGGGAAATGTTCTACCTCGAGATGATTATTGACCATACAATGACGCAGTGGATACAGGAGAACACTAGGTTATAAGGGAAATGAAGAAGAAACATCGAAGACTAGACCTAATAATCAAATCTGAACCTAGAATAGTATAAAAGGATTGGAATATAAAACACCAATAAGTAAAAGTGACCATATACTGATTGAACTGGAACTAAAAAGATGAAAAAAACATGAAAAGAAATGAACAATATAGAAAAGGAAGAATGATGTAAAGAAAACACAAAACTTTGATAAAATAAGAGGAAATTTTTACAAAAAGTGAAAACTGGGAAGGAAAATACAAAGAAGAGAACGAACAGTGGAAGAGAAATGGAATAATTTTTGACAAAAATTATTATAAAAAAAAAAAATAAAAGTATGTCCCAAGACAAAACAAAAAAAGAATAAGTAAAATGCTGGTACAACAAACGATG
The DNA here is from genome assembly GCF_046742065.1 of Oratosquilla oratoria. Taxonomy (NCBI): domain Eukaryota; kingdom Metazoa; phylum Arthropoda; class Malacostraca; order Stomatopoda; family Squillidae; genus Oratosquilla; species Oratosquilla oratoria. Next base: position 53,358,503 of record NC_134777.1, read on the forward strand.
TAGGGAGTTAAAAGACAAAAGAGACGAAGCTTTGGCCAAATGGAAGAAAGACAAAAGACCTGAAAAATGGAAAATATATACTTGGTTATAGAAATATTAATATGGTACAAATCGTGCATGAGAGGAAAAAGAGAAAATATGAAAAAGATATCCATACAAAAATGTAAAGCTCAACCCAAAACTATGTTTAGACCCAGATTTGTATAAACAGCAACCCGAAGAAACAAAACAGATTGTGAGAAATTAAGACAAGTAGGAGTTGAATACACAGAGGAAATTGAAATGTGGGCTGAATCTATGAGACAATCATAGTTAAAAGATCAGAGTAGAATACAATGTAGAATAAGACAAGCCTGAAGAGATCTGAATGGAAAGATAAGTCCCCCGCCCATGAAATAAATAGAAGTAGAACAAAGAATGAAATATTGAAACACTTGAGTTAAAGTCTTGATGTCAGGAAAAACGCATGGACCATATTAGAATAGCAAACTGGATTTAGGAAAAGAATGCAGGAATGAACCTGGCGAGGCACAAAATACATAGCATAATAAACAGTCCCTTGAAAGAAGGAAAAGTTCCGATGAAGAATGGAAAAAAGCAAATAAGTACCTATATACAAAGGGTGAAAATAAAGAGAGGACCCTACCAACTATAGGACCAGTCTCTCTAACAAGTACAATAGCAAAAGTATCTGAAAAAATTGTCAAAAGTAGATGGGTAACATATTTAGAAAAAAAGCGTGCTAAATCCAAGGCAATTTGGATTTAGACAAGGACGATCATGCGTCACCAATTTAATATGTTCCTATTACAAGTTATTTAGAAATTCCCTAACACAAGTGGATAGTGAAAAAAAACCTCGGCGTGGCGTAATTATCAGTAACGATCTCAAATCAATCAAGCAGTGTATTTCAGCCTCTGAGAAAGCAAATAAGATTCTGGACTAATTGCGCGATCTTTTGATTTAAAAAATCCATCACTCATTAACAAGCAATAATAATAATGTTAAGTTTCGTTCCTCACATTATTGGAATAAGCTGTTTCCGTATGGTCAAAAACCCCGAATCTGCCATAAAAGACATCGACATAACTGGAAAAAGTACAACGCCGGCGAGCCACGAAATACTGAATCCAGAGAATATCAAAAATGAGAACATAAGAAAATCGACTAAAACCTATGAATCTGTTTTCCCAAAAAAGAGAGTAGACACAGAGGTACGTTGATAACAGTGATCAGAAAACACTTAAATAAAAGTAAGTTCACAAAAGCAACACGTGACAAAAATTTTCACTATTGGAATAAGAATCAGACAAGAAACGATGGTCTCAAACTATCCGGAAATAGATTCAATTTGGAAGTACGTAGAAACAGCTTTGCCAACCGTGTAGTTAATGAATGGAATAAACTTCCTGAACACGTAGTGCAATGTAGTACAGTTCGAAGCTATAAGAATAATTTAGATAAACACCTAAGCAAGATGCTGTAATGATTATAACTTATTTTATGTTATTTGTTTTTGTTTTGTCATCATTTATCTGTTTGATTTTTATTTATTATTAGTTATATGTTAATTTATTAAAATAATTATCAATTTACCTGTTTTTATATTATCTAACTAGTAACCTAGAGCCATTCCTTATGTATTTTATTTGTTATTTACATTATTATAATTTATTAACAATTTTATCATTATTATGATTTAAATTTTTCGCATCCGACCTAGAGTATGAGACCAAAAGGTCTCCTGTCGGCATGCTTCGGCCTTTTAATCCTTTGCCTTTGTAATCCTTCATCATTGCTCTCTTCAGTTACATGTCATTTTCCCTAGGACTTCCTACGACCACAATCAAATTATCCTTGTCCTGATTCTACAATCGAACAACACGGAATTATTTTCTCCATCTCCTTCTCATTGCCTTCTCTAAGATTAACGAACCGCCCATCCTTCTGCAATCTCTACAGCGTAACTGCTCTCACTAGTCTATCCAACTCTCTACTTGCGCGCGTTCCTTCCTGTCCCAAACACCTTTCCCTCTCCTTAGGAATGCAAGTCATACACCAATCCAATTCAAAATTAACTTGTCTATGAACCTTCCTCACCTTGGCTCTATGTGTCTATTTTGGACTTTAATCTGGTACCAATCATATGCTTGCTCATGTGGCTTCGTATTGCAGACATTCCTTGTATGTGTGCTGCAAGCAATAAGCGTATTATCTTTGTTTATATAAAATACAATAATGGGGGGAGGGGGGGGGGGGGATGGTGTCGTGGCTGACAATTCCAGTCCCATTTCCAGTCTCAGACATAATTTATGCACCATTAAATTGTACTCCGTCACTGAAAAACGCTCACTATTTTTCCAATAGTAATTTTTCCATTGCCCACTAATAGCTCAACATGTCACTCAGTTTAAACTTAGTATTCATCTTCTGTGCTTTGTAGTTCATATGCACTTTAAAGACTTTCACTACCGCCCGACCAATTTCCTATTTTCCACCTTACGACTACTCTAAATATTCGTTTAAAATGTATGCGTGCGCACGCTCGCGCACGCTCTAAATACAAAGGGATCACAAAATGAGATTCAAAAAACGTTTGTTAACACACATCCAGACCAACAGTCTTTGCCCACACCTTCTTGCCCTTTGGGTTTGGAGAATGACTTTCATGACAAAAGATCAAAAATCGGCGTCATCACCGCTTCGAGCCCTATTCGTTGGATTACCGTTTTCCACATACCTCTTCATCTGGGCTGGAGTAACTGTAGGATCAGGAAAGCGGATCGGAAGTTTGTTTTAAGAATTTCGAAGAGTCCAGATGCCATGCTCAGAACAGACTAGGACTCAGAGCACGAAAAACGAGTTGAAAAGGTCAAATCACTTTGAAGGATTCGCCGGCGATGTGTTTCGACACCACGACCCCGAGATTCCCCAGCTGTTTAAAGGTTGCATGCCAACAGCCGTTTTCAAGCAGAACCTGAAACCCAATGAAGTTCAGGGTTTCAAAGACCCATCAAAGGAAAGAGACCAAAGAACAAAATAAAAAAAAAGAAAAAAAGCAAATCCTTGGGGGAGTTCACATTACCCACCTAGCAACGGATCGTGCGCAAGTGGATAATTACTGATGACGGGAACAAGTGACACATGGAGCCTTAAATCATCTCGATGAGGGTCAGGGGGACAGTGACGACCCTGCTTTGTGGTGATGCTCCAAATATATTTTACAATGAAATCTAAAGAGGAAACCAAAAAAATAATTTGCATTTCCCATAAAAAAAAAAAGAAACATAGAATTCTGTTCAACAGTTTTACCTTCCCTTTACATTGAGTGGAGATTTAGTTTAGATCTATACAAAGGAAAAAGGATAAATAAACATATGGCAAAAAATAATCAAATAATAGAATCGGGTTGAACGAATTGCCTTTATTATCAACAGGTGATGATTCCTTATTTCAATTCTGGCTCTGGAAATCCGGCTTCTTTTATTCGAGAGTAAAATGTTCAACGGAGTGCCCATATGTAGAGTATTTCCATCCATCGAGGTCTATTTCTCAGGCGTGAATGGGAAACATCATCTTCAAAATAAATCAATATCTTAGTCGTCCACTGAGTCGGAATTTATGGAGAGTTATTCTACGCCTCATCTACCCTAGTGAATGCAGTTTTCTTCAGCCGTACAGACTCGCAATTATATCAAAGGCAACTTTACAAAGGAATACAAAGGCGGAGCATGCCTACAGGAGACCGTTCTTGATCCATAACAGAGGTCGGAAGATCGAAAAAAAAAATCAAATCAATAATGAAATAATAAATAAAAAACTATGATAAAGTACAATAACAAATACAAAGTACATAAATAAATGCATAGGTATAGTTAAAAAATAAACAAACATGTAAGGAAGTAAATAAAAATAAATTGACAAATTACTAATAATAAATAAAAATCAGACAGTACAAATGAAAACAAACCAAAAACAAATAATATAAGATAAATTATAATCAATACAGTCATCTTACTTAGGTATTTATATCTAAATGATTCTTAAAGCATCGAACTGAAGCTACATTGCACTACCGTGTGCAGGAAGTTTATTTCCATTCATTAAACTACAGACGGTTGGCAAAGTTGTTTCTACCTAGTCCAAATTGAATCTATTTCCGGGAGAGTTTAAGACCATTGTTTCATTGTCTTGATGCTCATGCAATGTAAAAATTTGGTCACTTTTGATGTTGTCAATTCGCTTTAGAATTTTAAAACTTACCTGTATCAAGTCACCTCTGTAGTCAACGCTTTTTTAGAGAAAAAACAGATTCATATGTTTTAAGGACATTTTCGAATGATTTATTTTTTGAATTTTTGGATGCAGTTTTGTGGCTCGTCGCGTTTGTACTCATTCCCAATCTGTCAATGTCTTTAATGAGATTCTGGGTGGACCATGGACGGAAACGGCATATTCCAAATGTGGAGAGAACTAACGATTTATAGTAGCATGTTAATTGAGTGATGGACTTTAGAAAATCAAAAGATCGCGCAATCAGTCCTAGTAATCTTTATTGCTTTCTCAGAGGCTGAAATACACTGCTTGGATGATTTGGAAGGTCGTTACTGATCATTACGCCGAGATCTTTTTCACTATCACAGGCACTTTGTTTAACGAATTTCCAAATAACTTGTAATCGTATCTTACTGTTAATTTTACCTATGTGCTTTACCGTTGCATTTACTTGTGTTAAATATTCATTAGCCACTTTTCAGACCGTTGCAGTAAGGATTAAATCTAGAAGAATCTATCTTGGAATATCTAATTGTTATGAGTGATCCATTTGCCACTCCGCACAGTTTTGTATCATCAGCAAATTTGGAAAACAGTAAAAGAAATTTATAAGTCCGCATGGTCTATAACATTTATATAATACTATGAATAGAAGTGGCCTAAGAACGGAACCCTGAGGAACTTCCACTAGCAACAACTTTTCCATCCAGAAGTTTTTCCATTTAAAACAACTCTCTGTATTCGACCTTTCAACCAATATACTAGTCCAACCGTAATAGGCTTACAACTTATTCCATTCGAAAGCTAATTTAGTAAGTAGTCTTTCGTGTGGGACGGAATCAAAAGCTATTGCAAATGTCTGAGATAGTATTAAAATCTATATTGTTTCTTTTGTCATAATTCGAGATAACCTAACTGTGTTTGTAGAATTCGAGTAAGTTAGTGACGCAAGAACGTTTTCCGTCTGAAAACCATGCTGGCTATCATTTATCAAACCGGTTACCTTCTAAATGATATTCGATAGCATCTCTGATGACAAGTTTCCATGATTTTTCCTAACGATTGGAAGTCAAACTTATAGGCCTATAGTTTTTTGGTTTCTTTTTGTCACCTTTTTTGAATTATGGGAGTAACGTGTTAGCTAGCTTCCATTCTCTTAGGACATCTCCGGAAATGATGGATTTCTTGAAAATAATTTCTAATCGAGCAAACAATCTCATTTTTCATTTCCTTTAAGATTCTTTGATGCCAACCGTGAGTCCCTGGTGTTTTATTAACTTTTGAGTTAGTCTATACACTCTTTTAATTTTTTTCTTTGATATATTTACCGTAGTAAGTTTACGCCACCCCCCATACTTTTCCACAGGTTACAGTTTGGAATTCACGGATTGAGGTGTTTCGTGGGAATTACGAATACCGAGCTAAATATAATTGTTTACAGATAGTCCACATTCGCTTCATTTGCAGAATAATCAAGTTGACCGTCAGCAGATAAAGAGTAGGACGCAATGTTGATTCCTAACAACTCTTGTTTATCCTCTAAAGTAACTATAGAATTCGTTTGGGATTACTCTTTAGATTTATCAGCGATGTTCATTTCGTATTGTCGTTTTTCTTTTTCTTATTGTCCTTTTTTTAAATCTCTCTGTATTGATATTATAACATAAGACTTACATATGTCATTTGATGCACCCGGAAGCACTTACATTTCTTATAGGGTCCTGTCTCTTTTTTATGCAATACAGTTTTTTTCATTTTTCTTTGTCGAGGCGGCACATTGGGCGAGCCTGATTTGTGGGTGGACGTGTCTATCCTTAAAAGGAATTTAAGGTATTGAATCATGCTTAGAGGAGCGTATATTGAAATATTTCCCCACATCTGATCAACATGCCCGCTTCGTGTTAATTTTGCCTACCCAATCTGTAAGCTGAAGCTCCTGACTGTTAGTCCTATGAACTGAGCATTACTGAAATCGGTTATTATAGAAGCAGCAAGTATCTAATTCTAAAGGAGTAGTTTAGGATTATTTTAAGTAGACTAATTGTTGTTATCGTGCTAGGTTTGCAACGAGATTCACACGACTTCTACTATCACTTCGCGCGATGCTTTCGCGGCTAGTGATCAATAAATTCGAGTAAGTAGTTCCCATATCATTGTAGGGCTCTTTTTGACATGCTGGAAATTAAGTAATTGTCACCACGGAAAATCAAATCAAGCGACTACCTATATGGGCCATTGATCAAGGGTCAACCAATCAATGACAGTAAAATTGAAATCCACCCATTATCAATAAATCCCGGTTGCAGTAAGACAAGTGACAGTTTCTTGAAATAACAATTTTGTCGTCTGCAAATGATAATAGTCTTTGGCCTAATATAATTACACCAATAATCAATTTTTTTGTCGCGGGATGGTTGTGTTAACTCCAAGCCACAAACTGTCATAGAGCATCCTGTTTCACTTCGTCTAAAACACAAGCATGAACATTGTTTTTAACGTACAATAAAACACCCCCACCCATTGTCTAGTGGTTTTCTATCCTGATGAAAGTGTTTAAAATCCCTTGCAATATTAAATTCAGGCGTATGCGAACTCTGAACCATTTATCCATGTCTGCCAGTTATTCCCTATCATAGTACGAAGTTCAAGAATGATGTGTTCCAAAAAAAAAAAAAAACGAAAATGTGAGCATTGCCTGTTTGCCAGTGTTTAATCGCAACAAGGCCTCCTCCTTTATATCCGGGGACCGAGACACAAATAATACAGGCTATGACCTTTCCTATTGTTGACCGAACATTTTCGTGGTTGATTTAGTACTCTAGGGTTTCGTTCCAGCATCAAAAGACACCGCTATCTCTAAAGGGCTTTCAGTACGGCATCAATCTATAAAAGACAACATGAAGGTCATAATTTCTGAGATATTCATGTGAATCTCGCATAATTCAACAGTTATCTGTTTACATGCTATATATCAAACACACAAGTTTCTTGCTTACCAAAACAACGTCTCATTTGTTAAACAATCTTGGTAGGAAGGTCCTACATTCACTCATCTATAAATAATAACACTATATATGTGTAATCACTATATCTATTTTCATATACTTATATCGGCAGCCTATACCAAGCTGCTACAACTAAATTGTACACACCTCATCTACCTGAGGTAGTGCTTGGATCTCTAACCTCGCTCCGTCACATCATGATACCATAAGGCGTCAATAACGAACATTCGAGCTATCAAATACTTTTATTTCCCTTGTTGGAACTATATCCATCCTTCTGGAGTAACCGATGGCAGCAAGGGCGTGGTGCAGGGGGGGGGGGGGGGGGGGGGGGGGGGGGGGGGGGGGGTGGGGCCGGGGGGGGGGGGGGGGGGGAGGGGCGGGGGGAAGGGGAGGGCGGGGGGTCGGGGGGGGGGGGGGGGGGTGGAGGGGGGGGGCGTCGGGGGGGTGGGGGGGGGGGGGGGGGGGGGGGGGGTGGGGGCTGGGGGGGGGGGGTGGGGGGGGGGGGTGGGTGGGGGGGTGGGGGGTGGGGGGTGGGGGGTGTTGGGGTGTCCGGGGGGGGGGGGGGGCCGGGGGGTGTGAGGGTGGGTGAGGGGGGTGGGGGGGGGGTTACTTTGCGTGGCGAGGAGGGATAGGGGGTTTTCTCTAACAGGGGGGGGGGGGGGGGGCTATACTTCATCAATAGGGTGTTATTAGGATATAGTATGATTGGGGGTATTATGTGTTGGGGGTAGATAAGGGGAATTATGTGCGATGGGGTTATGTGAGTGGTTCGGGAGGGGGGGTAGTGGTGGGGGGTTTATGCGGTGTGGGGTAGATTATTGTGGGGGAGGGGGGGGTG
>NC_134777.1:53372123-53374623 GCF_046742065.1 Oratosquilla oratoria
GTGAACTCGGATTTTCGGTAAATACAATTGGCATAGTCTATTTTGATGTTATTTCTTTTAGTACATTAATGATCATAATGTACTGTAGCTGTGTGAGAGCAAATATTGTTGATAAATAACCCAAAGAAGACATTTTATGCCGTTATAGTGTGCAAGGCGAAGAAGAAAAAGTGTCTTTGGAATTAATAACAAAATATGGGATTGATGGTAGTGAGGACCAGGCCTTGTATTCAATGAAATATGATCAGAGTGAGACTAGTGTTGTTTGAGAGACAAGCATTGTTTCTTCGTTTGTATAATCCTGTACGGTTATGTCTCAGTGGATCAAATAAGGTTTTTGGCAGAACTCAGCACCCTCATCTCCCTATTATTGTAGACCAATCAATCTGAGTTTTAAGAAAGAATCATCAGACCATACACGGGAAGAAATATCACAGCTTCAGGAAGCAATAGAAAATCTTATACCAACATTAACTGAAAAGACTAAATATCATCACAAGGGTGTCAGGATCTGGTATTTGTGGTTATAAAGATCATCATTCAAAGTCTGCTAAGTTCTAGAGATTGTTGAGGCTTTACATTCCCTAAGTCCTTAAATAATTGCCAACATAAACATACGCAAAGCCATCGAAATCTGACATGTCATTGAAACATCAAATCCAGTTTTCGATTCTTTGGAGGTTTTTCGGATCTTCGAGTTGGCTGAGGTCTTCGACGTCTCATCGGATTTCACACTCTTCAATGTCCCACTAAGGACCTTCATCCTCTTCTTCTTCTCCCTATATGCCTTCCTCATGATTCTCCTCTTTTTCTCCTTCACGCTTTGTCATCCTCCTTCTCTTCTTTCTCTCTTCATTCTCTTTTTTCTAATAATTTTCCTAACTCTACTTATTCTTGTCCTTCTTATTAACCTTCTCCTCTTTTTTTTTTCCAGATTCGCCTCTTTTTCTTTTCCATCCCCCTTTTTCATCTCATATTCTTTTGATCTACTCCTCATTCTTTTAGCCCTAATATCCTTCATCTAACAATCTCTCCTGTTTACTATTACATTTTTTCTTTCTTTCTCCCCATCCCCTCCTTCACGTGCATCTCTCTTCCCATTCTAACTTTCTTGCGGTTCTATTTCTCTCTGTCTGACTTTCTATGTCTTTTAATTTCTCTTCTTCTTTTTATCATTTATATTGTTGTGACACACACACACACACACACACACACACACACGCACACACACAAACACGCCCTTCCTACCAGATTTGTTTAGAAATGAGACGTTGTTTGAAAGCCAAGAAACTTGTGTGTTTGATATACAGCATGTAACAGGTAACTGTTCAATTATGCGATATTCACCTGAATTTTCCACAAATTATGACCTTCATGTAGTCTATTATGATTGATGCTGAGTGAATGCCTTTAGAGAAGCGGTCTTTTGATGCTGACGAAACCCTAGAGTACTAAATCAACCACGAAAATGTTCGTCACCCATAGGAAAGGTCTTAGCCAGTATTATTTGTGTCTCGGTCCCGGATAAAGGAGAAGGCTTGTTGCAATAAACCTGGCAAACAGGCAATTTAAAACCATTTTGATTTTGAGACACAACATACTAAACTTCGAAATATGAAGGAGTCTCCAGCAAGTAGCTATGATCTAATAGGAGTCTTTACGAAGAAGAATGCGTTCAATAGGGTAGAGAGGCGTAGAACACTTCCATGAATTTCGACTCAGTGACGACTAAGATTTGATATATTTTGAAGATGATGTTTCATTCAGCTGAGCAATAGCCCTCGATGGATGAAAACTCTACATATGGGCACTCCGTTTAGATTTCCCTCTCGAATAAAAGAAGCCGCTTTCCAGAGCCAGAATAGAAATAAGAATCAAATGTTGATAGTAAAGGCACTTCTTTCAACTGATTCTATTATTTGAATTTTTTTTGTCATATGTATATATATTTTCTTCTCGTTTTTAGAAAAAAAGAGTCCACTAAAGAAAATGAAGGTAACTGTTGAACAGAATTCTATGATTTTTTCTTTAAAGGAAATGCAAATCATTGTTTGTCTCCTCTTTAGATTTCATTCTAAAATGTCTTTGGAGCATCACCACAAAGCAGGCTCGTCACAGTCACAGTGACCCTCCTCGAGAGAATTAAGGCTCCATGTGCCATTGTTCCGGTCATCAGTAAATCCCTTGCAGTTTTGATGGGTCTTTGAAACCCTGACTTCATTGGGTTTCCGGTTCTGAAAGAAAATGGCTGTTGGCATGCAACCATTGCAGCTGTGGAACCTCGGGTCGTGCTGGCGAAGCCATCGCCGGAATCCTTCAAAATTATTTGGCTTTTTGACCCTTTTCTTCGAGTTCTGGTTCCTGCTGTTCTTATTCTGGCATCTAGATTCTTGGAGCTTCTTAAAGAACTCCCTTACTGCTTTCGTGATTTTCCGTTCCTCCAGCTCAGAGGACGAGATCCTGTAGAAGCGGACATCCACCGAGTAGGGACGGAAGCGGT
>NC_134777.1:53379623-53399623 GCF_046742065.1 Oratosquilla oratoria
TGGTCTCCTCTTTAGATTTCATTCTAAAATATCTTTGGAGCATTACCACAAAGCAGGCTCTTCACAGTCCCAATGACCCTCCTCGGGAGAATTAAGGCTCTATGTGTCATTGTTCCGGTCATCAGTAAATCCGTTGCAGTCTTGATGGGTCTTTGAAACCCTGACTTCATTGGGTTGGAGGTTCTGCAAGAAAACGGCTGTTGGCATGCAACCATTACAGCTGTGGAGCCTCGGGTCGTGGTGTCGAAGCCATCTTCGGAATCCTTCAAAGTTATTGGACTTTTTCACTCCTTTCTTCGAGTTGTGGGTCCTGCTATTATGATCCTGGCATATGCATTCTTCAAGCTTCTTAAAGTAATCCCTTACTGCTTTCTTGATCTTTCGTTCTTCCAGCTCCGAGGAAAAGATCCTGTGGAAACGGATATCCAGCGAGTAGGGTCGGAAACGGTGATGACGCCGATTTCTAATTTTTGTCGTGAAAGTCATCCTCAAACCCAAAGGGCAAGAAATGTGTGAGCAAAGACGCTGCGTGTTAACAAACGTTTTTTGAATCTCAGTTTGTGATCCCTTGTTCTGCGTGTGCGCTCGCATATATTTTAAAGAATATTTAGAGTAGTCGTAAGGTGGAGAATAGGAAATAGGAGGGCGGTAGAGAAGTCTTTAAAGTGAACTGAATTATAAGTGGACAAAAGATGAATACTAAGATAAACTGAGTGACATGTTGAATGTAGTGGGAAAGGAAGAATTAGTATAGGAAAAATTATGAGCGTTTTTCAGTGAGGTACAATTTAAGTGTGCCTAAATAATGTCTGAGACTGAGAATGGAAGAAATTGTGGGAAATATCAAGATAAAGTGCGCAGCACACATGCAAGGAATGTCTGCAAAGAAGAAATGAGCAAGCATATGAATGGTATAGATTAAAGAAAATAGAACCAAAGAGCAAGGTGAGGAAGGTCAAGAGACAAGTTAATGTGAAATGGGATTGGTGTATGACTTACATTCTAAGGAAAAGAAAGGTGTTTTGGAAGTAAGGAACGTACGCAAGAGGAGAGTTGGATAGACAGGAGAGAGTGCGAGTAGAGGTAGCAGATGGGCTGTTGTTGATAATAGAGAAGGCAGTGAGAAGTAGATGGGGAAATCATTCCGTGTTGTTGGTTGTAGATCAGGACAGGGATAATTGGATTGTCGATGTAATAACCTTTATCAAATTCTACCTGTGTGTATTGTGTAACAAATGAAATACTTGTATAAGTGTATACGACTTGAAAATAATGCGTCAGGTGGGTGGGAAAAAATAAAGAAATTAATTACGTTATATATATGTTTCCCAAGAATTCAAAGCATTCATTTGAATAACTCTCGAAAAAGGCTGATAGTAACATTAGAGCTAAATTATTTCATGTGCATCTCTAAAACTCGTTTCTGATTGATTATATAATATATATTTTTTCGCAAAACTGATTAAATAATGCAGTTGACGGAAATAAGCTAACTTACATATTCATCAATGTAATCCAATGTTCTTGAGTTGTAATCTTCCGCAAAATAACATAAAAACGGCATTTTTATAAAAACCTCTGGAGCCAGTCCTGCTCGAAAAATTAGTTTAAATCTACCGCTCGCAACTCGAGCTGCTGCCTGTGTATCGTTTTCTTTCATATGTCAACAACAGCTGATTACTGTGAACACACTTCTACAGGTGAACTCGGATTTTCGGTAAATACAACTGGCATAGTCTATTTTGATGTTATTTCTTTTAGTGAATTAATTATCATAGTGTACTGTAGCTGTGTGAGAGCAAATATTGTTGATAAATAACCCAAAGAAGACATTTTAGGCCATTATAGTGTGCAAGGCGAAGAAGAAAAAGTGTCTTTGGAATTAATAACAAAATATGGGATTGATGGGAGTGGGGACCAGGCCTTGTATTCAATGAAATATGATCAGAGTGAGCCTAGTGTTGTTTGAGAGACAAGCATTGTTTCTTCGTTTGTATAATCCTGTACGGTTATTTCTCACTGGATCATATGAGGTTTTTGGCAGAACGCAGCACCCTCATCTCCCTATTATTGCAGACCAATCAATCTGAGTTTTAAGAAAGAATCATCAGACCATATGTAAGGACAGGAATTTTGAAGGGATATTATTTTTGGAATTTCGTTTTATTTATCTATTTATTTATTTGAGTGTTGACTTGAGAGACTGGGTAGTATGGACGTCGTGACGGTTTTATTCAACCAAGAAGCAAAGTAGAAAATAGAGCCTTAATAGACCATGAATTTATTTTGTTCTATGTCTGCCCATCAAGATGTGTTGGCAAAGAGCCTTACTATAATCATTGAAGAAAAACATACAATAGGAGATAGCTACAAATATATTTCAACTGATTTTGGTTCAACTAATCTTGGAGACGACATTAGAATGTTCTCGAACATAGCGGGCGCACCGTAGCTCCGCCCACCCGTGACGTCACTGACACGTTCGGACGGAGGCGTAAACTAGGACCATTAACTTTAAGAGTAATAGGAAAAATTCCCAACTTTCAGTTCAGGATTCCACTAGAGAAATAGTTTAGGGAGAGATTGTAGCAGCTAGGGGCTGTGTTGAGAAGCGAAATGAAGTTTTACGAAATAATACAACAGGGGAGGTTAGTAGTTTACCCATAGATACGAACACATAGCCGCCTTGTTTTTTGTTTTTTTTTGTGCGCAGCTAAAATTTTAGTCTGATGCCAAAAACTATCCCGATAACAGGTATGTGTATGCTCTGTAAGATTAATTAAAATAAATGTCAATATGTGAGTTAAATGATATAGTGCAGATATAGTAGGTAGATAGTTATTATTATTATTAAGTTTTGAATCTGATGCCAAAAACTATCCCGATAACAGGAAAAAAAAGGTTTAAGGGAGTGTACTCCACAAACACTTTGCGTGGAAGGAGTTAGACGGTATCACGCATATATACATTAGCTATGAGAGTGTGATCCTTAGAGTACAATTCTGTCTGTGATCGTTCTCTAATAAGAATACGGGGTTGAAGGTAGACACAATATTATAAGTAGACTCATACAGTGACCGGAAGGTTGGAGCGTAAATAACTACGTTTTTCCACGTGCCTGTGACCTTACTTATGATGCTCATAAGCAAAAAAAAACTGTGTTATTAAATATCTCGTATACCCATATATTTTTCATACTGTAAGGATCAATAGATTGTCTAGTTGGAGAAAACCATAATATACTTTTGTATTTTCTTACTATATTTTTGCTTCAGTGTAATAATTAACACATAGAAAACCTTCACTTATATTCTTTTACTACCCCACTTGGGCATAGGCCTTTTCGCTACCCAGAACCAACCCCGAACGACCTGAGGAAAGGGGACGGAGTCAGACGTGAATAACAAGGAGCAGTTTTCATTTATGGTCAGATATATCCATATAGACGATTGGGTGGTGGCAGCGTATACCTTGATTTCTTATTTCCCAAATCGTCCTTATGTGGGTATCTCTGATCACTCCCATTGGAGGTGCTCTTGGTTAAACACTAATCAATCGACGGCACCACACATACACGGGAAGAAATATCACAGCTTCAGGAAGCAATAGAAAATCTTATACCAACATTAACTGAAAAGACTAAATATCATCACAAGGGTGTCAGGATCTGGTATTTGTGGTTATAAAGATCATCATTCAAAGTCTGCTAAGTTCTAGAGATTGTTGAGGCTTTACATTCCCTAAGTCCTTAAATAATTGCCAACATAAACATACGCAAAGCCATCGAAATCTGACATGTCATTGAAACATCAAATCCAGTTTTCGATTCTTTGGAGGTTTTTCGGATCTTCGAATTTGCTGAGGTCTTCGAGGTCTCATCGGATCTCACACTCTTCAATGTCCATCTAAGGACCTTCATCCTCTTCTTCTTCTCCCTATATGCCTTCCTCATGATCCTCCTCTTTTTCTCCTTCACGCTTTGTCATCCTCCTTCTCTTCTTTCTCTCTTCATTCTCTTTTTTCTAATAATTTTCCTAACTCTACTTATTCTTGTCCTTCTTATTAACCTTCTCCTCTTTTTTTTTCCAGATTCGCCTCTTTTTCTTTTCCATCCCCCTTTTTCATCTCATATTCTTTTGATCTACTCTTCTAGCCCTAATAGCCTTCATCTAACAATCTCTCCTGTTTACTATTACATTCTTTCTTTCTTTCTCCCCATCCCCTCCTTCACGTACATCTCTTCCCATTCTAACTTTCTTGCGATTCTATTTCTCTCTGCCTGACTTTCTATGTCTTTTAATTTCTCTCCTTCTTTTTATCATTTATATTGTTGTGACACACACACACACACACACACACACACACACACACACACACACACACACACACACAAACACGCCCTTCCTACCAGATTTGTTTATAAATGAGACGTTGTTTGAAAGCCAAGAAACTTGTGTGTTTGATATACAGCATGTAACAGATAACTGTTGAATTATGCGATATTCACCTGAATTTCCGAAAAATTATGACTTTCATGTAGTCTATTATGATTGATGCTGAGTGAATGCCTTTAGAGAAGCGGTCTTTTGATGCTGACGAAACCCTAGAGTACTAAATCAACCACGAAAATCTTCGTCACCCATAGGAAAGGTCTTAGCCAGTATTATTTGTGTCTCGGTCCCGGATAAAGGAGAAGGCTTGTTGCAATAAACCTGGCAAACAGGCAATGTAAAATTATTTTGATTTTAGAACACAACATACTCAACTTCGAAATATGAAGGAGTCTCCAGCAAGTAGCTATGATCTAATAGGAGTCTTTACGAAGAAGAATGCGTTCAATAGGGTACAGAGGCGTAGAACACTTCCATGAATTTCGACTTAGTGACGACTAAGATTTGATATATTTTGAAGATGATGTTTTATTCAGCTGAGCAATAGCCCTCGATGGATGAAAACTCTACGTATGGGCACTCCGTTTAGATTTCCCTCTCGAATAAAAGAAGCCGCTTTCCAGAGCCAGAATAGAAATAAGAATCAAATGTTGATAGTAAAGGCACTTCTTTAAACTGATTCTATTATTTGAATTTTTTTTGTCATATGTATATATATTATCTTCTCGTTTTTAGAAAAAAAGAGTCCACTAAAGAAAATGAAGGTAACTGTTGAACAGAATTCTATGATTTTTTCTTTAAGGGAAATGGAAATTATTGTTTGATCTCCTCTTTAGATTTCATTCTAAAATGTCTTTGGAGCATCACCACAAAGCAGGCTCGTCACAGTCACAGTGACCCTCCTCGAGAGAATTAAGGCTCCATGTGCCATTGTTCCGGTCATCAGTAAATCCCTTGCAGTTTTGATGGGTCTTTGAAACCCTGACTTCATTGGGTTTCCGGTTCTGAAAGAAAATGGCTGTTGGCATGCAACCATTGCAGCTGTGGAACCTCGGGTCGTGCTGGCGAAGCCATCGCCGGAATCCTTCAAAATTATTTGGCTTTTTGACCCTTTTCTTCGAGTTCTGGTTCCTGCTGTTCTTATTCTGGCATCTAGATTCTTGGAGCTTCTTAAAGAACTCCCTCACTGCTTTCCTGATCCTCCTTTCCTCCAGCTCAGAGGACGAGATCCTATAGAAGCGGACATCCACCGAGTAGGGACGGAAGCGGTGATGACGCCGATTTCTGATTTTTGTCGTGAAAGACGTTGCGTGTTAACAAAGGTTTTTTGAATCTCATTTTGTGATCCCTTGTTCTGCGAGCGAGCGCGTGCACGCATACATTTTAAGGAATATTTAGAGTAGTCGTAAGGCGGAAAATAAGAAATAGGAGGGCGGTAGAGAAGTCTTTAAAGTAAACTGAACTAAAAGTGGACAGATGATAAATACTAAGTTAAACTGAGTGATATGTTGAATATAGTGGTAAAGGAAGAAATAGTATTGAAAAAATTATGAGCGTTTTTTAGTGAGGAAGAATCTAACTGTGCTTGAATAATGTCTAAGACTGGGAATGGAAGGAATTGTAGGAAATATCAAGATAAAGTGTGCAGCACACATACAAGGAATGTCTGCAAAGAAGAAATGAGCAAGCATATGAATGGTATAGATTAAAGAAAATAGAACCAAAGAACAAGGTGAGGAAGGTCAAGAGACAAGTTGATGTGAAATGGGATTGGTGTATGACTTTTATTCTAATGAAAGGAAAGGTGTTTTGGAAGTAAGGAACGTACGTAATGAAGAAAGTTGGATAGATAGGAGAGAGTACGAGTAGAGATAGCAGATGGGTGGTTGTTGATATTAGAGAAGGCAGTGAGAAGGTGATGGGAAATTATTCTGTAATGTTAATTGTAGATTAGGACAAGGATAATTTGATTGTGGCCGTAGGAAGTCCTAGGAGAATGATTGTAACTGAGAGATGAATGATGAAGCCATTACAAGAGAGAAGGTATAAATAGCACTGAAAGAAAGAAAAACAAGAAACAATCATCATCATCATCATCATCATCATCATCATCATCATCATCATCATCATCATCATCATCATCATCATCATCATCATCATCATCATCATCATCATCATCATCATCATCATCATCATCATCATCATCATCATCATCATCATCATCATCCCCTTTCACCCTCACCATCATCCTCAGCTTAATTCACATCCTCATCTTCACTCTCACCCTCAATATCACTCTCACTTTCATCCTCAACTTAACTTGGATCCTCATCTTCATTCTCACTCTCATTATAACCCTCAATCGAACCCTTATTCTTATCCTCACACCCTTCATCATCCTCACTCTCACCTTTACTTTCAGCCCCAGCCTCAAACTTATCCTTATCTTAATATTTCTCCTCGTCCTCATTCTCACCTCAATCTCACCCTCACTCCTACCCCTGCCCTCATACTCGCCCTTACCTTCATCCTCGTCCTTAATCTCTTTTTCACTCTCACCCGGGCACTCACCCTTATCCTTAAACTCGCGTACCATAACTTATCCTCACCCTCACCTACACCATCATCCTTACCTTCACCCTAACTTTCATTTTCAATATTTCAACCATCACCCCCATTTTCATTATCACTCTCACCTTCACCATCACCATCACCATCACCCTCGCCTCACACTCACCATCACCATCACCCTCACCATCACCCTCACCATCACCCTCACCATCACCCTCACCATCACCCTCACCATCACCCTCACCATCACCCTCACCATCACCCTCACCATCACCCTCACCATCACCCTCACCATCTCTCTCTCTCTCTCTCTCTCTCACACACACACACACACACACACACACACACACACACACACACACACACACACTCACAAACACACGTCGGACAGACGGTGAGATTGACGTCCTGAAGAAAAAGTGAAATTTTCGTGGATCTCAACGCAAAGGAAGTACCTATGGTATTTGCAGGGAAGGGAATTGCTCGTGGTGTAGTGGGAAAGTGAGGAAAAAGGAGAAGGGGAGGGATTACTGAGGGAAATGGAAGGAAATGAGGAAGGAGAGGACTTGGTCCAGGCAGGCAGACGCCATGTAAACAAACGCGGACCGGATCAATTTAGTGACGATGAAGGGTCTAACAAAAATGTAAAGATTAGAAACATAGATATGAGCAGCACAATAGAAGGTGAGGATAATAATTTCCATGGATTTAATGAGGGGGGGGGCGGATACCAACCTCCCCCGACTGGCAAGACTAGAACAAAAACTGGAACAAATGACCGAACATTGGGAGAGTAGGTTCGGTAGAATGTTAGAAATTGCGCAAAGGGTTGAAAGATTGGAAGAACTAGAGAAGGCGAACAAAAACTTAACTAAGGAAATAGAAGAACTAAAAAGACAGTTAAAAGAAGTAAAAGAGGAGAATGAAGAATTGAAGAGGAATAATAAAGAAAACAAAGAGGTCATAGCTAAAGAAGCTAAGGGTTGGAAGACAATCCAAGAAAACAGTAAAGTTGCATTTACTGACATAATTAAACAGAAAATGAAAGAACAAACTGAAGACTCAGTTATTAAAGTGATGAGACAAAAGGAGAATATATCAAGAGACTTAGCAGATAAAAAGATATGTATAATTATATTAGGAATGAAAGAGAAACACAACCCAGATAGAACCACAAGAATCAATGAGGAAAAAGAAAAAGTAAGCAGATTACTAGAATTAGTTCAGGCAGATGAACCTGAAATCATGAAACAAATTGAAGAGAAGTTTAGACTCGGAAAGTATAGTACAGATAAGACCAGACCAATTAAGATTAAATTCAGGTCACAAACGATGGCAGAGAATATCTTATCAAAAACAGGTAAACTAGCAGCAAGTGAACAATATAAAAAGGTATGGATAAAAAGGGAAATAAATAAAGAGGAAAGAGAGGAGGAAAAAATGAAAACACAACAAGCTAAGGAAAAAAACAAGAACATGACAGAGTCAGAAAAAGAGAAATTCTACTGGAGAGTAGTAAATATAAAAGTAAAGAAATTCGAAATACTAGAGAAAAACAAAAGGGAAACAAAGAATACAATGGAAGTGGCAGAAAACTAAGAGTGTCTTACACAAACATAGATGGATTAATTACAGGATTGAATGAGCTGAATGATTATCTGAAGGAAAAAGAACCAGACATAATGGGAATTGTAGAAACGAAATTAAAAGGTCCACTACCACCCAACAGTGTAGGACATGACGCATATAATTATTGGATTAGAAACAGAGAGACAAAGCAAGGGGGTGGAGTTATGTTCCTGACTAAGAAGGATATAAACGTGAAGAATGTCACATATGGAAAGAATACAGTAGAGATGATTATGATCGAAGTGGAAGACAGAGATAAGAAGAACAGAAAGTTTGTGATAAATTATGTGCCTCCAAAAACAGCCTCGTGGGAAGAGAGTGAACATAAAAGTATGTTAGAGGACACAAAGATAACATTAAATAAGATCATGGAAGATGGAGGAAGAATAGTTATGATGGGCGACTTTAATTGCAAAGAAGTCTGCTGGGAAGAGATGACAGTAAAGGGTGGAGACGGCTCATGGGGAAATGTTCTACTCGAGATGATTATTGACCATACAATGACGCAGTGGATACAGGAGAACACTAGGTATAGAAATGAAGAAGAACCATCGAGACTAGACCTAATAATCAAATCTGAACCTAGAATAGTATAAAAGATTGAATATAAAACACCAATAAGTAAAAGTGACCATATACTGATTGAACTGGAACTAAATGAGGAAAAATACATGAAAAGAAATGAACAATATAGAAAAGGAAGAATGATGTATGAAAAAACAAACTTTGATAAAATAAGAGAATTCTTTCAAAAAGAAAACTGGGAAGGAATATACAAAGAAGAAACAACAGTGGAAGAGAAATGGAATATTTTGACAAAAAAAAAAAAAAAAAAAAAAAAAGGAGTGGAAAAGTATGTCCCAAGACAAAAACAAGAAAAAGAATATGTAAAGTGCTGGTACAACAAAAGTTGTAGGGAGTTAAAAGACAAAAGAGACGAAGCTTGGGCCAAATGGAAGAAAGACAAAAGACCTGAAAAATGGAAAATATATACTTGTTATAGAAATTAATATGTACAAGCGTGCAGAGAGGAAAAGAGAAAATATGAAAAAGATATCATACAAAAATGTAAAGATCAACCAAAACTATTTTACAGATTTGTAAACAGCAAACCGAAAAACAAACAAGATTTGGAGAAATTAAGACAAGGAGGAGTTGAATACACAGAGGAAATTGAAATGGCGGAAACTATGAACAAGCATTTTAAATCAGTGTTTACAAGGGAGAATATACAACCTGAAGAGATCGAATGGAAAGAGAAAGTCCCCCCCATGAAAGAAATAGAAGTAACAAAGAATGAAATATTGAAACACTTGAGTAATCTTGATGTCAGAAAATCGCATGGACCAGATGAAATAGCAAACTGGATTTTGAAAGAATGCAGGAATGAACTGGCAGACAAAATACATAGCATAATAAACAGTCCCTTGAAAGAAGGAAAAGTTCCAGAAGATTGGAAAAAAGCAAATATGTACCTATATACAAAGGGGGAAATAAAGAAGACCCTACCAACTATAGACCAGTCTCTCTAACAAGTACAATAGCAAAAGTATCTGAAAAAATTGTCAAAAGTAGATGGGTAACATATTTAGAAAAAAAGCGTGCTAAATCCAAGGCAATTTGGATTTAGACAAGGACGATCATGCGTCACCAATTTAATATGTTCCTATTCAAGGATAATAGATATGATACATGAAAGAGATGGATGGGCTGATTGTGCATTTCTAGACCTAAAGAAAGCCTTTGACAAAGTACCACATAAGAAGTTGCTTAATGAAGTTCAAAAAAAGAAAAAAAAAACAGGACACATACGGGTAAGAAAAGGACAAGCCAGAAAGACCCTCCTACCTTTTAATTTCCCCAAAATGTGACCGAAGAAAAATGGCAAAAACCCCGTAATAAAAATGACACGTAAGTTAAAAATAAAAGGGGTGGAGGAAAAAAACAGAGATGAACCAAAAGTCTAATTGGCAAATTCAACTCAAAACTATCCCAAAAGGTATTTACACCACGGGAAATAGAAACAAAAATTGATCACCCACGAGAAAACCTAATCTAACTTAACCCCAAAAAACAGGAAATTTCCAACAGGGTTCAGAAAAAAGGACGCTGGCAAAAGCCTACCGACACACCAGGTCCACTATTAAATATCTCCAAAGGGGATCCTACACCTCACCCACTAAAATAAGATACTTACGGGACTACCTAGGTGCTTTGCACACCTTAGGTGACGGGGGGAAGATGTCTCCCTCGAGGAGACGAGAGCGATCTGCCTCTTTGCAGAGAAGAAAGAAGAAAAAGCCACGAAGGAAGAGGGTTCCTACTTTTAAAGGCGCCATGACCTGAGGGTCATGAATGCCGTTAAAGACAGAGAGGAAGATTTTCCATATTTTGCTTAAATACGGCATAGAAAGATACGGCACAGAACCCTAATCCCATATAAGCTTTTCAAAGGAACCCACACAAAACATATATGCAAATACATGCATACAAAATGAATCTTAATTCTAACATAATAAAAAAAAATATAAGTACATAGTATACAATTGTATGGCAACTCAATGTCATATGTGACCCAGTCCGATCCCGGGCGAATGATTGTTGCCATACGCGGTCAAATTAAGATTACAAACATTAAACAAGTCAAGAGTCATACGACGCAGCGTATGTCTTGACCAAAAAGGGTACCGATAACAGAAATACAAAAGAGGAATGCATAAACGACCAGTTACAAGTAATCTGGTCTCATACAGAGAAAGAAAGAACATTCCACATTAAAATAAAAAGAAAATATTCAACTTTGCAATAAGTGCTGCGACACCAACGGCTATGGGCCGCGATGAAAAACGATTACGGCCGTCTTGACCCAAGGTAATTAGCAGGACCTGACCTGCTCTGACCCTAGCTGGGTAACTTGGACGCGGTTGAAAGAGGGGGGGGGGGTTAAAGTATGTGACTGGTCGACCGCGTGTGACCACCACACCATGAAGAAATCACGTGACACTTTGGGATACGTGACATTGCTCATTTCTTCTTTGCAGACATTCCTTGTATGTGTGCTGCACACTTTATCTTGATATTTCCTACAATTCCTTCCATTTCCAGTCTCAGACATTATTTATGCACACTTAAATTGTACCTCACTGAAAAACGCTCACTATTTTTCCAATAGTAATTTTTCCATTCCCACTATGCTCAACATGTCACTCAGTTTAACTTAGTATTCATCTTCTGTGCACTTGTAGTTCAGTTCACTTTAAAGACTTCTCTACCGCCCTCCTATTTCCTATTTTCCACCTTACGACTACTCTAAATATTCTTTAAAATGTATGCGTGCGCACGCTCGCGCACGCTCTAAGAACAAGGGATCACAAAATGAGATTCAAAAAACGTTTGTTAACACACAACGTCTTTGCCCACACATTTCTTGCCCTTTGGGTTTGAGAATGACTTTCATGACAAAAATCAGAAATCGGCGTCATCACCGCTTCGAGCCCTATTCGTTGGATTTCCGTTTCCACAGGACCTCTTCCACTGAGCTGGAGGAACGTAGGATCAGGAAAGCGGTTCGGAAGTTGTTTAAGAAGTTCGAAGAGTCCAGATGCCAGGCTCAGAACAACAGGACTCAGAACTCGAAAAACGAGGTGAAAAGGTCAAATCACTTTGAAGGATTCCGGCGATGGTTTCGACACCACGACCCGAGATTCCACAGCTGTAATGGTTGCATGCCAACAGCTGTTTTCTTGCAGAACCTCCAACCCAATGAAGTCAGGGTTTCAAAGACCCATCAAGACTGCAAGGGATTTACTGATGACCGGAACAATGACACATGGAGCCTTAATTCTCTCGAGGAGGGTCAGAGGGACTGTGACGACCCTGCTTTGTGGTGATGCTCCAAAGATATTTTACAATGAAATCTAAAGAGGAAACCAAAAAATAATTTGCATTTCCCATCAAAAAAAAAAAAGAATCATAGAATTCTGTTCAACAGTTACCTTCCTTTTCTTTGGTGGAGATTTTTTTTCTAAAAAGGAGAAAAAAAATATATACATATGGCAAAAAATAATCAAATAATAGAATCAGTTGAAAGAATTGCCTTTATTATCAACATTTGATTCTTATTTCTATTCTGGCTCTGGAAAGCGGCTTCTTTTATTCGAGAGGAAAATTTCAACGGAGTGCCCATATGTAGAGTTTTCATCCATCGAGGGCTATTGCTCAGCTGAATGAAACATCATCTTCAAAATATATCAATTCTTAGTCGTCACTGAGTCGAAATTTATGGAAGTGTTCTACGCCTCTCTACCCTAGTGAATGCATTCTTCTTCGTAAAGACTCCTATTAGATCATAGCTACTTGCTGGAGACTCCTTCATAGTTCGAAGTTCAATATGTTGTGTTCCAAAAAAAAAAAATGACATTGCCTGTTTGCCAGGTTTATGGCAACAAGCCTCCTCCTTTATCCGGGACCGAGACACAAATAATACTGGCTAAGACCTTTCCTATGGTTGACGAACATTTTCGTGGTTGATTTACTCTACTCTAGGGTTTCGTCAGCATCAAAAGACCGCTTCTCTAAAGGCATTCAGTCGGCATCAATCATAATAGACTACATGAAGGTCATAATATCTGAGATATTCAGGTGAATCTCGCATAATTCAACAGTTATCTGTTACATGCTATATATCAAACACACAAGTTTCTTGGCTTTCAAACAACGTCTCATTTTTTAAACAATCTGGTAGGAAGGTCTACATTCACTCCCAAATAGTGTAGGCCGTGTTTGTGTGTATTCACCTTGGTCTTTGGATCACGTGTTGGACTCGTGATCGACAGCTATTTTCCTCCCGGAAGAGAGCTAAGAGCTCGTATGACCGATCTATGGATAATGCTATGACCTTTCACACACACACACACCCAATTCCCCGCCCACGAGAGTCAGAGTAACGACCCGAAGCGTAGCGATACTGAAATAATTTCGGCCCTGGGCAGGATTCGAACCAGGTACTCCGAGAATCACCGTACCTCCCAGTCCAGTGATCTACCAACCGCTCCACCAAGTCGTGTGTAAATGTGTGTGTGTGTGTGTGTGTGTGTGTGTGTGTGTGTGTGTGTGTGTGTGTGTGTGTGTCACAACAATATAAATGATAAAAAGAAGTAGAGAAATTAAAAGATATAGAAAGTCAGGCAGAGAGAAATAGAGAGAATGAGGGGGAAACACGGGTCTTTATCTAAATATCGAGTTTATTCCTGATCGGTTTCGCTGACAATCGCTTCTTCAGAGGAGTGTTACTCTGGATCGAAGTTGGCGGTGTATATATAGTGAGCCAGGTACACGTTCCCTCCTGGCGGAGAGGTTGGTGACTGTTACCAGTACAACACGTCAAACAGCATCGGTATAACATAACATATAATATGATATAATATAATATAATATAATATAATATAATATAATATAATATAATATAATATAATATAATATAATATAATATAATATAATATAATATAATATAATATAATATAATATAACATAATATAATATGATATAATATAATACAATAATAATAATAATATAATAATATAACATAACGTGAAACATGACATACAATATAATATATAACATAATACTCGTATATCACATTATAATATAATAACAGAATAATTTGCATCGATACAAAATGCATATATCAAAAAAGTTATAATAAAAATGAATATATGATTTTTTTTTATAAATGAAAACATATATGAAAATAAATGTCACCGTGATGTTTTGTCATGTTATAAAATTCCCGTGTTCTGTCGGAGCTGTCCTGGGGCGTCTTTCTATAGCTGCATACTTCGCCGTGTATATAATATTGCCAATTGGCAATAAATTGACTGATTTTCTTATTGAATTGATTTTTATGAGCAAGAGAGACAAAAAAATTTAGGAGGTAGACAGAATGAAAGGTTTGAAATATTAGATCAATGAATTCTTAAAAGGAGATTTGAAAATGGCCATTTCTTTTTCCTCCATATCAATTTCAGATTCATTCTCAGTCAACTACAACTGTCTATGGTAAGCTACTTATCAATTTGCCAAGTATATACTATACAGCAGCGTGATACACTGACAAGACTAATAGCTTGTTTTAATCTCCTCCATAACGAGTAGCAATTTTCCTTTTGGTCTGGCTAGAGGCAGGTCAGTTCATTCACCTCTTGGCTTCTTTTTCGGTAGTAAATGGTTTCATCTTATCTCGATTAAAACATCCCTCACTGGTGATGGCTTTTACTTTTATTCCTGGTGATGCTCTTGATAAAGAATGTTTTATGCTGTATATAAAGAATTTGACACAAGTTTATCCTGTCACTTCAAGGTCCCAAGTACACACCTTTGTCTCACTGTCATTTCCTTTCATAAATACCCTTTGTTCAACCTGGGACGAAGAGGTCTTCAGTTTTGGAGAGAGGACATGCTGTCAGGCACAAGATTTGACACTTTGACACAGGAGCTGACAAGGTCGAAGGTCACATGTCATCCCAGGTCAGGTTCTCCACTGGCGCTGAACAAAATTCTTTGAGACTAGTTTGTCGGCTTATGAGCATGAAGTATAATTTTTGTTGGTATTTTTGGGCCTCATATGCACACACACACACACACACACACACACACACATGTATATGAATATCATGGTGAAAAATAATCTGGTCTAGATCTACAAAAGTAAAGCCACAAGAAAATATGAGAATAAGAACAACGGTAAAAGAATGGGCAATTAATAAATTCACGGCAGGTGCTGACAATGCCATAGACAAAGGCAAACCCCAGGGCAAAGACTTGCGCTTATGTTAATTTTTAAAGAAGTCTAAGTGAAAATATATTGTTAAGAGCCAGAAGGACAAAAGAGGGATTTTCCATAGGTAGGAGGAGCTTACAGAGAGAGAGAGAGAAAAAAAGAAAGATAATCTAGATAAAAAAAAGTAACGAGTACGGATGAACTACTCGTGCAATGAAAAAGATTGTTAGATGAAGGCTATTAGGGCTAGAAGAATGAAGGGTAGATAAAAAGAGTAAGAGAAGAAAAAGGGGGATGGAAAAGAAAAAGAGGCGAATCTGAAAAAAAGAAAAGGTTGATAAGAAGGACAGGAATAAGTAGAGGTAGGAAAATTCGAGGAAGAAAGAGGATGAAGAGAGAAAGAAGAGGAGGATGACAAAGCGTGAAGGAAAAAAAGAGGAGCATCATGAGGAAGGTATATAGGGAGAAGAAGAAGAGGATGAAGGTCCTTAGAGGGACACTGAAGAGTGTGAGATCCGATGAGACCTCGAAGACCTCAGCCAACTCGAAGATTCGAAAAACCTCCAAAGAATCGTAAACTGGATTTGATGTTTCAATGACAAGTCAGATTTCGATGGCTTTGCGTATGATTATGTGGGAATGCATAGGAGTGGAAGGTGTTATAGCATTTATCAAATAATCCTTCCATACCTTATAACACATTTCTATTCATTTCCCTTCCACCAGACGATTTAATTTATGTTTGTTGTTCTCCTTGGTAACAAGAAAAAATAGTTCAGATAGTCTCATCGAGTTAGTATTATAACCTTTTATCAGAAAGGTATAAATTCATCTGGTGTTAACCAAAACAATTGTTTAGAGTAACCATATTTAGTCTTTCCCCTGACAAAGGGTTAAAGAGGTACGAGTGACAACGAGAGCGAGAACAAAGCGCTGAAAGTCTGCTGAGAGCATAAGGTGAAGACAAAGCCAAGCCCCAAGGGTCTGATGAGAGCAAGCGCTGGCAAAGATTTCGAAGAAATGAGAGCTTGAGGGCTAAAGCGGGTAAAAAGAAGAAGAAAAAATCAAAAGCTTCGTTGCTTCATAGTTATCATTTTGTTAATTGGATAGTTATTCCTCCTCCTTCTAAAACTCATAACGTTTAGAGTTTCTTCAAATTAAAAAAGAGTCGTTCGTCAGTAGTCAAATAATAACTATTTAAGAAAGGTCCCCACCTTCTGTGGTTTAATCAAGGCTACAATTATTAAATATCAGGCAAAGAGGGCTCACTTTACACAGTAAAACTAATTGAGGGCAGACAGAAAATAAGATAAGAAAAAGCAATGTCCATCATCTATAGGTTGACCATTTGGGCACATATCATGGATTCTAACTGAGATACCAATTATATAATAAGGTATCATGGTTAGATTACCAATCACCAGTCTACACAAACACACACACACACACACACACACACACACACACACACACACACACACACACACACACACACACACACACACACACACACACACACGACTCGATGGCGCGGTTGGTAGAGTCTCTGTCTGTCACTACGGCGGACCGGTTTCGAATCCTGCCCAGGGCTAAAATGATTTCAGTATCACTGCGCTCCGAGTCCTTACTCCAACTCTCGTGGGCAGGGAGTTGGGGGTGTGTGTGCGTGGAAAGTCATAGCATTACCCATAGATCAGTCATACGAGATTTGAGTTCTCTTCCGGGAGGGAAATAGCTGTCGATCACGAGTCCAACCCGTGATCCAAAGACCAAGGTGAATCACCAAGGTCAATCACCAAGGTCAATCACACACACACACCTCAAAGTGAACTCCAAACTGAAACCTGTGAAAAGTCTAGAGTAAACTTACAACGGTAAATATAACAAAAGAAAAAATCAAAAGGTATATAGAGAAACTCAAAGCTAATAAAACACCAGGGACTCACGGTTGGCATCCAAGAATCTTAAAGAAAATGAAAAATGAAATTATTGTTCCATTAGAAATTATTTTCAAAAAATCCATCATATCCGGAGATGTCCCAAGAGAATGGAAGCTAGCTAACGTTACTCTCATATTCAAAAAAGGTGACAAAAAGAAGCCAAATAACTATAGGCCTATAAGTTTGGCTTCAATCGTAGGAAAAATAATGGAAACTATCATCACAGATGTTATCGAACGTCATTTAGAAAGTAACAGTTTGATAAATGATAGCCAGCATGGTTTCAGACGGAAACGTTCTTGCGTAACTTACTCGAATTCCACAACACAGTTATCTCGAATTACGACAACAGAAACAAGATACATTTAATATATCTAGACTTTGCAAGAGCTTTTGATACCGTCCCAAACGAAAGACTACTTACTAAATTAGCTTCACACGGAATAAGTAGTAGCCTATTAGGTTGGACTAGTAATTGCTTGAATAATCGAAAATAGAGAGTTGTTTTAAATGGAAAAACTTCTAGATGGAAAAATGTTACAAATGGAGTTCCTCAGGGTTCCGTTCTTGGGCCACTTCTATTCATAGTATATATAAATGATATAGACCATGGACTAGAATATACTGTTTCCAAATTTGCTGATGATACAGAACTGTGCGGAATGGCAAATGATCACTTAAATCGGTTAGATATTCAAGAAGATTTAGATAAATTGCAGCAATGGTCTGAAAAATGGCTAATGAAATTTAACACAAGTAAATGCAAGATAATGCACATAGGTAAAAATAACAGTATGTACGATTACAAGTTATTTGGAAATTTGTTAACAAAAGTGGATAGTGAAAAAGATCTCGGTGTAATTATCAGTAACGATCTCAAATCAACCAAGCAGTGTATTTCAGCCTCTGAGAAAGCAAATAAGATTATAGGACTGATTGCGCGATCTTTTGATTTCAAAAGTCCATCACTCATTAACAAACTATATAAATCGTTAGTTCGTCCACATTTGGAATATGCTGTTTCCGTATGGTCACTGAATCTCATTAAAGACATTGACAGACTAGAAAACGTACAACGGCGAACCACAAAACTGATTCCAAATATCAAAAATAGATCATACGAAAATCGACTACAACATATGAATCTGTTTTCCCTAAAAAAGCGTAGACTCAGAGGTGACTTGCTACATGTCTTTAAAATTCAAATGGGAATTCACAAAATCAAACGTGACAAAATTTTGACATTGAATAAGAATCAGACAAGAAACAATGGTCTCAAGCTGTCCGGAAATAGATTCAGTTTGGAAGTAGGTAGAAACAACTTTGCCAACCGTGTAGTTAATGAATGGAATAAACTTCCTGCACAGGTAGTGCAATATAGTTCAGTTCGAAGCTTTAAGAATCATTAAGATAAACACCTAAGCAAGATGCTGTAATGATTATAATTTATGTTATATTATTTGTTTTTGCTTTGCCATCATTTGTCTGTTTGATTTTCATTTATTATTAGTTATATGTTGATTTATTATTATTTACTATTTACCTGTTTGTTTATTATTTAACTATACCTATGCATTTCTTTATGTATTTTATTTGTTATTTACATTATTATAATTTTTATCAATTTATCATTATTATGATTTCTTTTTTTCGCATCCGACCTATATATGGACCAAAAGGTCTCCTGTCGGCATGCTTCGCCATTTTAATCCTTTGCCTTTGTAATCCTTCATCATTCTTCTCTTCAGTTACAGTCATTCTCCTAGGACTTCCTACGACCACAATCAAATTATCCTTGTCCTGATCTACAATCAACAACACGGAATAATTTCTCCATCTCCTTCTCATTGCCTTCTCTATTATTAACAACCGCCCATCTGCTACCTCTACTCGTACTCTCTCCTGTCTATCCAACTCTCTTCTTGCGCGCGTTCCTTCCTTCCCAAACACCTTTCCTCTCCTTAGAATGTAAGTCATACACCAATCCCATTTCACATTAACTTGTCTCTTGACCTTCCTCACCTTGCTCTTTGGTTCTATTTTCTTTAATCTATACCATTCATATGCTTGCTCATTTCTTCTTTGCAGACATTTCTCGTATGTGTGCTGCACACTTTATCTTCATATTTCCTACAATTCCTTCCATTCCCAGTCTCAGACATTTTTAAACACATTTAAATTCTACCTCACTGAAAAACGCTCATTATTTTTCCAATACTAATTCTTCCTTTCCCACTATATTCAACATATCACTCAGTTTAACTTGTTATTCATCTTCTGTCCACTTTTAGTTCAGTTCACTTTAAAGACCTCTCTACCACCCTCCTATTTCCTATTTTCGGCCTTACGACTACTCTAAATATTCCTTAAAATGTATGCGTGCGCGCGCGCGCTCGCAGAACAAGGGATCACAAAATGAGATTCAAAAAACCTTTGTTAACACGCAACGTCTTTGCTCACACATTTTTTGACCTTTGGGATCGAGGATGACTTTCACGCCAAAAATCAGAAGTCGGCGTGATCACCGTTTCCGGCCCTACTCAGTGGATATCCCTTTCCACAGGATCTCTTCCACTTAGCTGGAGGAACAGAGAATCAGAAAAGCAGTCAGGACGTTCTTTAAGAAAATCGAAGAGTCCAGATGCAAGGATCAGAACAGCAGGACCCAAACCTCGAACAACGGGTTCAAAA
>NC_134777.1:53404623-53510762 GCF_046742065.1 Oratosquilla oratoria
GATTAACAGGTGTTTTGGAAGCTGGGTTGCGAGCAGATCCGCCCAGAAGAAGCCACGACTCACAAAGACACTGAGGAAATCCCGATTTGAATGGTCTAAAACAGTATGGTCGATGGACTCCAGATGTCTGGAAAAAGACAATTAGCTTTATGTACTCTCTGCATTGAGGTAACATGATATTAGAGTGAATTAAAGTTGATTAAAATTAAATTTTCAAAAAAAAAATGATACTAAAATATCCCAATTTCTGTTGAGGCATCACTATATTTCATAATCTTGATTAAATACTTTGACTTTCTTCCACCGAGGCAAATACTCCTCTAAGGTCAATGTGTCTGCTTATCTGTCTATTCATTTTAAAAATTACAATGTCATTTCACAACTAATCTAATTATATATTTTGTATGAACAACATGTTTTGATATAGTATTATCGATTCTGATGTACTATGAAAAAGTAAAACACACTTTTGGACCCAGGAAATAATGTGACAATTTATCTCTTTTTTTTTCTTCTTGATTTTACTTTATTCTATCTTATTTTTCTTTTTTTGTACTTATTTACTATTATCATTTTTTAATACTGTCAAGGACACCTCTAGTCGTATCAGAATTGAGAGCCAATTTTCGCAGTCTTCCTCTCTTTGAATCAGCATCTATGTGAAAATAGATCGTTTATATATAAGCTCTGAGCTCTCTTCCGGGAGGGAGATAACTGTCGATCACGAGTCCAACACGTGGTCCATAGCAATGGTGAATCACACACACACGCACACACATACACACTCACATACACACACATACACATACACACACATTTTTTTTAAACATACACACACAAACATGCACATACACACACATACACACACAAACATACATATACACACAAACATACACACACACACACACACACACACACACAAGGACACACACACACTCTCGGTGGCGGAGTGGTAAAGCACTGGCCTCACAAGCCAGAGAACCGGGGTTCGATTCCCCGGCCGGGCGGAGATAAATTGGGTTTGTCTCCTTTCACGTGTAACCCCTGTTCACCTAGCAGTGAGTAGGTACGGGACGTTAGTCAAGGAGTTGTGACCTTGCTGTCCCGGTGTGTGGTGTGTGAGTGGTCTCAGACCTACCCAGAGATCGGCAAATAATGAGCTCTGAGCTCACTGCCGTAGGGTGGTGTCTGGCTGTCTCGACAGAGACTGCAGCAGATCCGAGGTGAATACACACACACACAACCAGGATGACGGCTTCACGGATGATTTGTTAGTGTTTTAACATGTCTAGCTGTAGAAGCATATACATAGATTCCCCTACGTACCCCATTATAACGGTGGTGGCCGAGTCAAAGCATAGCTCACCCTTCACCCATCCCACCCCCACAGACCTCTCTTCTCTCCCAACCGCGCGCGGCCGGTCGCCGCAATACCCACCATTGCTCCGGGTCGTGACGTCAAGTTTTTTTCCGCACGCCATATAATTGGTGTGCGAGGTAAACACTGTCATCAGGGCGGCAATGTCACTGGTTAGTGATGCCCCTCACCGTCCTCCCACACACGATATGATTGGTGCCCATTGTGGGGGAGGAGGGATTACCCAAGAGCGGAAGACACTGTCAACAGGGCGGCCATACCCCTGGTTTGTGTGGCCCCACCCACCGTCCTCCCACAAACGATATGAGTGGTGCCCGTTGTGGGGAGGGAGGGCTGGGCCGAGGCCGGAAGGCATTGTCCACAAGACGGCCATACCACTGGCCCGCCCACCGTCCTCCCACAGATGATATGATTGCTGCCCGTTGTGGGGAGGGAGGGCTGGGCCGAGGCAGGGAAACACTGTGAGCAACAAGGTCACACACCACCTGAGGTTAGCAAGGCCCCGCCACCGACCGCACTCCATCGCGTTAGGCCGAAAGCTGTCATCAGTGCCTCCAGACAGTGCGGTTTCTCAGCAAGGCTATCGTTTTCAATTTGTTTCTCTAGGCTTTTCTCTACTTTTGAAGTAATGTGTGCATTTATTATTTATTTGTGTGTGCCCTGTAGATCCATGTATCTACTCTACTTCCTCATGTATTACTTAATTTTCTTACCCGTGTGCCCCAGCCTATCTGTGGGTCGTCACAATTCTTTACGGGGCGTGAGTGAACCTGACTCAGAAACGCCGCCTTACCTCGATCAAGGCATAGTATTGTGGTAATTGTTTTTGGGAATCCTAGTGTTTGCCTTCGTTCTGGAAACTTTCCCTCAAAGTGTTATTTTCTTTCGATTAGGAGCCTTTCCTGAAACTTCGAACCACACCTGTCGTAACTTTAGATAAGATACGATTAAACTCCCCTTGGTTGGATAAATCGGGGACTTTGAGAAATTACTTAAAGTGAATATCAACCCGTGGCCCTTTGAGCTCTTTTCGAACTCGTAAGAGTCCCTCCGAATACAGTCCGGACTAACGTCGAGACAGACAACCCAGAGCTCTGGTTCCAGACGGACCTCTAACTTAGAAACCTCTTGGCAAGGGACCTTACGTCTTCGGCTTCAGAAGGCCTTCAAGATCTTCAAAATTCAAACATACCAACGTTTGAGAAACCAACCCGGTAGAAAACTGTGACCGGTAAGTTCTCAAACTACGTACCTGTAATTAATTATCAAACCTCAATTTTCATAGTATCACAACATGTGGCGCGGGTGTACACATTAAGTTTGATTGAGACAGCTGTGATCACAGGTACAACCATATGTTTCCGTATTCATTGATGTAAAGTGCCGCTTCGTGTACTCGTGATATTACTCACTGTGGTATCGAAGAAAGGGACGAACTGTCCGATCCAAAAGAAGAGATCAATGGCGGGTCGTCTTACTGTTCGAGCCGGATTCTCCGAGGTGGACGACGAAGCACCCCCTCCCCCTCACATCGTGGACGATGAAACATACCCCTTACATTGATTTCACTACGGACACTTAGTGTCCTAAGACTCCTTTTAGTTGCTGAGGCAATATTTCTTGTTCTTTTCTTGGAGTTCCTAGCCATACATTCGAGGCACCAGCGTTCGAACATGTCAAGTCATAATCTCCATCCCACCCCAGCCCTTTTCAATAAGGAAAACCACCCTTGATTCAGTGGAAGTAAGTCTCCTTGGTGCGCATAGGCTGGACGTCACAAGGGGTGACAATTATGAGTGCCCGACCGCAGACCTTTTGGTCTATAACGAGGTTGGATAGAAAAATAAACCCTTTTAGATGTTTATCCAAGTCGTGAATTTTAAAATTTTGAACCATATTGTATTCAACTGCCTCAGCTGGAAGCTTATTCCACTTATTTACGACGCGGCAAGCAAAATTGTTTCTACCTATATCGAGGTTAGACCATCCATTGTTTCACGTCCTGTTACTATTCACAGTGAGAACATGTTCAGTTTCAAAATCTGAAAGTCTTCCCTTAAGTCCCAACCGTACGAGAGAGAGAGGGAGAACGAGAGAGAGGGAGAGGGAAAGAGAGAGAGAGAGAGAGAGAGAAAGAGAGAGAGAGAGACAGACAGACAGACAGACAAACAGACAGACAGACAGACAGACAGAGAGGGAGAGGGAGGGAGGGAGAGAGAGACACAGAGAGAGAGAGACAGACAGACAGACAGACAGACAGAGAGGGAGAGGAGGGAGGGAGAGAAAGACACACACAGAGACAGAGAGAGGCAGAGAGAGAGAAAGAGAGAGAGAGAGAGAGAGATAGAGAAAGGGAGGGAGGGAGGGAGGGAAGGAGAAAGAGAGAGGGGGAGAGGGAGAGAGAGGGAGAGGGAGAGGGAGAGAGAGAGGGAGAGAGAGAGAGAGAGAGAGAGAGAGAGAGAGAGAGAGAGAGAGAGAGAGAGAGAGAGAGAGAGGGAGGGAGGGAGGGAAGGAGAAAGAGAGAGAGTAAGAGAGAGAGAGAATAAGTTTTCCATCTTATTCTTAGTTTTCTTTAGTCTTCCTTTTTCATTTTTCTTTTTCGGTTTTCTTCTTCTTCTTCTTAGTTTTCCTTCTTTTACTTCGTTATACTTCTTAGTTTCCTTTATTGTTCTTTGTAGTTTTCCTTCTTTATCGTCTTCTTCTTCTGATTTTTACTTCTTCGTCTCAAGTTTTCTTCTTCTTCTTCTTCTTCTTAGGTTTTCTTCGTCATAATCTCAATTTTCCTTCGTCTTCTTCTTAGTTTTCATTCTTATTTTTCCTTCTTAGTTTTCTTCTTTTTCTTCTAAAAATACCCTTCTTCTTAATTTTTCTTCTTCTTTTTTTCTTAGTTTACCATCTTATTCATTTCAGTTTTCCTTCTTCTACTTTCTAATTTGTCTCCTTTTAGATTTCTTTCTTTTTCTTCTTAATTTTCCTTCTTCCTCATAGTACTCTTCCATCTTCTCCCTCCTAGTTTTCCTTCTTCTTCTTCTTGGTTTTCATTCTTCTTTTTCTTCTTTTTCTTTCTTTTTCGTTTTCATTCTTATTTTTCCTTAGTTTTCCCTCTTCTCCTTATTATCATTCTTCTATTTTTTTCTTCTTCTCATTTGTCCTTCCTCTTCTTCTTCTTCGTTTTCTTTCTTCTTGTGTTTATTTTACCTTCTTTGTTTTTCTTCTTCTACTACTCAATTTTCCTTTTTTCTTCTTTATTTTCCCTCTTTCCTTCTTTTTCTTCTTAGTTTTCCATCATCTTTCATCTGAGGTTTCCTTCTTCTTCTTCCTAGTTTTCCTTCTTCTTTTACATTTATTTCTTTTTCCTCTTAATTTCACTCTTCTTGTTGGTATTCCTTCTTCCTGGCAGGGCAAACCCTGTCAATTGCGGGAAACCGCTTTTATATATCATATTATATAATATTGTACTATATCATATCATATTAAGTCATATTACTTCATATTATAATATATTAAGTCATATTACTTCACAACAACAAATCTGGCCTGAGCCGCAGGCCATCCTCTGGCTCTGAGGATAATTCAGCTTACTGCCTGGGTCAATCAGACTTGGCCTTGTGTAATGGTGACATTTCTTGTGTTTTTATGTATATATTTCCAGTTTTGTTTATTTATTAATACATATATTCATTATTGTATATTTTTGTGAGCATTTTTGTAATCGCAATGCGATTCGTGCCTGTCTTTCCCGCCAAATGCAAGATTGGCTTGGGTTAGTCTTGTTCACGTCTTCGAAGTGTACGCACGTCTGTCAGTGCTTTGATAAAATTACTTTAAACAAATAATTATTATTTTTATTCAGCCACCCCATACACTTGGAGCCGGAGTAGGAGGGGAGTGGAAGGGGAACGGGGTGGGATGATGGTGGTGAGGGGGATTGGAGGGGGGGCGGGAGAGTGTCAGGGGGTTGGGGAAGGGACAGGCGGGGGTGTAGACTAAAGAAATTAAAAACATAAGCACATAAGAATGAAGTAGACTGCAAGTGACCATAAGGTCTACACTAGGCAGCTCCGTATCCATCACCACCTGTCATCCCCACCCCCTTACTTTATTCATATACACACAAAGGACTTGGAAAAAAAAAATACCGAGAAACTGGGATTAGTTTCAAATTCTAACAAGAAAAAATCTCAGAGATGCTATTTCTAGATGTAAATATAACAAAAAATAATAATTGTAACAATATTTTTATTATGAAACTTTAAAAAATAAAATGACAATGTTACCTTATACATAAACACATAGAGGACCTGTAGAAGAGCCTAGAGAACAGTCGGTGCGATTGACGTCATTTTTTTTCCAATTGTAAGCAAAATCCTATTATGAAACTTGCCAAAATAAAATTACTATCTTACCTTATTCATATCCAAAGGACTTGGAGAAGACTTTTACCGAAGAATCTGGAGAATACTTGGTGCGTTCTCACCTTCTTACGCCTGTCAGTTGATCAGTCTTTTCCATTTTTTTTTTTTTTTATCAAATTCTAAAAAAGAAAGAAAAAAGGGAGACAAATTTATTTATTTATTGTTTTATCTTTATTTTATTTATCTATTTATTTATTCGTTTATTTATTTGTTTGTTTTTTAGACTGCGTCACCTATGAACATGAATGAGAATGCAAAGAAATACTAAACTAGAAAGTTCAATTAAATTCAGCTATAAGAGATGATAATAATTTTAAAGAAGCTAAAATGTGAAAGCATTTGGGCCAGATTCTAAAACTGACTTAAAAACCATCAAAGTTGAATAAAAAGACCTATCATATTTGATTGCATAATGTTTGGTGGATATACGAATATCATGAGAGGTTCTTTATGTACATGTTTGAAAGGAAATTTTGTAATCAATGGGCAATTCCAGCAATAGTGTACGCATATGGGACTTTGCAGGTTAGTGATAAAAAGGGCGATATGCGGTTATAGTCTACGGATATGAAACCATCAATTCCATAGAAGCAATTTGTATATGTACTGTCACTGTCAATCTTATGTGTTTATTTATCAGATGCTATCGCCACTGCCGCCGCCCTTGTGCTCCTTGCTTATGGATATGGCGACTCACTTCTTTTAATTATAATCTTCTGTGTAAGAGAATGAAAATGTAGTAATCTTCTATATCTTCCGTTTATTCTTATACAGTGAACTCTCATAAGTCTTTGCAAGGAATCCTCATAGAGCACGTATGCAACATCCTGCGTGAGCTTTATAGTGACGTAGTGATTTCCTTAGTCCAATGATCTTTAACCTTACGTTTAAGATCCTCCCCAAAGGCGCGGTCTTACATTCGTGAATCAGTTGAATTCTCCCCTCCTCCCTTTTAACAATCAGATTCTTTGTTTTAATTCTTTACAGCAATATTGTTTACATAGAATAATCTCAAACCTCTGCATAATTCTCACTTAGGTTACAGAGGAATGTCATCCCAGCAATGCACTCAAGCTCCCGTGCTCTTATTTATAAACAATATTTTTATTACCTACACAAGCACCCGGACCTGGCTTCGCCAGGTGTGCTTGGCCTACGGCGTAGCTCGCTTCGCTTCGCTTGACAATATTTCGTAAAGATTCTCTTAGCAATATTTCGTAAAGATTCTCTTGGTAATATTTCGTAAAGATTCTCTTGTTAACATTTGGTAAAGATTCTCTTGGCAATATTTCGTAAATATTTTCTCATTAATATTTCGTAAAGATTCTTTTGTCAGAATTCCGCAAAGATTCTCTTTTTCTTGTTAGCACCACTTTCTTTTTCCATGGTAATATTAGTGTTTCCGGTGATGACTCATTTCCGGGTTGAGCCTTGCGTAGGAGGTTGGAAGGTTTAGAGAGAAATATTTTTTTATGTTAGTGGAGTGGAAATTCTCTTGGCAATATTTCGTAAAGATTCTCTTAGCAATATTTCGTAAAGATTCTCTTGGTAATATTTCGTAAAGATTCTCTTGTTAACATTTGGTAAAGATTCTCTTGGCAATATTTCGTAAATATTTTCTCATTAATATTTCGTAAAGATTCTTTTGTCAGAATTCCGTAATTCCGTTTTTATGTATATAGATTCTCTTGGCAATATTTCGTAAAGATTCTCTTAGCGTTATTTCGTAAAGATTCTCTTGGTAATATTTCTCTGAGTTTGAGTAAGATGTGTCCCCGGGAGTTAGTGTTTCCGGTGATGACTCATTTCCGGAGTAGGAGGTTGGAAGGTTTAGAGAGAAATATTTTTTTATGTATATAGACAAGGCGAAAAGCGGACTAAGACAGCTCGCTCGGGCTATTACTTACAAACAACCTACTTATAAAAAGCAACAATCTGTCTTCTATCTCTCTCTCTGGCCACTTTTCTACCAGTCTCTTACACTTACACTACGAGAAAGAGGAAGAGGAAGAGGAGAAGGAAGAAAAGCAGCAGGAGGAGGAGGAGGTGGAGGAGGAGGAAGAAGAGGGGGAGAAGGAGGAGGAGGAGGAGTAGGAAGAGGAGCAGGAGTAAGAAAATGAAGAAGAGGAGGAGGAAAAGGAAGATGAGGAGGAGGAGAAAGAAGAGGAGGAGTAGGAAGACGGGGAGGGGGAGTAAGAGGAGGAGGAGGAGGAGGAGGTAGAGAAAAAGGAGGATTAGTAGGAGGAGGAGGAGAGGAAAGAGGAGGAAGGAGAAAAGGAGGAGGAGGAGTAGGAGTAAGAGGAAAAGAAAAATGAAGAAGAGAAGGAGGAGGAGGCATAAGAAGAGGAAGAAAAGGAGGAAGAGGAATAGGAAGAGGAGGAGGAGAAAGAGAAAGAGGAGACGGTAGAAGAGGAAAATTATGAAAAGGAGGAAGAGGAGAAGGAGGAAGATGAGGAGGAGGAGGAGGAAGAAGAGAAGAAGGAGAATAAAGAGGAGGGGAGGAGGAGGAGAGGGAAGATGGGGAAGAGGAGGAGGAAGAGGAGGAAGAGGAGGAGGAGGAAGCGGTAGAGCAGGAAGAAAAGGGGGAGAAGACGAGGAGGAGGACGAGGACGAGGAATTGGAGGAGAAAGAGGAGGAGGAGGAGGAGGAGG
The DNA here is from genome assembly GCF_046742065.1 of Oratosquilla oratoria. Lineage (NCBI taxonomy): Eukaryota > Metazoa > Arthropoda > Malacostraca > Stomatopoda > Squillidae > Oratosquilla > Oratosquilla oratoria. The sequence continues at coordinate 53,413,068 of NC_134777.1, forward strand.
AGGAGGAGGAGGTAAAGGAGGAACAGGAGGAGCAGGAAAGGGGAGGAGCTAGAAGACGAGGAAAAGGAGGAATGGGAGGAGGAGAAGGAAGAAGACCTAGAAGAGAAGGAGGAGGAGGCGGAAGGGGAAGGCGAGAAAAGGACGAGGAGGAGTAGGAAAAGGAAGATAAGGATGAGGAAGAGGTCGAGGAGAAAAGGAGGAAGAGTAACAGGAAGAAAGAGGAAGAGGAGGAGAGGGTGGAAGAGGAGCAAAGGAGGAGGAGGAGGAAGACAAGGAGTAGGGGTAGGAAGAAGACGAGGAGGTGGAAAAGGAGGAGGAAAAAGGAGAGAAAGAGAAGGGAGAGAAAGAGAAGGAAGAGAGGGTGGAGGAAGAGAAGAAGAAAGAGGAGGAAGTGGAGGAGGAAAGGAGGAAGATGAGGAAGAGGAGGAAGTGGAGGAGGAGAAAGAGGATGAAGAGTAGGAGAAAGAGGTAGATAGAGAGAAGTAAGAGGATTAAGAGGAAGAGGAGAAGGAGGAGGAAGAAGAAGAGGAGGAGGAGGAGGAAGAGAAAGAGGAGAAGGTGGAAGACGAAGAGGAAAAAGAGGAGGAAGAGGAGGTAGAAGCGGAGGGAAGGAGGAAGAAGAGGAGGAGGAGGACGAAAAGGAGGAGGTGGAGGAGGTGAAGGAGTAAGAGCAAGAGAAAGAAGCATAAGAGGAGGAGGAGGGGAAGAGGAGGAGGAAGAGGAGAAAGTGGAGAAAGAAAAGGAGGTAGAGAAAGAGGAGAAAGAGAAGGAAGAGGAGGAAAATGAAGAAGAGGAAGAGGAAGATTAAGAGGAGGGAGAGGATTAAGAGGAGGAGGAGGAGGAGGAAGAGGAGTAGGTGGAAGAGGAAGAGGAAGAGGAAGAGGAAGAGGAAGAGGTAGAAGAGGAAGAGGATTAAGAGGAGGAGGAGAAGAAAGAAATTGAGGTTTAGAAGGAAGAGGAGAAAGAAGAGGAAGAAGAGAACATAAGAACATAAGAATGAAGGAGACTGCAAGAGACCATAAAGCCTACACTAGGCAATTCCATATCTATTATCATCTGTCATCCCCATCCATAAAGTTGTCTAACCGTTTCTTAAAACAACCGATAGTTTCAGCGCTCACTACATGGTTACTAAGTCTATTCCATTCGTTGACCACCCTATTAGTAAACCAGATCTTGCCTATTTCCTTCTTAAATCTAAATTTGTCCAATTTAAATCCATTACTGCGAGTCCTGCCCTGTTGTCTTAATATGATGGCCTTGTTTGCGTCACCCTTGTTAAAGCCTTTGATCCACTTGAACACCTCTATTAGATCACCCCGCACTCTGCGTCTTTCTAGAGTAAGTTAAGGTGCCTAAGACTCTCCTCATAAGTTAAATTTCTGAGCCCATATGTCATTCTGGTCATTCTCCTCTATACTAATTCTAGTGAAGTGATGTCGATTATATAAGACGGATACCAAAAATGTACCGCATAGTCAAGAATGAGTCTAACTAACGCTAGATAGAGTTTGATAATTACCTCTGCACTTTTATTCGCAATCGTCCTATCAAAGGAACCTAATGCTCTGTTAGCTTTATTCCTGGCACTAATGCAGTGTTTCCTGGATTTAAGGTCGGAACTCACTAGTACTCCCAAGTCTCTCTCGGACTCAGTTTTCTCTAAAAACGTGTTGTCTAAGCTATATCTATTTTCGGGGTTGTGTAGCCCTACGTTTAACATGCTGCACTTTGAGATGTCGAAGTCCATTTGTCATTTCATCAACCATGTGAACAACTTGTTAGGATCATCCTGCAGAATTTCTGCGCCGTCTCCTGGCCTAATGGGACCTTTCGCAGTGAGCAAATTGATACTAGACACCGCCAGATTTTGTAATTCTTGCCGGAAAATAAATACTTTTTTGAGCAAGTTTTATAAGCTTACAGAGGTGTATCGTTGTACATTATTGTGTCTGAAATTTAAGTCAATTAATTTCATGATTGCAAACGGCATATAGCATTGTTTGAGCCTATATTTATAATCACAGATGATATTCGTAAAACAGCCTATAATTGTATCAAGCCAAGCAATTTGTCATTTTCTACCAACTTTAATGGACGTATACTGATATATAATTTCATTTGAATGCAGCAAGCAATAGGCAAATCCATGTAATGTATCGAAAATATAATTTTGCATCGAAGACTTAATTTTTTCGGTACAATAAACTTTGTCTTAACTTATATATATATATATTTTCAATCTGACGTGCAGTTTGCCACGGCACACGTAAAATTAGTCATATTTGTTTGAAAATAGCTCCCAGCAGATCTAAGAGGCTATTCTTTAAAAAAAAATGTCGTTAACTTCGTACGTCCGCCACCACTGTTGTTATTTTTTTTATCTCACTGATTATCTTCATATACAGGACGTGACAGTGACATCCATTATTTTTCAACACTCTCAGATAAAATGCACAAACCGAAATCAACATCCTCTTATTTTTACTGCTCATAGTTACTTCAGTAAAAATAATCACCTATTTTTAGTTTTACCTTATAATTAAATTAACAAAGCCTTATCACACACCAGTAAGTAAAAATTATAACATTAAGAGTCATGTTTTTAATTTTAAATACATTTATGCAGCAATTTATGGCGTATCTTTTTTTTAAATATCGGTTTCCAAATTAGCTAAGTCACCCCTTTGCCTCGTGAAATCCGAGACAATTGAAAATTCTAGCGCTAATAGGAATCTACGAGCTTGACTGCGAAAGGTCCCATTAGGCGTCCTATTTTAGTGTCGTTCGCAAACTTACTAACATCACTATTAATCCCATTGTCCAAGTCGTTTATGTACATAATGAACAATAAGGGACCCAAAACCAACCGAGCCCTGGGGAACTCCACTAGAAACACTCTCCCATTTGGATTTTACACAATTTATGGTGACCCGTTGTTTTCTGTCATTAGTCCAAGCTCTAATCCATTCTAACACTTTTCCTCCTATGCCATGGGCTTTGATTTTATTTAGTAGTCTCTGGTGGGGCACCTTGTCGAACGCTTTGCTAAAGTCAAGGTAAATAACATCGTAACTATCATTGTTATCTGACGCCTTATATACTTTAGTGTAAAAAGATAGAAGATTAGTCACACATGATTTACCATTGGAGAAACCATGCTGTGAGTCACGAATCAAATTATGTCTCTCGATTCCAAAGGATTACAAAGGAGGAACATGCCGACAGGAGACCTTTTGGTCCATAACTAGGTCGGATGTAAAAAAAATTATAATAATCATAAATAGATAAATAAATAAGTAAATAAATAAATAAATAAATAAATAAATAAATAAATAAATAAATAAATAAATAAATAAATAAATAAATAAATAAATAAATGAATAAATTCATAATATAAATAATAATAAATAAAATAAATAAAGAGGTTAAAGTTAAATAACAAACAAACAGGTAAATAGTAAGTAATAATAAATGAACAGATAAATGATAATAAATGATAATCAAGCAAATAATAATAAACAAACAGACAATAACAAACAAATAAACAAATGATATAAAACAAATGGTAGGCATTACAACATCTTGCTTAGGTGTTTATCTAAACGAATCTTAAAGCTTTGAACTGAACTACCGAACTACATTGTATTGCCTCTGCACAAAGTTTATTCCATTCATTAACTACACGGCTGGCGAAGTTGTTTCTATACACTTCCAAATTGAATATATTTCCTGACAGATTGAGACCATTATTTCTTGCTTGATTCTCATTCAGTGTGAAAATTTTGTCACTTTAATGAGATTCGGTGACCATGCGGAAACAGCTTATTCAAAATGTGGACGAACTAACAATATGATCTTTGATTCTATTAACTATTATTGATTCAAGCATTTTTACCTATAACTGATGTCAAACTGATTGACCTGTAGTTACATATAGACGATTTATCTCCATTTTTTAAAACAGGAACAACATTTGCCTGCCCCCAAGCAATAAGCACAAAACCAGTGTCTACCGACTTATTAAATACTTCTGTTAACTGGTTGTAGATTTCAAATTTACACTCTTTAAGCACTCGGGGAAAAATCGTCTGGACCCGGGGATTTTGTAGCTTTAATTCTTTCAATATGTCTAACTAATCTTACCTTCGTCGTTTTTAATTGGGCCCACCCTTTCCTTATTTTTTTGTTCTGTAGAGATGAAAGAAGCCCTTTGGGTTGGATCTCGCTTGTCTGGCAACCTTAATTTCGTAGTGACGTTTCGCTGTGCGCGTGTTCTTTTTAGCCAGTCTTGCCGCATCGTTATATTTGGATCGGAGGTGTGTTTCCCCGTGTTTTTTTTTTTTTTTTTTTTTTTTTTTTTTTTTTTTTTTTTTTTTTTTTTTTTTTTTTTTTTTTTTTTTTTTTTTTTTTTCCTAGCGTAAAGCCCTCTTTTCATTCCGATCTCATATCTCAGCCTGTTCGTTATTCATTTTGGAGTATTACTATTCTTCCGCTTTGACTTGAGGGGAATAAATTTATTTCGTGCATTCAGAATTAAAGTTGTAATGTTACTGTATATTTCACCCAAAATTGCTGTCCAGGCTGTTGACCTCGCTCTTGTAAGTGACCTGACCCAAAGTACGCATATTACCCTTAGTGATCCAACAACTGACTGCGCTAATGACGTCCGGAATGACCGTGTATCTTACCCCATCACAGCCCCCTGGGTCGGTCTCGTACGTGATCAATTATCTTAAGTACTTTCTCATCTTATCAAAATGGGTTCTCCTGAAGTCCGGTACTAGAACGTTATTCGTACTATTTAATTCTTCCCATATAATATTAAATCTTATTTCTTGATGATCGCTAGAGCCTAGACTATCTCCCACTTTTACGTTTCTCGTTAGGTGCTCATTATTAGTTAAAAGTAAGTCCAGAGTATTCTCTCCCCTCGTAGGATCGGTAATCATTTGTTTTATAAAATTATCCTGCACCACATCTAAGAAATTTTGCGCTTCATAACCTCCTACTCAATTGTCCCAGTCAATGTTCCTACAATTAAAGGGTGAAGCAAACAAGGTCATCATAATAAAACAACAGGGCAGGACTCGCAGTAATGGGTAAAAACTGGACAAATTTGGATTTAAGAAGGAAATAGGCAAGAATTGGTTTACTAATAGGGTGGTCGATGAATGGAATAAACTTAGTAACCATGTAGTAAGCGCTGAAACTATCATTTGTTTTAAAAAACTATTAGACAACTTTATGGATGTGGATGACATATGGTGATGTATACGGAGCTGCCTACTGTAGGCCTTATGGTCTCTTGCTGTCTCCTTTATTCTTATGTTCTTATGTTATGTTCTTATGATCACAACGTTTTTGTACTGGAACGCCCTGCGAATTTCATAAATCAGGGGATCAGTCTGCTTAATGCTGAGGTCAGGTCTATATAGGACGCCAATAATAAGTTTTTATTATTATTATTCTTGCCTATAATCTCCACCCAAAAGATTCCGTACTATCCTCTTCCTTAATCGAATTGTTGATAATACAATATATTGTATATTTAACAAAAAGTGCTTCTCCTCCCCCACTCCTGCCAACCCTACCCTTGTGAAAAAAAAAATCCTTCCATCACGATTTTCGGGAGGAAATATCTACCAGCTAGGATTCAGTAATAGCTATAATATCAAATCTCTATATGCATGCTTTACCTCGCAACAAATCAGTTTTATCTATTACGCTTCTACTGTTTGTATAGTAAAATTTTAGTGTATCCTCCCTCCACCTGATTAAGTGATTCTTTTCACAGTCCCTCACTGAGCTGTTTCTATTGCTTAAACTATATTCCGATACCCCCCCCCCCCCGACTCCCACGTAATCTACCGGAAGAAAAATGCAGGATGCCTACTTCTCGCTTAAGGGATTCAGCAAGGAGCCGAAATCCTTTGGATGACAAATGCACCCCGTCCCTTGTATATAGATGATTCTTACCGTAAAAGCGATCCCAGCTGTCGACAAATGCTCATCCATTGGCCTTACAATGTTTTGTCAGCCTACAATTCATTGTAATATCCCTGGAATGTCACATGTCTCCAACTCTAACCCTAGCAAGAATTCCACATACAACAGGAACCCCTCCCTTATCCCTAATCTCATCTAGCGCATCCCGGAACCGCGCAAATAATTCCTCACTCCTTAACTTACCTATGTCATTCTCCCCGTGCACTCAAGCAAACTAGGGGTTTCTCGCCTTCCCCGACTATACACTCTTCAATCCTGTCTCTAACATAACTTACCCCCGCCTCGGGGTAACACATCTGGATTCTATGTTTCCTATCTTTGTCGCAGAAGGCCTTATATAAACATTTCACTTGGCTATCCCCTACGACCAAAATCTTACCTGTGGGTAGGGATCTAGCGACTGCCCTACCCTTCTTCTCTTTCATCTTCTTCGTTTCTTCTTGTAGACCCGCGAGAGTTTGAAAAGAGTTTCTGCATTCAAGCGAGTCTGGTGAGGGCTTTTTACCATCTCACCGTGTTTTTTCACCGCTTTCCATCCATGCTCCAAATATGGTTTGTCGTCCGTGTCTTGGGCCTGCGAGTGAACTCGATTCTCCTCTATAAGGCCCTCAGCAGTCTTCTCTAAGGCTACAGTTCTTCTACGACTCGCCATCTCACTGTTTGAAGCAGCTACCCAAGTTTGACCTGACCTGAGTGATGAAGAGGAAAAATATCACTAATGCTAAAAACGCGGATTTACTGTATCGGGAAAGACTGCTTTCTTCCTACACTTTGTCTTTCCCCTCGGTCATATATTCCCTACATTTTGTCTTTCCACCCCTCGTTCATAAATGAAATTAATTAGCTTTACACAGATTCGCGCCTTGGCCTTTGTGAATATCGGTTTAAATATAACGGTGAAATGTTGCATTTTATATACATAAAAGTGCAGACAGGAGCGCAATAACTCACAAGAAAAGTAAACGGCATATAAGCCAAATATCAAGAACCTATACTTAATATTAGAAAAATACAAATAGTGTGATAATATAAGTCAAAAGAATATGATAGAATACATCCATTTGACGATCTTCCTATTTCCGGATACAAAAGAAGCTTTGATTTATGAACGATAAGCGGATCCAAACTACCCTATACGGGATCCGTATTGCTCACATTAACCTTTCCATCCATTGAGAATGAACATACTTTCTTGTCGTGAATGAAATCAAACTTCCGGTGGACTTAATTCTAGGCATGTACTGAGAATAACACCAATAGAGATACTGTATATATACGTGACGAGAGGGTCCCGGCGGAACTCATACCCTCTAGTCAGGGAAATATTGAGTGCCTTGAGGATGAGAAGCGTGTCTTGACGAACTGGTGTGAGAACGGGTATGCGAAGGCCTCAAACGAGAAAGGCAACAAGACACCGTTGCAAAGTGAGGAGAAACAATCTAGCGGAGGTACGTCATCACCCCCAACCCATATGAAACAAGCACAAAGGAGAGAGTAGAGAAACACAAATGTACATTACCCGTTCGTTTTATCGATGCCCAAAGTTTATCTGGATTCTCTTGCGGGACGGTCGATTTGGTAGTTTAAAACAAAGCCTTCGAAGATATGCCACAAAAAAAAATCCAAGCAGAAATTGTGCCCCATTGGAAAGTAAAGACTAGCCAAGTATTAGTTAATGGACTTGCAGAACTTTAACAAAAACGCCCAAGGATATTTTTGGTTCAAGGCCCCGTACATAAACTTACAACCAGGGAAAATAGAATTAATGCCTGATTTCCCTGTAGGTGATGTAAACCTATTGGGGGAAGTGCAAATTGACCAAGCTCGAGAGGAGAGATGTGAACAAGTTTCAGGTAAACAAGTTGGAAGCTTCAATTCAAAGGAGCAAGTTGTAGGGTTAATATCAAGGGGCTCTCGTATAAGAAAATTTATTGAAGTTGTTCATTCAAATTGTGTAGAACAAAATAGTAGGGAGAATAAGTATTGAGGGCCCTAGAGACAAAGTATGAACAAGTATTCTCCCCTGAGGACGAACCTTTAATGCTAGCTCTTATTTTTTCCATGAAATATGGTGTACCAGACCACCTGTTTTCAAACATCCATACCCCATTCCTATGAAACACCAAGAGGAGGTGAAAGCGTAGATAAAAGATATGTGTAGAAAGGGTATCATACAACCATCTAGATCACCTTACAACAGCCCCCTAGTAACCATTGTAAAGAGAGACGGATCCCTATGATTGTGTTTAGATTTTCGGTGATTGAACAAGATAATCGACGATGACAGGTTCCCGATACCCAACATCGACTCGCTCTTAAGGAGTTTAGGGAAAGACACAATATTCTCATGTGTAGATCTAAGACAAAGATATCATCAAATTCTCCTGGCACCGGATAGCAGAGAGAAAAAGCCTTCAGTACGCCATACGGGCATTACGAATACTGTACCTTGCCATTCGAATTGAAAGACGCCCCCTCATGTTTTCAGAGGGTGATGAACATGACATTAACGGGGTAAATCGGCAGAGTAGCGTTTGTTTACATGGATGATGTAGGGCCCCTATTGACTTTTTTTCTCGGCCGGGCCCCCCAGAGTTTTTTCTCTCCCATGTTTTTGATGGTGTGTAGTTTTGGGAGTTTGAATATCGCGAGCTACTTTTCGTGTGTGGACACACGATTCTCGGAGGGGGGGTCTTTGAGAACCTGATTCTCACGACCTCGTCACGACCTTGCCTAAAAGCCCATATAAAAAAAAAATAAGCGTATGGGCCTCCCATGACAGCCCTTATCGGAAGAACTAATACACCACATGAATTACAAGACCTGGTGTATTCAGCTAGGCCAGCCCACGTCGTGTAATGACTGTAGCTATTGGCCAAAAATTTATTAGTGTTTTGTCCTTAGCCAATCACGGAAACACCATGATTAAATGTACGGCCTTAGAGGGAGGTGCCTAACATTACCGAGGTATCCTTAAGGTTTAGACAGAAGGAGAGCAGTTGCTAGCCAGTTGCTCGGAGCATCGGGTCAAAGACAAATAGTCTGATTTTCCACTCCCACACACACTCTAGCACTCTTAATAAACAAGAAAACATACACCACTGGTTTGTTCTCTTACCCTAGCGAAACCTAACTTCGCACCCTCCTGGAGTCATAGCCCCTGCTCTAAGGAGTGCGACAGAGTCGAGATGAGCCATCTCTGCTGGAGACATGATGAGGCTGCTGCAGGTGGCTTCGGTGAGCGTTGGACGTGAGATGTCTAGCGTCTATAGCGGTGCGATTTGGAGGGTAGTCGAGGCGGGAGATGTTGCGCAGACCAGACGGCTGTTGGCGACGTTGATTAGTAACCTGTAATGAATGGAAAAGTTAGCATCGAGGAGAGGCGTCCTGACGTCTGTCAGGACGAAGCTCCAGAAGTCGTGACGACTCCCAAAGGTGAGCTGCAGGCCTGCAGTGCGTCAGATCGCAGTGGTCCAGTGCCATTGTTGTTGGTGCCTGTAGGCTGGCGTTGCTGCCGCGGTGGTGATTTCACCCTTGACGTTGCCAAGGACTGATCGGACAGGCGCTAAGCGGCGCAGGAGCCACATCTGACGGAGCATGTTGATGTTCCTGCTGGTTCCGTCGGCTGTGGGTGGGAAGCGAGCGATGGACATCATCTCGACGTATGCTGCGCTTGGTTTAATGTCCCCTAGTGGCTGTTGGGAGAGGTGGAGCGGTGGTGGGGGTGGCAACAACGGGAGGCAAGTCCATAGTCCTCATTCGGGTCACCAGTATAGCGATACTACTGTGAGAAAAGAAAGAGGTTTGGTGAGTTCGACTCCTTAACATCAAATTATAACTGAACTGATTTGATATGCGGCCAGGAGCCGATACATATACTGCGTGAGTAGTCACTCGTGGTGTGTAAGTAAATAATAGCACTGGATTAAATTAGGTCGGGTCAAGCAGGGTCGCACTGTCATAGGCGCATCAGGTCAACGTGTACTCCGCGCCACGTGGTTGTTGCGGTTTGTACACACCCATATAGCGCCAGTTCATTGTTTATTAGACTTCTCTTCTCCCTTTGTGTCTGTTCACTTTAACAGGCCTTGTGTTAATTGTATACATGTTTTGTCATTACACCGGCCCCTGCGGACGTTTTATGTAATGGGGGAGGGGAGTGTAGAGGTGTATGGCAACCACTACCTTCCAACCACCTCATGACTCACGGCGTCCTAACTCATAAGGCAGTCGGAGACAAGTCATAGTAAAAATTGGGCGTCCCGTTGCCTCTCTGTAACTAGGCAGTTAAGTCTCCCAATAAATATCTGAATATACAACATCTTTTTCTAACACCCACGCACAGATCATATTCTAGCACCACGGAGGAGAGGGCAAATAAAGGGAGAGACAGGTTACCGTGATTCCGGCATACAGGGGTTGATCAATTGTGTGAGAGCTGTGGAGCGATGTCGCCCAGACGATCTGATAGGATGATGTGTGTAAATTGGCCATACTGATGATAAAAACTAAAGTCCTTTATATATATATATTTTTTTAACATAGAATTACCTATTGAGCTATCTATTGTAAAGAGTCGTCGAGTCGAGCCGTCGACGACAACACTGCAATAAGTACGTGTAAGTTTGAAACGATCAGACGATTTAGAATCGCCCGGGCATTACATTTATCGTCCGGTCATTATCGGGCAGTCCCGGGCAAAATCGGGCAGTCCTCATTGACTTCACTCGGTATTGCATACTTTACAATAACATATATTAGATACACACATCTGCAGCCTAGTGATGAACATGGATATCCATTCATACTCTAAAAGATCAACGGATGGTGAGTATGAAGGTTCTCTTGGACATATAATTAAGTCTATTATAGTTTGTTTTCAACTTACTCCAAGCGTTGATCTCTGTGATAAGGATTGAATGGGAACATTACTTTTGTTTATTCGGGGGAATTTAACATTCTAAGATCGTAACTGATACCAAACCAGTAAAATAACACATTTTTCCGCGCCAAGAAGCATGTAGACTGCATGAACGAAGTGTGGAGACACAGTAGACATAACAAAACAAACAAAACTATCGTAGATATCCATAGAAACGCTGAGTTGCGTCCGATACAATTCACACTTGTTATTGATATTATAATTTGAAAAAAAAACTACAGCATATGAAGAGCAGAAACAACATCAATTGTCAAAGCCGTTCTTAATGTTAATAACTTCAGTCGATCAATCGGTATTCCAGTTGTCTGGAGACTAAATTTGTCGATTGTACAACAGTTAGTGACGAATGAATTGTGATTAATTTTAAACTTGAATGAGTATATGTGTTGTATAACTTTGCAAGATGAGTAAGTGGAAAAACGAATGCAAAACTGTAAGGCGATATGTGAAGAAATGGGAGGACAGATTCAAATGGCTGTCTTTAGTTGATGATAAATGTTATTGCCATTGGTGCAAATGTAGTCTGTCGAACATGAAAATATCAGCCTTGGAATTGCATGAAAGAGCAGCAAAGCATAAAAGAGCAATAGAATTACGTACAAATGAAATGAACGATTCAAAAGATGAGAGCTTAGTGAAAAGTGAGAACAATGCTGGAAGACATTATGTGAAGCAGTGGGAAGAAACTTTCAGATGGCTTACTTTGGTTGACAATAAGTGTTATTGTGAATTGTGCAAATGTAGTCTGTCTTATATGACTAAAAAAGCCTTAGAGCAGCATGAAAAAGCAGCAAAACATAGAAAAGCCCTGCACTTGCATGCAGGTTTTGTGAAACCATTTACTACTAAAGGTATGGTAATAGTCAATAGATTAAAATTGGAAACAATTTGGTAGGATTTTTATAGTACATTGCAAGTAATTTTTTCTTCTAATTTTTTATGCTGAGGCCTCAGTGTTTGGTGAATCAAGATGAGTATTGGTACCATAATGTAAATTCTGCCAATATATTATATATCTTCCTAGAGAGTTATATGAATATGGGAAGGCTTGATGATTGTTGCTAGGTTCCAGTTAGTGTTATCAATTAGTGAAACTTAAAGCAGTAGTTATTATTAATTGTGGATGGAGTCACGTGGGTAAAATTTTAGAAGTGCATACCTATCCAACATTGCAATAAAAAATTAAATGATTTTGTATATTAGGTCAATTTATAGTTTCACCCAACCAACGAATTTGATGTGGCTTATGCGATTCTGGTTAGAAATGTGATATGAACAATGGTGTACATATCCATCGCAAATGCATACTTTTAAAATAATTAATTATTGAAGTTATGCATTTATGCCTACATTTGCTCCCCAATCATCTGGGGGGACCTGTGGGAAATTGGGGTTTTTGGGTGGGGAGCACTAATAAATTGAGTAATGCACATTTCAAAATGGGTATAAAATGAACAAGAACACATAAAAAATGAAAGAAAATACAATAATTTCATCTTTGTGGGTGGGAGTGTGGTCGGCTAAGGCCATGGTAGCCATATTGTTATTCAGGAGCGCTAGTAAAGAATCACTAAATTTCTCGTTATATCCGCAAGATTTAGTGAAGCCCACTCAGCCCACACAAAAGTTGCTAACCATAAAATAGGGAATAAATGCATGAGGCTTGGAGAGGACCAATGGTTGCGAATTTGTGTACAGCTAACATAACGTAACCTCAACTTAACTAAACCTAACCAAACCTAACCTAACCATAACCTAACCTAACCAAACTAACCTAACCTAACCAAACCTAACCAACCCTAACCTAACCAAACCTAACCTAACCTAACCTAACCTAACTAAACCTAACCAACCCTAACCTAACCTAACCTAACCAACCATAACCTAACCAACCCTAACTTAACCTGACCTAACCTAACCTCTCTTCATAATCTAACCTAATGTCACCTAATCTAATCTAACCTAACCTAACCTCAATGTAACCTAACCTAACCTAACCAACCCTAACCTAACCTCAACCTAACCTAGCTTGGAGGCTTTGCCCCCCAGACCCCTCCAATCCACACAAAAACACTCTTAGTAACGTAGCTTGAGGTCTCTTTAAAAGTATAACAATTAGTATAAATGTGTGTTTATGTATTAGAACTAATAGGTAATAAAGTAGATGGTAAGCATATATTCCGGAAAATACATAGCCATTCTACTAACTGATAGCGTAGGCATTCTGATAGGCTTGGATAAATGTGGCAATGCTGCTCAACAGAAATGCTCGCTTTTATGTATTTTCATATATTGTTTATGTGATTGTCATAGTTTCCGACCTGTTTGGTAACAGGCGTTACTCGATGTAATAATCGCCCACCCAAAACCCCCAATTTTCAGCAGAAACCCATAAGCCACATAAGGAAAACGTTGGTTGGGTGAAACTAGAGATAAATTTAGCAATTCATTGGTAGCGCTCCTGAAGAACAACATGGCTACCATCACCTTAACCACACCAGTCCTGCCCTCAAAGGTAAAATTTATATATTTTCATATAGACTTTGTGTTCTTGTTGATTGTAGACCTGTTTTGCAATGGTCATTACTCAATGTATTAGTGCTCCCCACCCAAAAACCCCGATTTCCCACAGGTCCCCCAAGATCGTTGGGGAGCAGATGTAGGCAGAAGTGCAAAATTTCATTAATAAATTTTGTGAAAAGTACGCATTTGCGATGGAAATGATGTACACCATCGTTCATATCACAACATTTCTCACCAGAAACACATAAGCCACATATCAAAATCGTTGGTTGAGTGAAACTATAAATTGTCCGTAAATTAAAATACATCAATGTAATATACATTCTTGGTGGATATCATTTTTCTCACACATATTACCTCACTACCTCACCCCCCATCACCCCACCCATTCCACCTCATGCATCACAACATCATCCATATACAACCAATCTCCATTCACCCCTGTCTTCTGTCCTCAAAAGACATTCCCCTCTTCCCCAAAGCCCCCCTCACCCCATCCATCTCATCCTAGGTCGCCCCCTCATGTTCACTTCTTCCACATCTGCCTTCCATACCTCTTTTGCTAGTCTTTCTTCACTCATTCTTTCCATGTGTCCAAACCATCCTAATACTCTTTCATCAACCCTATCTCCCAACTACCTTACCACCCATCCTCCTCCTCACCTCCTCGTTTCTCACTCTATCCAGCCTAGTAATCCCCATCATACTTCTCAGACACCTCATCTTAGACACATTCAAACTCCTTCTCTCTTCCTCTCTTATGTTCCATGTTTCTGCCCCATACAGTACTGTTGGCACAATCACTCCTTCATACAATCTCCTCTTAGCATCCATTCCCAAATGTCTATTCCTCATTACACTCTTTAATCCACCAAGGCATTTACTCGCTTCTTTCAATCTACATTCTACCTCCTCCACCCGTTCCTGCCACATTAGCACCCAAGTATCTAAAACTATCTGCTTCTTCCAGTCGCTCTCCCTTAATGCTCACTTCCAGTCTGCTGCCCCTTCACCCCTTGTACATCTCATCACCTTACTTTTACCCACATTTATCTTTAGCTTTCTTTTTTCACACACGCTCCCAAACTCTATCACCAACTTCCTCAATCCCTCCTCTGATCCTGCTACAAGCACAGTGTCATCCACAAACAACAACTGGCTCACCTCCCACTTTTCTCCATTTTCTTTAAACATCTCCAATCCCTGACTCACCACCCTTGCATTTACCTCTCACACCACCCCGTCCATGTATAAGTTGAACAGCCAGGGCAACATAACACATCCCTGACGAAGTCCCACCTTTACCTCAAACCACTCACTCTCTCCATTTCTAATCCTGACACATGCTCTACTACTCTCGTAAAAACTCTTGACAGCTCCTAGAAGTTTTCTTCCTATCCCGTATATCTGCAAAACCTCCCACAGTGCCTTCCTGCTTACCCTGTCATAAGCCTTTTCCTTTTCCTTTTTTTTTTATGTAACACAAGATAATTTCCTAAAACAAATTATTACAGATCCTATGAGGGGAGAGAATACTCTAGACTGACTCTTGAGTAATAATGGGGATCTAATAAGATTTGATATTAAATGGGAAGATTTGAATAGTACATTTTAGTACCTGACTTCAGGAGAGCCAATTTTGAAAAGCTGGGGGAAATTTTAGGGCAATTGGTCACATACTAGGTCAGCCCAGGGGACAGTAATGGGGACAACTGTCCAGGTAAAAAGTATAGCGAGATCAGGTACCCTGTTAGCCCAAAGGTCATAAGCACAGTTAGTGGTGTAGACCAAGGTCATGTCATGTAGGGAAGTATGGGACACCCAAATGAGATCACATACCATACAAAGCCTGGAGGTCAGTACCAGGGTCAGCAGTCTAGATGAAATGTACAATAACCTAACCACTAGGATTTTGTGTGCCTAGCATAAATTTATTCCCCTCAAAGCAATCAGGGTGACTACTAATACACCAAAGTCTTGTAATCCAACACTCATCAACCAGCACTTGTGTGCAGATGCTTGGGTTTAGGACATAAATCCATTTCATTAATTAGCCCAGGACATAAAGCACCACCAATTCCCAAAGTGGGTTTATGTCCTGGGCCCAAGTGTCTGTAAAAGTGGCAGTTGACGAGTGTTAGATTGAGACCTAGGTGTATTCCCAATTGGATGACAGATAGGCTGCAAAACGAGATCAGAATAAAAAGTGCTTGTCTGAATAAAAAAAAAATAGGAAAACACATGTTAGATCTAAGTATGATAATATGGCTAGTCGTTAACAAGAACATGCACACAGCAAAACATATTACAATATTAAGGTTGCCAGACAAGTGGGATCCAACCCAAAGGGCATCTATCATCTCTACAGAGCAAAAAATAAAATGAGGAAAGGATGGACCCAATTAAAATCGACAAATTTCTTGATAGATTTAGAGGAAAAAATAAGTGAAGCATTTGATAAATATTTTCTCATGGTGTTTACAAAGGAGAAGTTAGATGTGATATTTGACTGACCAAATCTTCAGTGGGGATGAGGGAAGTAGACTAACATCAGCATTAGCAAGGAAGAAGTAGTCAAACAGATTGAGACCTAAAGCTACAAAATCCCAGGGTCAAGACAAAAAATTTCTAAGAGTACTTAAAGAGTAAATCTCATATCTGCAATCAGGTAACAGTAGTACTTAGTAAGTCAGTAGAAACTGGATTCATTGTTATCTCTTGTTCCTGTTTTCAAAAAGGGTGATAAATCTGTGCACAACTACAGGCTAATCAGTTTGATGTTGGATATAGGTAAAATGTTGGAATTAATAATAGCTATGAGAATCAGAGATCACATGGAGAGACAATTTGATTTGTGACTCACAGCATGGGTTCACCAAGAGTAGGTCATGTGTAACTAATCCTCTATTTTTTTAAAACAAGTGTCTACAAAGCATCAGATACAATGAGAGTAACATTGTTATTTACCTTGACTTTAGCCAAGCATTCAACAGGGTGCCTCACCAGAGACTACTAAATAAAGTCAAAGCCCATGGCATATGAGGAAAAATGTTTGAATGATCAGTGACAGAAAACAGCAGGTCACCATTAACAGTGTAAAATCCAAATAGGGGAGTTTTGCTTGTAGAGTTCCTGAGTGTTTGGTTTTGGGTCCCTTATTGTCAAACAACTTGGACAATGGGATTGTTAGTGATGTTAGTAAGTTTGTAGACAACACTAAAATAGGACACCAAATTAGGTCAGGGGAAGACACCGGGATACTACAGGGAGATCTTAACAAATGGTTTGCATGGTTGTTGAAATGGCAAATGAACTTCATTATACCAAAGTGCAGGGGGTTAATTGTAGGTTTCCATAACCCAGAAAGATATAGCTTAGAAAACCCCTTTTTAGAGAAAAATGAATGCAAGAGACGGGAGTGTGCTAGTGAGTCCTGACCTTAGATCCAGGAAACATTGCATTAGTCCAAGGAATAGAACTAACAGAACATTAGGACTCATTGCTAGGATGGTTAAAATAAAAGTGCAGAGGTAGTTATCAAACTATATCTGGCAGACCCATCCTTGACTATGCAGTACAGTTTTGGTCTCTGTCCTATAGAATGGATATTAATTCACTAGACTTAATACAGATGAGAATAACCAAAATGATACATGGGTTCAGAAATTTACCTTTTGAGGACAGGCTTAAGCACCTTAATTTACACTCTGGAAAGATGTAGAGTGAGGGGTGATCTAATAGAGGTGTTCAAATGGGTTAAGGTCTCTAACAAGGGTCATGCAGACAACAAAGCAGGACTCAGTCATGGATTTGAATTGGACAAAATTAGATTTAAGAATGAAATAGGCAAGAACTAGTTTACCAATAGAGTGGTTAACAAATGGAATAGCTTTAGTAACCATGTAGTGATTGTTTTAAGAGAAGGTTTGTTAACTTTATGGATGAGGATGATAGGTGGAAATGGACATGGAACTGTCTAGTGTAGGCTGTATGGTCTCTCGTGGTCTCCTTCATTCATATGTTCTTATGACATTGGCCCTTTTTGATTTTGGCCATTGATTTGAATGTAGTATGTACAAGCTTGAGTAACTTGTGTAGAATTTTCATTTTAAACTTATTCAGCATTATAACTTCTTTTGTACAGTTGAACCAGCAGAGTGTGTAGAGGTGAGTGATGTTGCAGAATTGGTCACAGTACCAGAGTCCTGTCATGGGACTATGCAGCCAGCACACATTGGCTTCATTGGGTGTGGGAATATGACTCAAGCTCTTCTCAATGGCTTCATCAGAAGTGGTAAGTGTAGCTTGAGGTGGAAGAAAGAATGATGATATTTTGAGCTTATTAATTCAATAGATTCAGGGAATTTAATTAATTTATTTATTTTTTATTTTTACTTATTTATATATTTATTTTTGGCAGGTTTGGTTGAACCCACCAAGGTGATAGTAAGTGCCCCATCTGATAAGAATTTGTCAAAAGTCTGCAGTCTTGGTATTACTACAACACATGACAATGGTAAGATGGATTTCTTGTGTAAAGTTGACCTGGTGACAATAATGTATCTTTATATTTTTGCATTTTATTTGTGTCATTGTCAAAAGAGCCTCACTGCCCTAGCCTTGCCTAATGAAGTACTTGTTAAACATGGACTGATACAATGTTGAGTGTCAGGGATCAGTTGAGTTGGCTGCTAGGGCATTCTCTGTCAGATCAACCAGTGCTTAACACCCTCATCTCTCAGATTTTGCTGAAATTTGGTATAGAGGGAAATTGTGGGCCCTGAATCAATTTCTGAAATTTTTAGATCAATCGGACAAACAGTTCAAAAGATATGACCTCGGGAATTTTGAGGTTGCGTGTGAGGTCATATGTTTTCAGTGACCCATAACTTGGTTAATACATACATACATATACCAAGGCTTTTTCCCCCTTACTAGGGAGGTAGCCAAAAAGGAAAAGGCATAAAATCATTCCCACCCATTCCATCCCTGAAAACACTCCACACCCCTCCACCTTCCCTCCCATCTTAGCACCTCCTAGATGACGGGTCATCCCTGCACCCTGTCCACTGCCCTGGGTCAGAAGCAGTGTCGCAAGACACAGCACATCCACAGCAAGGCCGCTTCATTAAATCGGCAACCCCCCCTTTCCGTCCCCCCATATAAGGGAGAGGACGGGGAGAAATCCCTTCGGGCTTTGTCAAAATTTTGCTCACACACACTACCTCACCCCCCATCCACCCGTCCATTCCACCTCAAGCATCACAACATCTTCCATATACAACCATTCTCCATTCACCCCTGTCTTCTGTCCTCTCCCGTCCTTCCTCAACAGACATTCCCCTCTTCCCCAAAGCCCCCTTCACCCCATCCATCCACTTGGTTAATGATAATCATAATTGCATATTAGTGATGTGCCAGAACCAAAATTTTTACCGATACCGATATTTTTTTTAGCATTTTACCGATACCGATACAGGAATTTAATGGGTTACCGATACCGATATTTTGCGCATTGCTCACAATGCCTTGTACTTTATTGTGCACTTTTTCATAAAGCTCTGGGATAGTTGTGTTAGAGATGTATTTCCTGCTTGGGATCTTATAGTTTGGTTTTAAGTGATTAAGGAGCCTAGCAAATCCCAGATCTTCTACAATAGATATAGGTTGACAATCTATTGTGATCATTTCAGCAATATATTTGTGTACCTCTTTTGCTGGAGCACTGTTGATGTCCCAAATCTTTTTGTACTGGAGAGTAGCTTCAAGAGTTGGCTGTTGAGATACCTGTTTTGCACTTGAACAGCCTGTTTGACTTTGACTAGAAGTTGAAGTTGAAATTTTTAGCTTTTTGGTAGGTGGAACATTTAAGAATGAGGCAAGTGTTGGGTTTGATTCAGCTGCTTTTTTCTGCTCCAATTCGGCATTTCCAAACTCATCAGGATGTTTATGTTGAATATGCTTTCTAATATTTGTTGTTGTTTGGGTTTGCCTGTTTATTCCTCCTCTGCTTAATATTGTATTACAGAAATTACAGGATACTTTTGAAGAATCATCTTTGCATACTGTCACTAGATTCCATATAACACTTTGCTTTGACTTAGGCATTATTGCTAATTCTGGCAATTCTAATTGTAATTTAATAAATTTATCACAATATTGACTATCTGAAAAATGCAAGTTCAAATATTAAATATAAATAAATAATTACAATAAATAAATATTAAGAATGAGATCGAAAAGGGTAATAGGATAATAGCCATCAGCTAGCTCTCTTCTCTTCTTACATAAGACGCAAATGATTCCACAACCACATGGCGTGAAAGACACCCTTTACTTTATATATTCATATAATTATTTATTTGTTTCATGAATGAAAGTAATTTAACTTAAATTTTCTCTCAAGGTATCGGTATCGGTATTTATTTTTCAATACCGATACCGATATACCGATACCTTCTATTTTACCGATACCGATATATACCGATACCGATAGCTTGAAAATAAACCGATATTTACCGATACTGATACCGATACCGAAGCTTCGGTACATCATAATTGCATATATGTATATATATTTAGAATCAGAAAAAGCCAAGGAATTTAAATATACAGGTTTTAAAGCTCTAGGCTGAAAAATTAGAAAGTTATACAAAAAATTTAAGGTCACAATTTGACCTCTGGGGTATCAAATGAGAATTTTTTTATAGATTTAAAAAATTAAGGCAAGGGCATTAGCTATTAGAGTCAGAAAAAAAAATTGTGCATGTAATTATTTTTCATAAAACTAACCTATAAATGATCACCATATTCATAAGTCTGGCATCAGTTCTACCTATTTTTCCACACTTAAGCCCATGTTTTGATGTATAGAATTTTTTTATAGATATAAAAACAAAGACAGAATTATTAGCAATGAGAAACAATCATAAAATGTTGGGTAATGTTAGTACTTTTTATGTAACTAATTTACAAGTGAACAAAATAAAAAATAATTGTTGGTACTTTTCATGTCATTTAAGAAAACACCAAATTTATAAATTGCATATGTATTCCAGGAATTGTAATGTCTTAGTCCTTAGATTTGAGGTTGGCAAACACCAAGATTATAAGAAACGAAACTTATATTACTCTTAACCTGCACTGAAAATAATATATATGACAAAGAACAATGTTCACCTACTTTAAGGATTCATGTGCTAGCCAACACCAGTCTTGCATTTGCAATGCTTTCATCAATTTCTTTTTTGGGAAAAATGTATTGAATTCTGCTGCCTCCTCCTAGGCTAGGACAGCTCATTACAGATAATATATTGTTACGTATTCGCATGTACATTAACTCACCTTTTTCTCTTTCTCGTGGGCCGTGATCATGGAATCACGAGTTAAAGACAAGTTCACGCCTACAATTGTCCGGATCAGGGAAAGGCAGGAGTTCAGTCTTCTCTTGTTTATTCTGCTTAGCGAACATGAGGATTTTACACGTATGTTCAACACCAATGCTAGGCTTACTCTACTGCTGTTCGGGGTATGGCAGGCGACGCCGGGACCCCCCTGGCGTCCCCCCATCATACCCTCGCTACATCTCCCCGAACCACGCATCACTCACACGCATAACAACCATCCAGGCACACTATGCAACATTCATACATGCAATTTCGCCACAATACGATGTCCTGGCACAGCACATGAATCCTTGTTTGAGGGATGATAATATGAACTTGTTCCTGATGACCCAGAAGGGTGTAGAAAGTTCACTATGAAATCATCAAACTCTTCACAGTATTCTTCCACAATTCCATACCAAACTTCCTTGTAAATACACCCAATATATTCTCCTGGTTTGATATGCTTCGGGTCACCAAGTATTTTAGGTTCATTAGAAATGTGACCTTTCCTTATTCTTTTCTTTTCTCCAATGCCACTTGAGATGGGATACCCCATTAGCTCTTCCTTGTTCAGGGGTGCAAGAACTGAGGTTGAAGGATTTTCCACTGTGAAGCAATCACTGTCACTTTTCACATCTTTAATGGGAGACATGTTACTCAAATCACTGTCAATAGCACATGGTTCACTTGAATCTTGATCAGACTTGTTTTCAGTGGTACTAAGTACAGTGGGGTTTTTCATTATAATTTTCCAACAGTTCACACAGAACAATGAGTCTTTTTTCAGTCTACCATCACATTTTTCAACAAGTTTATATGTCACTTTTCTAAGATTGATTGTTATGTGTTTTTTAATTGGATCCTGGCAATATTTCAAATGTCGAACCATTGTGATATAATCTGTAAAAATATGAACACAGGAAAATCAATTACATACATACATATACCAAGGCTTTTTCCCCCTTACAAGGGAGGTAGCCAAAAAGGAAAAGACATAAAATCATTCCCACCCATTCCATCCCTGAATACACTCCACAGCCCTCCACCCTCCTTCTTTTCTTAGCACCTCCTGGGTCAGAAGCAGTGTCGCAAGACACAGCACATCCACAGCAAGGCCGCTTCATTA
This sequence comes from Oratosquilla oratoria, assembly GCF_046742065.1. Taxonomy (NCBI): domain Eukaryota; kingdom Metazoa; phylum Arthropoda; class Malacostraca; order Stomatopoda; family Squillidae; genus Oratosquilla; species Oratosquilla oratoria. Next base: position 53,435,056 of record NC_134777.1, read on the forward strand.
AATCGGCGACCCCCCCCCTCTCCGTCCCCCCATGCATAAAAGGAGAAGACAGGGAGAAATCCCTTCGGGCTGCGTCAAATTTTGCTCACACATACTACCTCACCCCCCATCCCCCTGCCCATTCCACCTCATGCATCACATCATCATCCACATACAATCATTCTCCATTCACCCGTCTTCTGTCCTCTCCCGTCCTTCCTCAACAGACACTCCCCTCTTCCCCAAAGCCCCCTTCACCCCATCCATCCACCTCATCCTAGGACGTCCCCTCATGTTCACTACCTCCACATCTGCCTTCCATACCTCTTACTAAAGTAAAGAAATTCAATTAGATGACATAATATTTTTTTTTTTAGAAAATATAGCCATGTACACTTGATGTTTTGAGCCTTGAGTCACGAAGGATCAGAGCACCATACCCACCAACCACCCAGTTATATGGCTGCAACTGTACGTGGACAAGGATGCTAAAATTAGACAAGTAGCAACTTGTTTCAACAGGCTGTTTAGCAACACTGTTAATTGTTTCTCATAGCTTACCAACATACACTTTGGATTTTATGATTGTTTCTCATTGCTAAGAACCCTGTCTTTGCTTTTATATCTATATAGAAAAATCTGTGTCAAAGTATGGAAAAGTAGGTAGAATTGACGCCAGACTTAGGAATATGGTATTCACTGATAGGTTAGTTTCATGAAAAATACTTACATACACAAACTTTTTTGCTGATTCTAATAGCTAATGCCTTTGCCTCCATTTTTTACATCTATAAGAAAAATTCTCATTTGATACCCCGGAGGTCAAATTGTGACCTCAAATATTGTTTTTTGTATAACTTATTTATTTTTCAATCTAGAGTTTTAAAACCTGTATATTTGAATTCCTTGGCTTTTTCTGATTCTAAATATGTATACATATGCAATTCTGATCATTATTAACCAAGTTATGGGTCACTGAAAACATAATTTTAGTGTTCTAACTTCTTCTAAGTTATATTTTCATGCATACATACATACATATACCAAGGCTTTTTCCCCCTTACAAAATATAAAGAAATCTAAAACCTTCTCAGTTGACCTTTAAAAGCGAAAATGACAGCTGATGAGGAAGGATCGCCATAAAGATGGATAAAATCTCCCAGCAACAACTGGAAAAGAAAAAGGACCAACTGGTATGGAAAGGATTAGATTAACAAATCCCGATTGAAAAAAAAGAAGGATTGTCCACAAAAGCTGTTTTTCAAAGTTAAAAGGAAATTCGCCCTTCTGGCATCATCTTAGGGAATTTTCTGGAAGATGAATATTGCCAAGTATCTTGGACATCATAGTGCCAAACAATGTCATATTTATTGCCATATGACTCTTGTCAGAATCTTTTTGCAAACACATAGACAAACAAAAACACAAACATCAACTTCAATATGTGTATATGAGTGTGTGTGTATTTACCTAATTGTATTTACCATATTGTAGAATACAGGAAAGGAGCAAAGGTGGTTGGGTCCCATCTATTCACTAATTTTTTATCATACCTTGCCTCAGATTTTTGTTTGTGTGAATTAATAGACAAATAAATGTTCTTTTATGTGACGCAGCCCGAAGGGATTTCTCCCCGTCCTCTCATTTTATGCAATGGGGGAACGGAGAGGGGGGGTCGCCAATTTAATGAAGCGGCCTTGCTGTGGATGTGCTGTGTCTTGCGACACTGCTTCTGACCCAGGGCAGTGGACAAGGTGCAGGGATGACCCGTCATTCAGGAGGTGCTAAGATAAGAGGGAGGGTGGAGGGGTGTGGAGTGTATTCAGGGATGGAATGGGTGGGAATGATTTTATGCCTTTTTCTTTTTGGCTACCCCCCTTGTAAAGGGGAAAAAGCCTTGGTATATGTATGTATGTATGTATGTGAATAGCAGGTTTTAGGTAAACCAAAAGACCTAACTCGTGTATTTTACATTTCAGATTTAGTGGTAGCATCAAGTGACCTCATCTTTTTGTCAGTAAAATCTGAGGTGCTTGAAAGTGTGATAAATGACCTTAAACCAATTGAAGGAGATCATAATCCATTGTTTGTGTCCATCGTTGGAGGATTGACCATTCATGACCTAGAAATGGTAATCAGTTTTTGTTTAATTGTTTGCTCTTGCTGTGTTAAAAAATTAGTGTGGATAATCTTGCTATCTCAGTATTTCTAACCTTAACAACACAATATTAAATACTAGAGTGACCTATGGGTCCACCTGATGGGCATTATCAGTTACATGGGAGCCATCACTACACAAGAGACCACACACACACAGATACAATAAACAGATCTCTGAAGACAACTCTACACAGCACCATTCTCTTATCTCCACTCAATACACTGACACAGTATACACATATAGTACTCACAGACAGCTAGTCTGGAGCCTAGTAGGATCTTTGTGTACCCCCCACCATGGATACACAAATTAAAATCAAGCTAAAGAGAATAGATGTTGATGTGGTCATCACCCAACATGTAACATGTTAACAAGACAATACAACAAATAACATGTACTCACTTTACCAGAATACATAACATAGTCACACACATCCTCACAGATTGCATAGTACTGGCAACACAGATATAAACATGGTATATCTGGTAAGACTCTGGTGGGAACCCAAGAAGGCAGTCAATTTCATTTATAATAGGCTCATGTGGGTCATACAATAACAACAAGTCAACACAACTATATGCTCATACATCCCTTCCACAGACATGCTTTTAGAACACCTCCCACTTTCACCTCCCTCACTCTATGGCCAATCTTGTACATACTGCAGCACTCCATTTTTCTATGTTATTCACTTCATACATATGAATACCCTTTAATGCCATTGTCTTCTATTTTGGTTAAGAAAAAATCTGGAGGTATATGATATTTGTAGTAAAATTTCAATAGATCAATTTTGCTATGAATGGAAACAGATTGAAAGGATACACACATATCAAAGGTCCTTTTCCCCCATATGTAGGGGATGGCTGATTGAAAGCATACACCCACCCTTCACCCATTCCTTGCCTACATACATATACCAAGGGCTTTTCCCCCTTACAAGGGAGGTAGCCAAAATCAAAGGCATAAATTCCCTCCCTCCCATTTCATCTCCACATACCTCCCATTTGCCACCCCTCCCTCCCTCTTTTCTTGGCTCCTCGTGGATGACAGCTCATCCTTGCATCTTGCCCACTGCCCTGGGTCAGAAGCAGTGCAACAAGACACAGTGCATCCACAGCAAGGCTGCCTCATTTAATCGGTAACCCCCCCCCTCCATCCCCTCCTGCAGAAAAAGAGAAGACAGGGAGAAATCCCTTTGGTCTGCAGTAAAATATCCTTCACACATACTCCCTTACCCCCCTCTGTCCTCCACCCACTTCCTGTCCATGCATCACAGCATCATCCCATTTTCTCCATTTTCTTTAACCATCTCCACTCCCTGGCCCATCACCTTTGCATTTACTTCTAACACCACCTCATCCATGTATACATTGAATAGCCATGGCAACATGACACATCCCTGGTGAAGTCCCACCTTTACCTCAAACCTCTCGTTCACTCCGCTTCCAATTCCAACACAGGCTCCACCACTCTCGCATAAACTCTTGACTGCTCTTAACAGCTTTCCTCCCATCCCATATATCTGCAGTGCCTCCCACAGTGCCTTCCTGTCTACCTTATCATAAGCCCCCTCCAAATCCATAAAGGCAAAAAAAAAAAACATCCTTACCTTTTCCTAAAGCTTTCCCACATATCTGCTTTACCACAAAGATCCAATCCACCCAGCCCCCACCTTTCCTAAACCCACACCATTTCTCACCAATTACTCCCTATGTTCCTCCCCTAATCTTCTCAATCAAAACCCTCTCATAAACCTTCCCAGCAACACTCAAGAAACTAATCCCTTAAAACTACTACACTTACACTTGTCCCTTTTTCCCTTGTACAATGGAACTATACAAGCATTCATCCAGTCCTCCAGCACTGTACCCTCTTTTAGACAAACATTAAAGAACTTCACCAGCCAGTCCACCATGACTGTACCTCCCTTTTTTTAGACACTCCACATGACACCCATCTAACCCAGGTGCCTCCTTACCTGCTCTCATCATTTCAATAACTGCTTTCAGTTCTCGTCTTATTTCTCCTCCATTTTCTTCATTCATCACTCATTTTCTTAGCACCTCCCACTGCAACTACCTTTCCTTCCCTATCCTCCTTCATATTTAGCACACATACATACATATACCAAAGGCTTTTTCCCCCTTACAAGGGAGGTAGCCAAAAAAAAAGGCATAAAAACTACTCTCACCCATTCCATCTGTAACATGCTCCATTCCACTCCACCCTCTTCTCTCCCTCTTATCTTGGCACCTCCTGAATGATGGGTCATCCCTGCATCTCACCCACTGCCCTAGGTCAGAAGCAGTGTCACAAGACACAGCACATCCACAGCAAGGCTGCTTCATTAAATTGGCAACCCCCTCTCAGTCCCCATATGCAGAAAAGGAGAAGATGGGAGAAATCCCTTTGGGCTGTGTCAATTTATTTCTCACGAATACTCCCTCACCCTCCCTCACCCTCATTCATATTTAGCAACTCCCTAAAATACTCTGCCCGTCTTCCTCCTACTGCCGTCTCTTCCATTATCACCTCTCCATCTGCACCTTTTACCTTCTCTTCTCTGCTTGATTTGCCTCCTCTTCATCCTCTCTTAATTTCTTTCTAAAACATCTTTTTGTTACTTTCAAAATTTTCTGTTATTACTCTTCCCCCATTTCACATCTGCTTTCCTTTTTGCCTCTTTGCCTTTGTACATGCATACAATAATTGAAGTTGGAGCTTTGTTGTATAATAGTGCTATCTTTATGTAAGCAAACTTTGTTCCATGCAAAAGAATATTTTTATATAATTTTCAGATGCTGCTCTCTGTGACTGCCATGCCACGTGTAGTTCGCACTATGCCAAATACACCATCCATGATTTCTCAGGGCTGTTGTGGTGAGTTCTAATGTTCTCTTAATGCTTAGCCATATAGGTTTTTGCATAGCTGTTCATACCTCAAGGATAGTTTTATTGATGTAAAGGGTGCACACCTTTTGGTAATTTGGTATCCTGATGGTTGTGTGAACCCTCTCCTCCCCCTTCATTGTGGATAAGATATTCTACAGTGTGCCAAAGCATTTGTTTGCTTCTGTCAATCAAAATTAAAAAAAGAAAAAAATATATATATATATATAATAATAATAATAAATCTATTTGCACTTTGGTACCAATGCAGTTGAAGGTGGTTATACAGCACTTTCAAACAAGTTTTTTTGATTGACAGAAGCAAATAAATATCTTGGGAGATTGAAAAGTATTGTGAGAAATAGGCATCTTGGAATGGATGCAAAGAGAAGATTATATAAAGGGGTGATTGTGCCAACAACACCGTATGGGACAGAGACATGTAATATAAATAGATTTATTTTATTTAATCTTATTTTATTATTCATGTATTTGATTTTATTTTATTTATTTATTTCATTACAGTTTACAGCTTAGGCTCTGAAGTGACCCCTGAGGAAGGACATGTAGTTCAAGAGCTCCTCAGTGCTGTTGCAGTATGTGAAATGGTTCCTGAGCATCTGATTAATGCTGCAGCAGGTCTGTCTGGCTCAGGACCTGCATATGTAAGTCACTATAGTTGTAATTTTAATGAGGATATGTGTGCAAAGGGGTGGGGTGAAAAAATATTCAAGTCATCTGGATTGGTAGTATTGAACATAAGGAAAGGGGTGTAAATATTTAATGCTGAAATTTCAAACTGATGTTGTATGCTCCTCTTGCATCTCTATAAATCTTCACTTGTTTTCTATTTAGCACTAGTTTTGTTCACCTGTAGGATTGTGAGAATGGCTTAGAAATTATTTTCACATTTCTATCTGTTAATAAAATGTAATCTATTGTTCATTATTCTATTGCTCTAAGCTTGCTTATTAGCCCAACAAGGGAATTGAAGGTTACAGGAAGTGCAAGCAAAATATAAAGCTCTTTGAATGTTATATTTGCTTTAGGTATTTGGGGTTGAATGTGGTTGGAAAGGGAGGAGTAGAGGAGGAGGTAAATTGTAGATTGAGAGAAGTGAGCAAATGCCCTGGGGGATTAAAAAGTGTCATGAGAAATGGGCAACTAGGAATGGATGCAAAGAGGAGATTTTATGAAGGGGTGATTGTACCAATGGCATTGTGTGGGGTGGAGACTTTGAGTTTAAAAGAGGCAGAGAGGAAATGTTTCAGTGTTCACTGTGTTCGAGATGAAATGTCCGAGAAGTATGGTAGGGGTTACTAGATTGGATAGAGTGAGAAATGAGAAGGTGAGAAGGAGAGTGGGAGTGGAAAAGGAGATGGCAGATAGGGTTGATGAAAGATTATTGGGATGGTTTGGACACATGGAATGATTGAGCGAAGAAAGATTAGTAAAATAGGTGTGGAAGGTAGAGAGGTGGAGGGAGTGAACATGAGGGAACAACTGAAGATAAGATGGATGGGTGGGGTGAAGGGGACATTGAGCAAGAGGGGATTGTCTTTTGAGCAAGGAAGGAAGTAGCCAGGAGATAGGAATGAATAGAGGACTGTATTTACCTAATTGTAGCATACAGGAAAAGCAGTACTCATTGGGTCCCGTCTCTAATCTTCCAACATACCTAGACTCAAGTTAATGTATGGTTCCAACTTAATCTATATCTTTGAATTCCAATTATCATATTTAGATTTGAACTTGTGTGTTGTGTGAGCTTAGGCTATATCACCTAAACTATTCCACATCTATATGGGAAACTGTATTTCTTAATATCCTTTTGACATGTAGCCTTTCTTAATTTACTTCTTTGACTTCTTAAAACCCTCCCATATTTAATCAAGAGATCTATTCTATCAATATAACATATCCCCATTAGTAATACTGTCATGCAAGGAAAGGAGGGGTGGGGGTTGTGGATGTGTGAATGATATTTTGATGCAGCCTGAAGGGATTTCTCCCTGTTTTCTCTGTTTCTACATGAGGGGACAGAGGGGGGTTTGCAGATGAAGTGAAGCAGCCTTGCTGTGGATATACTGTGTCTTGCTACATTGCTTCTCAAGGCAATGGGCAGAATACAGGGATGACCCGTCATCCATGAGAGGGGGGATGGGTTGGTGGATTGGAGTAGAATGGGTGGAAGTGGGTATGAACCTTTGACTTGGCTAACTCCCTGATAAGGGGAAACTCTTGGTATATAGATTTATATTTGCTGTGTGACCCTCTGAACAATTGGAGGGGTGAATTGCAATTAAAGAATTATTTTTACTAATATAGAATGTAGGAAACATTTTACTCTAATTGTCTTGTTTTATTTTTGACAGATTTACATGGCAATTGAAGCCTTAGCAGATGGAGGTGTCAAGATGGGCCTTTCCCGGCATCTGGCTCAAACATTGGCAGCTCAGACGGTTTGTACCAAATACATGGTTTGCATTAGAAGCATTTAAGGAAAATGAAGTTTTGAAAGGTAAAGGAGTTTAGGGAGGAGAGAGGTGAGAAATAGGGAAGGGAAAACCTTAGAGAGGAAGAGAAGGAGGAAGTTAAAAATATGTGAAGGTATACAGTAATCCCTTCCATAACAGACCTGCCACTATATGAACTGTCATTATCTGAACATGATTTATGTGTGTTGTATACCATTTTTATTCCTGTAGAATTTAAAACTTAGCAGTGGAGTGTTAGTGCAGACTGGGCAGAAGGGGGTAATTTTGAATTGTATATCGAAATATACATTGAGATGGATGGATGGGGTGAAGGGGGCGTTAAGAAAGAGGGAAATGTATTGAGGAAGGAAAGAAGACAGGAGATAGAGATGAATAGAGAGTGACTGTATAGATGATATTGTTATGCAAGGAAGGGATGGGGGGGGTAGGGGGTGCTTATGTGTGAATGATATTTTGATGCAGCCAAAAGGGATTTCCTTCTCTTTTTCTGCACAAGGGGACAGAAGAAAGGGGGTGGTCATTGATTAAGTGAAGCGGCCTTGCTGTGGATGTTCTGTGCCTTGCTACATTGCTTCTGACCCAGTGCAGTGGGAGGAATATGGGGATGACCCATCATCCATGAAGAGCTAAGATGAGACTGGGGAAACAGTGGTGGATAGGAGTGAGTGGGTACATGCTATCTCCCTTATAAGAGGAAAAAAGCTCTTTGTATATAGACAGACATCCAAATACTCCTCGAAGCTGAATAGTTCAGATATGGGAGGGATCACCATACATTGAAACATTACTATTTTATATACAAAAGATGCAATCCTCATTACAAAGGGGTGACTGAGCCAAAGACATGAATTCACTCACCAAATATCTAAACAGATTTCCTTCTTTAGTGTTTCATTTAGTGCTTGTCTTGTGTCTTACAGCATTTTGGAGTGTTCACTTTCATTCCATGCGTGAGTTTTAGGCGGGACATAAATCACTGCATACTTTCTGTTTTTCATATCTCTATCCTCAACTGTTATCATAATCAACTCCACATTGTTCTCTCCTTCTGTGATTTTTGTCACATTTAGGCCTTTCTTAGTTAGCATCATTACTCCTCCACCCTGCTTTGTTTCTCTGTTTCTGATCCAATAATTATATAATCCTTGGCCTATACTATTTGGTGGTAATGATCCTTTAAATTTTGTCTCCACAATCCCCCATTATATCTGTTTTTTCTTATTCCAGATTGTCATTCAATTCATCTATTCTTGATATCAATCCGTCTATGTTGGTATATGTTACCTTTATTATTATTATTATTACATACATACATACATATACCAAGGCTTTTTTCCCCTTACTAGGGAGGTAGCCAAAAAGGAAAAGGCATAAAATCATTCCCACCCATTCCATCCCTGAAAACACTCCACACCCCTCCACCCTCCCTCCCATCTTAGCACCTCCTAGATGACGGGTCATCCCTGCACCCTGTCCACTGCCCTGGGTCAGAAGCAGTGTCGTAAGACACAGCACATCCACAGCAAGGCCGCTTCATTAAATCGGCGACCCCCCCTCTCCGTCCCCCCATATAAAGGAGAGAACGGGGAGAAATCCCTTCGGGCTGCGTCAAAATTTTGCTCACACACACTACCTCACCCCCCATGTTAACATTTGTCCATTCCACCTCATGCATCACATCTTCCATATACAACCATTCTCCACTCACCCCTGTCTTATTCACCCCTTATTATTATTATTATTGTCATTATTATTATTTTTTTTTTTTTTTTTTGCCTGCCTTTTCGTCTTGCTCCTGCATTTCCTTTTCCCTTATGCAGTCTTAAGCCCATCACTCTTCAAAAAAACTCCTTCCTTTCGTTCTCCATTCTTTTCTCATTCTTTTCTTTAGCTTCCTCTTTTATTTATTTATTTATTTATTTATTATTATTTTTTTCTCCTCTTTCTCATGTTTTCCTCATCACTTCGTTCCTTTTGTATCCATAAATTTTTGTAGTTATTACTTTTTGCTAGTCTTCCTTTGTTTGTTAATATTTCTTCCACGAAATGGTCCAATCGATGGAGTGGTTGGGAAGTGTGGAGTTCCAGGAAAGAATCGTAGTGGAGAGTTGATGGTGGAAATGTGTCTAGAAAGAGAGTTGATGATAGCAAATACAGTGTTTCGGAAGAAAGTCAAGCATAAGTACACATGGGAGAGGGTGGTGGAGGGAAGGGTTAGATCAGATCTTTGTGGTAAGACAGATATGTGAGAAAGCTATAGGAAAGGGGTGTTTTTTGGGCTTATGGATCTGGAAAAGGCTTATGATAGGGTAGACAGAAAGGCACTGTGGGAGGTTATGCAGATTTATGGGATAGGAGGAAAGCTTTTGGGAGCTGTCAAGAGTTTTTATGTGAGTAGTAGAGCATGTGTTAGGATTGGAAATGGAGAGAGTGAGTGGTTTGAAGTAAAGGTGGGACTTCGTCAAGGATGCGTTATGTCGCCCTGGCTGTTCAACTTATACATGGATGGGGTGGTGCGAGAGGTGAATGTATACTCAGCAAATTTAGTCTTACTTAGAGAGGTCTATTCTTCTCTTCAGAATATTTCCCCATTCTGTATATTTCCTTTTCAAATTCTTGTCCCTCCTAAATTTTAGTATTATATTATTCTCCCCTTTTTCCCTTTGGAAAAGGAACCTGATCAGTCCATGTTTTTCTTTAATACCATAGATTACAATACTTTTTTTGTCTGTTGGGTCTCTTTCCCAATATATTTTTTTCTCTATTACTTCTGTCACAATGTCCTTTGTACTTTTGTTCATTTGTTCTTAGACTTTTTTTTTTTTTCTTTTTTCCTTCTTCTATCAACTCTGCCTGCCTCTATTAGTATCTTCTCATTAGCTTCCCTCAACAAAGTTTCATTTTTATGTGTCATAATTTTTCATCTTTTCATTATCATTTTTACTATAGTTCCTTTTTCATTTCTTCCATTTCCCTAATTAATGTGCATTTTACTTTCTCAATTCACTCACTTCTTTGTATAATTGGTTATTCCCTTTTACATTCAACAATTTCCCTTTTCATTTCAAATATTTCTTGGTTTATCAGTATGTTTTTGAGGTAAATACCTCTTTCTGTTCCAAATCCTTGGAATAATTTGTCTTCTTATCTAGGACTACTGGACTACCAATATTGCAAATTTTTTTCCTAACCACTCCCAAAGGTGTTTCATACTCATAGCTAGTCTTCTTTTGGTTGTTTCAGTGTATGTCAGTTTATCATATTTATTTTTATTCTTTATTATTATTATTACTAAACTTGATCACTTTACTACATCACGGTTCTGCCACTCTCTATCACCCCCCTTCTGTTTGTATTGCGCCACTTTTTCGTCGACGAATCACTATATCTAGTGTTAGCTTGCAGAGTGTTCTCAGGCACATCTGATTTAGACAAGGATGTGTGATGTTCTATGGATGTTCATTGTATACATGAATGGAGTTATGAAAGTGTTAGTTCATTATGGCTTTTCTCTATATTGAGGACAGGTCTCATCTTAGTAAGGAACTGTAGATTTTTTCAGAGTTTGTTCCATAGAACTATGTTGTGAAAGTACCTATTGTTGGCTTGCCTTTTCCTTTGGGTACATAGGCGAGATGCAGGGATGACCCATCATCCAGGAGGAGCCAAGAAAAGAGGGAGGGAGGGGTGGTGAATGGGAGTGAAGTATGTGGAAATGAAATGGATGGGAGTGAATTTATGCCTTTGACTTTAGCTACATCCCTTGCAAGGGGGAAAAAGCCATTGGTATATGTATGTACATAGAATTTCATGTTAACATTTGAAATATAATTTGCAATCAGAGAAGAAAGTTGTTGTGCTGGAGTGCTAATATTCAAGTGTGTGGGTTTAGTAAAAAGGTGATTCTAAGGTTTTATCGTATTTTCTTGTGGCACAGGTTAAGGGAGCAGCTGCTATGGTGATGGAGACTGGGAAACATCCTGCACAACTCAAAGATGAAGCATGTTCATTTGGAGGGATGACCATTTCTGGTATACATACTCTGGAAAAGCATGGCATAAGGTGGGTTACTTGTACAACCCATTGTTTTAGAGGGGATTGCTATCTACCTATCTATCTATATGTGAGGTGATATGGTTTAACGTCATACACTCCCCCCTATCGGGAGGCTAGGATGGTGCCCCTCACAGAGGGCTTTCTAGCATGTAATTTAATGAACCATGCCCTTGGTTCAACTTTGCCAGTGGCAGGATTCAAACCGCCCTCACCTCGACCTTCACTGCAAGTAACAACGCCCTAACTCGCTCAGCCAATACCAAAAGCAATCATGAACAACACTTATAATCACACACATATCCCCCCATCAAGCCCTCTACACCCCCTCCTCTCCTGACATCACCTTCACATCCACTGTTTAACCCCAACAACTTGGAAGGTTGTCAGAGCTTTTGAATCCAATCACCTTCCAATCATCATCACCACTAAAACACAGTACACCCCAGTCAGCCACAAACACACATACACCAATTATAAAAGAGTGAATTTGGAAGCTTTCACCAAAGAGACTGAACAACACTTTGAGACACTGAACTACACCAGTCACAAACATAGACACTGCTGTGTACACCTTCAATGCAACCATACAAAACATAGGCACCTATCCCTCCAAACATAAGAATAAATACAAACACTTAACACTGAGATCAACAGTAAGATATTTGAATACAAAACACTAAGTTGGCAAAACTTTGTCAACACAATCACAAAACAAGCACCAAAAATTATACAAGACACTCAACATGGTACACCCAAGTCAGCCACAAACACACATACACTAATTAAAAATGAGTGAACTGGGAAGCTTTCACCAAAGAGACAGAACAACATTTTGAGGCACTGAACTACACCAGTCACAGACATAGACACTGCTGTGCACACCTTCAATGCAACCATACAAAACACAGACACCTATCCCTCCAAATATAGACTATACAAACAACACCGTGATCACCAATAAAATATTTGAACAAAAAGCACTAAATTGGCAAATCTTTGTCAACACAATCACAAAACAAGCACCAAAAAATTGCACAAGACACTCAACAGCATTACATTATCCAACATTTTTTGTTTTTGTCATTTCCCAGATTGTCTGGCCAAGTAGTTCCACCCCCCTGAAGAATGCCATGGCTGGAAAAGGGTTTTCCCACAAATCCCTTGTATAGTATATATTGTATTGTTGGTATTTGTGATTGAGTGCAATGCAGTCTTCCATAATGTGATGCATAGTATGGAGTGAAGTGTTGCATCCTGGACAGTTATCTGCAATGCAGTCATCTAGCCTCTTCGGGTAGGTTAGAAGGGCTAGATGGTGGCTGCACAACAGTCTGGCCAGGTGAACTCTATCCTTTCAAGGGAGAGAGGATTTAGAGGGATGGATATCCGGGGTTCTGGCATGCAGCAGTGTATTGTCTCATTTTGTTGATGGAGCAGTAGATACATACATATACCAAAGGCTTTTTCTCCCTTACATGGGAGGTAGCCAAAAAACAAAGGCATAGAAACCCCTCCCACCTATTCCATCCCCTACATACTCCACTCCCCTCTACCCTCTTCCCTCCCTTTTATCTTGGCATCTCCTGATGCCGCTTCATTAAGTCGGTGACGACCCCGTCCCGTCATGCAGAAAAGGAGAAGACAGAGAAAAATACCTTCAGGCTGTGTCAATTTATTTCTTATACATACTCCCTCACCCCCCTGCCCCTCATCCCCCACCCACTCCTCCTCATGCATCACAGCATCATCCATACACAACCATTCTCCATTCACCCCTATTTTCTGTCCTTTTCTGTCCTCCCTCAACAGATATTCTCCTCTTTCCCAATGCCCCTTTTACCCCATCCATCCATCTCATCCTAGGTTGCTCCCTCATGTTCACTCCTTCCACCTCTGCCTTCCAAACCTCTTTTACTAATCTTTCTCCACTCATTCTTTCCATGTGTCCAAACCATCCCAATACTCTTTCATCAACCCTGTCTCCCAACTCCTTTTCCACCCCTGTTCTCCTTACCTCCTCATTTCTCACTTTAGCCTAGTAATCCTTATCATACCTAGGCATATCATCTCAAGCACATTCAGACTCCTCTCCATGCTTATGTTCCATGTTTCTGCCCCATACAGTGCTGTTGGCACAATCACTCCTTCATACAATCTCCTCTTAGCATCCATTCCCAAATGTCTATTTTTCATTACAATTTTTATTCCCCCAAGGCATTTACTCACTTCTCAATCTACATTCTACCTCCACCTCCACTCCTCCCTTTCCTGCCACATTCACACTCAAGTATCTAAAACTATCCACTTCCTCCAGTCTCTCTCCCATAATACTCACTTCCAATCTGCTGCCACTCTCTCCCCTTGTACATCTCATCACCTTACTTTTACCCACATTTATCTTCAATTACCTTCTTTCACACACCCTCCCAATCTGTGTCACTGACTTCCTCAATCCCTCCTCTGATCCTGCCACAAGCACAGTGTCGTCAGCAAACGACAACTGGTTTATCTCCCACTTTTCTCCATTTTCTTTAACCATCTCCAATCCCTGACCCACTACCCTTGCATTCATCTCTCACACCACTCCATCCTTGTATAAATTGAACAGCCAGGGCAACATAACATATCCCTGATGAACGAAGTCCTACCTTTACCTCAGACCACTCACTCTCTCCATTTCTAATCCTAACACAAGCTCTACTACTCTCATAAAAACTCTTGATTGCTCTTAACAGCCTTCTCTTATCCCATATATCTGCAGTACCTCCCACAATGCCTTCCTGTCTACCCTGTCATAAGCCTTTTCCAGATCCATAAAGGCCCAAAATACATCCTTACCTTTTCCTATAAATTTCTCACATATTTTTCTCACCACAAAAATCTGATCAACACAACCCCTACCTGTCCTAAACCCATACTGTTCCTCACCAATTACTCCCTCTGTTCCTCTCCTAACCCTCTCAATCAAGACCCTCCCATAAGCCTTCCCAACTACACTTAACAAGCTGATCCCACTGAAACTACTACACTCACACTTGTCCCCTTTTCCCTTGTGAAGTGGAACAATACAGGCACTCCTCCAGTTCTCTGGCACTCTACCCTCTCTTAAACTTTAAGTAAACCTCACCAGCCAGTCCACCAACAATGTACCTCCTTTTTTCAGATATTCTGCATGGCATCCATCCAATCCAAGTGCCTTACCTGCTCTCATCATATTAACAGCTGCCTTCACTTCATCTTTCCTTATTTCTCCTCCATTTTCCTCACTCATCATGGTCATTTTCTTAGTGCTCCCACAGCAACTACCTTTCCCTCCCTTAAGAATACAAAGCACTAAAATCCAATCAGTTGTTGACTTACCTGGCATGAACCTGTGTCAACAATAGATGGGCAAACACCTTACCTGGCACACACTGATCATTGTAATGCCATGGAAGTTGTTGCAGTCTTGCCAGTCCCCTTTCACCTTCTTGATAGGGATGACCGGACCCTTTTCTTCAGTCTGAGGGAATGGTATCAGACTGCCAGACAGCAGACAGTACTGCATGCAACCTATGGATCATGGTCTCACCTCAAGCTTTCAGCAACTCTTCACTGATGTAGATGCCAGCTGCCTTTCTACTCTTAAACTTACAGCATATTTGACTTTAGTCAGAGAGGGCAGAGATTTGTCTGTTGGTGGATCAGGAAGTGCCACCTGAACACCATCAAGGGGAAGCTGCCCACTTGGAGGGTCACCCATAAGCAACTGCTCAGAGTACTCAGTAAAGGGGCCACATCCCTCCACACTTAACACTAGTTCACCATTAACTGTTCAGATTGTGCTCCTGTGGGTCACAGATTTAGAGTAGAGTATTTTCAGAGCTTGGTGAGCAGGCAAGAGGTTATTGGCATTAAAGTGGCCTTCAACATCCTCAGTGATTTCCCCTGACATACCTCTCCTTATCCATTCTCATGAGAGCTTTAGTTTGCCTTTTCAGAGTCCTGTGCATTAAATGGGTTTAAATATTTATGAAATGTGGGGAGTACTTTGAGATATCCACTTTGTAAGGACCTGTGGTAAGTGTTTATACATTTTATGTCCCTACTTATTTTATTTTATTCAATTTTTTATTTGTATATGTTTATATATGTATATATTATTTTTTTTTTCAGAAATGCTCTGATTTCTGCCGTGGAAGCCTCTAGCAACAAATCTAACGAGATTGATCACAGATAGAGCGAGAGGTTTACTATGATTTGTCAAAGATAGATTTTAAATTTACAATCTCCACTGCAGTTATGCACTGCAGTGACTTATGTCTTCTGGGTAACTTGTACTCATGTGTATTTAAGTTGTATGCCAGTCAATCAATCAGACCCCTGTTGTCTCTTGCAAAGAATAGCTCCTAAGTAACTGGCTATGGCCACTGGTGATATGTTTATGGTATGAACAAGGGTTTTTGCCAAGGTTCTTGAGGTGGGTATGGTCTACAGTACAATGTGTCAGGCAACAACAAACTAACAGTAAGTCTGTTAGTCCTTACTACCTGTTCATAAATTAATTGTGATACTGTGGTACTTTCTGACCTCATCAACCTTGAAGACATCAGACACTGCAGTACACAGGAGTAATTGTACCAGTCAGGAAATGTATCATGTAAATAAATGTTATTAGTTTTTTTATAATAATAATACCTTGAATTTCACTGATTGGAAACTCATGGGCCTATTATGACTGACCCTCAGGCCAGTGTCCTTAGGCCCTCCCTCCAGTAGTTCTCCCTAGGAAGAAGTTTTTGATTTGTGTTTGTTTTGTTAGTGTGGGACAATTTCTATGTCATTAGCTTATGATAATAGGAGGGGAGCAGTTGCCATTTCTTAGTTCTCCATACATTTAAAGATGGAAGAAATGCAGTTGAAGTTGATAGAAACAGATTTTGGGTCCAGTCTTGACTCAGCCCCATGGGGCACCTCCGGATGGTGGTAGGGAGATGATTCTATCTGATGTCCATCTTGTCATGATAATTACCATATGTAAACATTCAGGACCACTGTTGATAGTGAATTAAAGTGACAACAAATTGCCTTACAAAGTTTCTCACTTCCAACCATGTGTTCCTTATGGTTGCTATTCTACAGAACTTTAGATGTATTTACCTAGTTGTACCATACAGAAAGGGGAGTTATGCTCATGGTGACCTGTCTTTGTATCTCACAACATCTAGTTTGTTCTTAATTTCATGTGTGGTGTTTGTTTATTTTTATTTTTTTCCAAATCTCTTCTGTAATTGTTCTATTTTAGTTTCTTTTCATGTCCCTTGTTTTTCTTCTATCCCAATTTAATAAGTCTTCTCTGTCAAGGACTTCCATGCCTTTCATGATTCTGTAAATGGCCAGTAGATCACCTCTTTCTCTTCTTTGTTTCAGGGTTTGTAGTTCCAGTTTAGACAATCTTTGCTCGTATGTCAATTTTGAAAGTGTTGGTGCCATCTTTGCATTGCTCTTTGGATTCTCTCTATTTTCCTTATATTCTTTTTTATACTGGATGTCCATAGTGTCACTGCATACTCCAATCTTGGTCTTATCAGTGACTAGTATTTTCTTTACCATTACCTCATCCAAATAATTAAAAGCTGGCTTTATTGATCTTAGTAAATTGTAGGTTTCTCCAACTATTTTGTTTATCTGCTTGTCTGGGGACATGTCTTTGGTGATGATTACTCCTAGCTCCTTTTCGGAACCAACTTTCTTTACTTCCTTCGTACCAATTTTATGTTGTCCTGATATTCTTTTTTTACTTTTTCCAAATTCAATTATATTACATTTCTTAATGTTGAAGTCCACTTCCCACTTCTGACTCCATTCCCAGAACTTTAGAATATGTGTGTGTGTGTGTATTTACCTACCTAGTATTTACCTAGTTGTATTATACAGGAAGGGGAGCTATGCTCGTAGTGACCCATCTTTGTATCTCTCAGCATCTAGTTTGTTCATAAAATCTTGTATGGTTTTTGCACACACTACTGTTTTGTCCAATTTGTTCCAGACATTCACTACTGTGTGATTTTTTTTTTTTTTTTTTTTTTTTCAAACTCTTCTATAACTATCCTTTTTAAGTTTCTTTTCATGCCCTCTTGTTTTTTCTCTTATCCCACTTTAATAAATCTTCTCTGTTGAGGACTTCCATCCTTTTCATAATTCTGTAAATGGCCAGTAGATCTCCTCTTTCTCTTCTTTGTTCCAGGGTTGGTAGTTCCAGTTTGGACAATCTTTATTTTTATGTCATTTTAAAGTGTTGGTGCCATCTTTACCATTGTTCTTTGGATTCTTTCTAATTTCTTTATATTCTTTTTTTTTACTGGGTGTCCATAGTGTCACAGCTTACTCCAATCTTGGTCTTATCAGTGTGACTAATATTTTTTTTACCTTTACTTCATCCAAAGAATTAAAAGCCTCTATTGATCTTAGTAAATTGTAGGGTTCTCCAACTATTTTGTTGATTTTTTTTTTTTTTTTTTTTTTTTTTTTTTTTTTTTTTTTTTTTTTTTTTTCTCCAAACTCCATTATACTACATTTCTTAATGTTGAAGTTCACTTCCCACTTTTGGCTCCATTCCTGTAGTGATTAACAGTCTTTTTCTATACTTTAGTATTTTTGTGTCATCTGCAAAGAAATTCATATAACATTCTACACCTTCATCCATATCATTTATATATATAGCAAACATTATCAGAGCTAATAACCTTGTGGGACACCACTTATCATTTCTTCCCAGGTCAAGTTTCTATCTCAAATTACCACCCTCATTTTTATCTCATGCAAGAAATCTTCCATCCATTTGAATAACTTTCCTTGTACACCTGTTGTTTCAAGTTTTCTTAATAGCTTTTTGTGTGGTACTTTATCAAATGCCTTTTATAAATCCAGGAAAGCACAATCTGCCCATATGTCCCTTTCTTGCATTATATCTATTAACCTTGAATAAAAACAAATCAAGTTTGTGGCACATGATCTTACTTGTCTAAAGCCAAATTGTTTTGGATTCAGTATATTGTTTTCTTCCAGATGTTTAGTCCATCTACTTTTAGTAACTTTTTTGCATTTCTCCAATCTTCTGGTACTTTTCCTTCTTTGAGTGAGCAATCTATTATTTTATATATTTTGTCCATTAGTTCATCCATACATTCTTTAAGTATCCAATTTGCAATTCCATCTGGGCTGTGTGATATTCTGACATCAAGGTTTATTATTTAGTCCCTTGTTTCTATGTCAGTTATTTCTTTCATCCGGTTTTTTTTTTTTTTTTTTTTTTTTTTTTTTTTTTTTTTTTCCTTCATCCCAGTTGTGTGTATTTTCATTTGTGAATACAGATTTAAAATGTTCATAATGGCAGCCATTTCTACATCTATATATTCCAAATTCCCTTGACACAGTTTCACTTTTTCTGTTTATTTTTTAATTTACCATTTACTGTATATCTGTAGAATAATTCAGGTTGATCCTTACATTTGTCTATTATGTCTTTTTCCTAGTTTACTTTTTCTTCCCCGCATATTTTTACATATTCATCTCTTAATTTGATATATATTTGCCACTTGACCAGTTTTTTTTATTTGTTCCAAATTTTGTCTGTTCTATTTTTTGCCTTACAACATTTTTTGTTGTACCAGCATTTAATATACACCTTTTCATGTTTTTGTTTTGGTATATATTTATCTTTACTTTTTCTTTTAGGAATGTCCCCTGTGGGGCTACAAGGAGAAGGATGCCTAGTTCCAATCCCTGTCCCTTTCTTCTCGCCTCTTACAATCCAAGTGGGAATACTGGATAGTTTTAGATACTTGGGTGCAAATGTGGCAGAAAAAGGTGGAGTGAAGGTGGAGGTAGAATGTAGATTGAGAGAAGCGAGTAAATGCCTTGGTGGATTAAAGAGTGTAATGAGGAATAGACATTTGGGAATGGATGCTAAGAGGAGACTGTATGAAGGAGTGATTGTGCCAACAGCACTGTATGGGGCAGAAACATGGAACATAAGAGAGGAAGAGAGAAGGAGTTTGAATGTGTTTGAGATGAGGTGTCTGAGAAGTATGATGGGGGTTACTAGGCTAGATAGAGTGAGAAATGAGGAGGTGAGGAGGAGAACAGGGGTGGAAAGAGAGTTGGGAGATAGGGTTGATGAAAGAGTATTAGGATGGTTTGGACACATAAAAGAATGAGTGAAGAAAGACTAGTAAAATAGGGATGGAAGGCAGATGTGGAGGGAGTGAACATGAGGGGACGTCCTAGGATGAGGTGGATGGATGGGGTGAAGGGGGCTTTGGGGAAGAGGGGAATGTCTGTTGAGGAAGGACGTGAGAGGACAGAAGACAGGGGTGAATGAAGAATGGTTGTATATGGAGGATGTTGTGTTGCATGAGGTGGAATGGGTGGCGGGATGGGGGATGAGGTAGTATGTGTGAGCAAAATTTGATGCAGCCCAAAGGGATTTCTCCCCGTCTTCTCCTTCTATGCAATGGGGGGTCGCCGATTTAATGAAGTGGCCTTGCTGTGGATGTGCTGTGTCTTGTGACACTGCTTCTGACCCAGGGCAGTGGACAAGGTGCATGGATGACCCGTCATCCAGGAGGTGCTCAGATAAGAGGGAGGGTGGAGGGGTGTGGAGTGTATTCAGGGATGGAATGGGTGGGAATTATTTTGTGCCTTTTCCTTTTTTGGCTACCTCCCTTGTAAGGGGGGAAAAAGCCTTGGTATATATATGTATGTATATATTTATCTATTTCTCCATGACAGATTTCTTTTAATATCATCCATTTCTCTTCCATTTTTGTTTCTTTATTAAAGAAGTTTTCCCAATTCACTTTTTGAAAGAATTTTCTGAGTTTCTCAAAATCCGTTTTGTTGTACATTAGTCTTCCTTTTCCTTGTTTCTCGTTTCTTCCCAAATAAATTACCACTTTTAGTTCAACCTCAAGTAGTATGTGGTCACTCTTCCCAATTGGTGTCTTGTATTCCATTTTATCCACCATTTCAGGCTCAGACATAAATGTTAAGTCTAGTCTCAATGGTTCTTCATTATTTCCATATTTGGTATTTCCTTTTACCCATTGAGTCATTGTGTATTCAGTGGTTATATCCAGTAGTATATTTCCCCAAAGGTCCTCTCCGCCTCTCACTGTCATCTCCTCCCAACATATTTCTTTAGAGTTGAAGTCACCCATAATTACTAAGTTTCCTCCTTTCAGTATTTCATTTAATGCATGCTTTGTGTCTTCCAAAATTTTGAAATGGTCACTCTATCAAAGAATATATTTTTGGGAGCACATATATCACTACAAATTTTCTACTTTTCATGACAGTTTTCAACTTTTATCATAACCAATTCCACATTATATATTCCTCCTGTTATCTTTGTCACATTTAAGCCTTAGTCAAAAACATGATTCCTCCACCGTGTTTCTACTTTCTATTTTTCATCCAATGGTTGTATAGACCTTGTTCCACAGTATTAGGTGGTATTGGACCTTTTAATTTCATCTCTACAATTCCCATTATGTCCGGTTTCTCTGCCAAATTGAAGTTTAATTCGTTTAATCCTGAAATCATGCCGTCTATGTTGATATACATTGTTAATTTATATATATATATATACCATTTTCTCAGCCTCAGGTCTAGTACTCTCCAAGAAAAAAAATCATTCTTTTCAGTCTCTGTTCTTCTCTCGTTTTTTCATTTGCTTCATTTCTTATTGTCTTTTCTCTCTTTCCTCATCACTCATTTCTTTTTTATCCATACATTTTTGTAATTTTCACTTTTTGCCAACTTTGTTGTTTTTTATAGTACTGCTATCATTTGAGACCTTAGTTTAATTTTTAGTGGTCTATATTTTCTGTAGAGTATTGTCCCATTCTATGCACTTCTATTTCTTTTTCCATTGCTTGTCCCTCTTCTTGTATCTCACAATTTCTTTTGCCATTTCTTTTTCTTTTTCTCTTTGGTATCTAGCTACATTATATTTTTCTTTAATGCCATAAACCACTATGCTTTTTTTTTTTTTTTTTTTTTTTTTCACTGTGACCCAATTCTCTTTTTTCCGTAATTATTGTTTCTTTAGCATTTTATTCCATTTGTTGATGTATTATTTCTTTAAAAGTTATTATTTTTTTTTTTCTTGTTCCACTTTCCATTGATTTTTTATTTCTTGGAGATATGGCTCTTTAATTGTTTCTCTAATTTTCTCAGTCACCACTTGTATTCGTTCTTTTACTTCTTTTTTCAAAGCCTCATTTTTGTTTATATCTTTATTTTTCATTCTTTTGTTTTCACTTTTAATTGTTTGATTCCTTTTTTAGATCATTAAGCTCCGTTAGTTTCAGCATTCAGTTTTTTCAGTTTGTTCACCTCTCTGTATATTGCCATGTATTCAGCTTTCAGATCTATAATTTCAGTTATCAATTCTATAATCTCCTGATATCTTAGGATATTTCTAAACCTTGATTCTATTTCCAATTCTAAACCTCTACTTAGTATTCCACTTTCTGTTATAAACACTGAATTTTTTTTATTTCCCAACCTTTGAGTTGATTTCAGGGTTTCCATGTTACAAGACTTTTTAGATATGACCCCCAACAGTGATTCTACCCTGCTTACATCCAATCTTCTCTTCATTGGTTCATTACGTTTTTGTCTTTCTCCTTCATCATTCTCCATTTTTATTTTATCATTTCAGTCACTCGATAAACACAGTTCCCTATCCTGTATATAAATACAACTCTAGGTATTTCCTTCAGATTTATCATAAAAGCACTACACATCAGAGCTCGTTTCTAGCCGTCCGTTCCCGCCTGTGGTACGTACATCCATTTGAGTATGGGACAGTATAGATGTACTCTGTGTGATGGTTTCACCTATGGCAATTGGTTTACATTGCCAGGCTGATTCCGTGTTTCTACTGTTTTAGTGTGTGTGTGCGTGTACATGCACTAGGTGTTATAAGAATGGATGGTAGGAAATGTGGAGGTGACAGAAGATAATAGTTAAATAGGGTAGAATAGAATACTGAAAGGATTTGGGCACATGAAAAGAATGGGGGTAGGGATTACAAAGAGAATGTGGAAAATAGAACTGGGTAAAGTTAGCTTAAGAGATAGACCAAAAATGAGTAGTACATACATACATATACGAAAGGCTTTTTCCCCTTTACAAGGGAGGTAGCCAAAAAACAAAGGCATAAAAACCACTCCCACCTATTCCATCTCCATCCACCCCTTTCCCTCCCTCTTATCTTGTCTCCTCCTGGATGATGGGTCATCCCTGCATCTCGCCCACTGCCTCTTTTTCAGAAGCAAAAAAATTAACAAAAAATAACTTTTAGGGCATTCATGGACTTCAGGGACAGTATATGACAGGGTTGATAAGAAGCAGGTAAGTACATGTTGCAGATGTATAGAATAGGATATGTTGAGAGCAATTACAGTTTTTTTTTTTTTTTTCTTCTTTCTTTCTTCTTCTTCCCATAAATAATAGGAAATGTTCAAGAGTTATGAATGGTGTGAGGTATGTATAGGGCTGCATGATTGCGTGATGTCATGGTTGTTCAGTGTGTATATAGATGGAATGGTAGTAAATGCAAGATTGCTAAGGATAGGTTTGGAATTAGTGAGAATGTAAACAAAATTTCAAAAGAATTGAGGACTTTCCCATGGCCTATAGATATATTACATCTTTACTTTGTTAATACACATTACCACAATCTTTACTCTTTTCACTGTCAGCTCATGGTCTGTGTATAAACTATTTTCATGCTTCTATTGCATGTCATCATTTTGCAGCTCCTGTTGCAGGAGGATAAGAATGTTGCTATTTTGTTTTCACACTTGTACAAAGCAACTAAATGGTGCAAAGTGAGGAGATTGAAAGATTTCTTCTTCCACAAGAAATCAAGAATGCTTTGACTTGTCCACCTTACAAAGGGAAAAATGAGTACTGTATATATATGTATATATATATATATATATGTATACACACACACACATACACTCATTCATATATATTTACGTATATACACTCATTCATATGTTTCTAAAACAACTTTCATGACCTGCTAGAAGTTAGATGAAGTATATGAATTAATGAAAGTAAATAATTGATTAATATATTAATTAAATTAACTAATTTAATTAAAGTAATTAATTAATGAAGTAGATGAAGATGAAGTTCTTTTCTTCTGGTAATCGGCCTTCATATTCCTTGTTGAATATCAATACCACCAGTGACTCCTTGAACATCAGTAGTTATACATCCCTGTCCATTCTAACTGCCTCCATAAACAATGAAATCACACTTTTCTGAAGTCTTTCTTGTAGATCAGAACTAGTTGATGGTACTTATAATTTGTGCATCCAAAATATGGGATCAGGAATAGGAAGTTGATCCTGATGAGAATCAACTGTTATGCATATGCTGTTATATAAATTTTGTTAAATGTTATTATGTGTGAAAGAACAATTGCATCCATTAATGCAGTTGAAGGGGCATTAGTATAAATAATTGAAATTGAAAGAGTATATAAGGTTTATACATTTTCTCAGTCTTATTGGGTGTGTAAAATAGCACCTTGGATTTGAACCATCAACAGACCTATTGGTCTTTACAAGGCTGTTTTAGTATTATATATATTTTTCTAAATAAGGGTGTTTTTTTATTTAGCTGTATGAAATGTGAAAATCCATGGCTGGGCTGAAAAGAGTTATGAATAAAGAAGTATTTTGCATCATTTGAATTTAATCTTTGACCTGTAACCCAGTAATATATTTTTTTAGGAGAAATATGTCCAATATTTCCTAGTAATAAGCTTCATTTGAAGCCCTTGGAGATGTACACTACCTCAGTGCCCCTTCTATCACTCCCTTGTATTCTAATTTTCAAATAAAATACCTCAGCCTTGTCTTCATTCAAATCTGCTTTTTCCACATTTATGTTATTTGTCACAACAGTTATCACCCCACCACCTGTTCTATTCTATATGCCTCACCTCCAGCAGCTTTGGATCATCATTCCTTGGGAGCTGAGATTCCACTAAGCACAAAATAGGTTTGTCTGCCATCAAATAGTTATTTATTTCCAACCTTAGGTGAGGAAAATATGCAAAAGATTAAGAAATAGAATGAAAACAGAAAAAAATATTATTGTTTTAAAGATATAGTACAACAACAGATGCAGGAAACTGCAAAGGATACAATCGTTCAAGTAATTAAAGAAAAGGCAAATTAGGTTAGAGGTACAGTGGATAGAAAAAATGTATTATGGCACATGGACTAAAGGAAAAACATGGTCTGGTGAGGTATATGAGAGAAAAAGAACAGCAATATCAGTTCTTAAAGAAATGCAAGATGGTGACCAGGAAGTAGAGAAAGATATAGAAGTGTATAGAATGGGACAATATTCTAAGGAAAGAAATCACCGAGATTAGGTGCCCAGCATGGGCAACACCCTTCAGACCATACAAAACAAAGCATTAAAAACAATTACAGGCTGCACATGTACAACACCTACAGACCACCTATACTATGAAACAAAAGTCCTCAAAGATCACTTTGACATGAGAGGCACACAAACACTTGCTGCAGCCTCCACAAACACAGCACACCCACTACACTACATAGCAGAACAACAACACACCAAGAAATAAAAAGAAAAAGAAAAAAATATATCACACACAAATACTCTCTTCTCTACCAAATACCAGCCTCCGGAAACATATTCATAATCACATCACTCACTGCTCCATTAACACCCTAAAAGACAACACATTGCTGCATGCCAGACCCCCAGATATCCATCCCTCTGAATCCTCTTTCCCACAAAAGGACAGAGTCCACCTGGCTAGACTGCGATGTGGCCACCACCCAGCCCTTCTAAGCTACCAGAAGAGACTGGATGACCGCATTGTGGACAAATGCCCAGGATGGAAAACTTCACCCCATACTATTCAACATGTCATGGAAGACTGCATTATACACAATCACGCATGCAAACAACACAACATACACTCCATAAAGGATTTGTGGGAAAACCCTGTTTCAGCCGTGGCATTCCTTGGGGAGACAGGACTGTTCAGACAGACAGTCTAGGGAACAACAACCCCTAAAGGTAAAACTAAAATCACAAATGGTAGTAGAAGACATATTAGAAAAAACAAGTAAATTGGCAAGGAGCAAACATTACAAGATATGGATAAAAAGAGAAATGAGTGTTGAGGAAATAGAAGACACTAAAAGGTGAAATTAAGGAAAAAATGCAAAGAAAACAGAGACTGAAAGCAAGGAATTCTATTGGAGGGTCATAGACATGATGGAAATCTATAATGAAGGAGTGAATTGGTACATACCAAGACAGAAACAAGAGGTGTACTTTAAATGCTGGTTCAACAGAAGGTGCAGTGAGGCAAAAGATAGAAGAAACAAAGCTTGGAAAAGATGGAGAAAATATAAAAAAAAAAAAATGGAAAATGGCGAACATATATCAAATACAGAAATGAATATGTAAAAGTGTGCAGAGAGGAAAAAAGAAAATATGAAAGATATAGAAAAATGTAAAGATGAACCCAAACTATTCTATAGATATGTGAATGGCAAACTTAAAAATAAACAGGAAATGGTGAAACCACGCCAAGGAAATACAGAATACATAGATCTGGAAATGGCCGAAGTCATAAACAATCACTTCAAATTGGTTTTCACTAGAGAAAAAGTACAGCATTGGGACAAAGGAAGTGAAGTGTTATCTCCCCCATGAGGGAATGATAATAACACAAAAAGAAATGATGGATCAATTAATGAGCCTTGAAGGTAGGAAATCACATGGCCTGGATGAAATTTCAAACTGGATACTAAAAGTATGCAAAGAACTAATAGACAAAATATACAATATAATAAGTTGCTCACTCAAAGAAGAAAATCACCAAAGGACTGGAAAAATGCCAACATTGTACCAATATATAAAGGAGAAAACAAGAAAGAGTAACTAATTACAGACCAGTCTCCAGAACAAGCACTGTAGCCAAAATTTGTGAGAAAAATATCAAGAATAGATGGATAAAGCACCTGGAAGAAAACAATATAATAAATTCGAGACAATTTGGATTAAAACAAGGAAGATCATGTACCACAAATTTTATCTGTTTCTACTCAAGACTAATTGATATAATACAAGAAAGGGATGGATGGGCCTATTGTGCTTTCCTAGACTTACAAAAAGCTTTCAACAAAGTACCACAAAAAAAAAAAATTATTTTAAAAAATTGGAAAACCTAGGAAGGATACAAGGCAACCTACTAAACTGGATGGAGGATTTCCTGTATGGTAGAAACATGAGAGTAGTGCTTAGAGAAAAGTGTTCAGGTTGGGAGGTGTTTAGTGGAGTTCCGTAGGGATCAGTATTGGCTCCAATGTTCGCTATTTATGTGAATGACATGGATAAAGCTGTGGAATGTTACACAAGTTTCTTTGCAGACAATGCTAAATTTTTTAGGGAAGTAAAAACTGAGACAGACTGAATCAATACAGAGAGACCTAAACAAGATTTGGAAATGGAGTCAGAAGTGTGATGTGGACTTAAACATTAAGAAATATAGCATAATGGAGTTTGGAAAAGTAAAAAGAAAAAAAAAAGTATCATGACAATATACATTTGGAACTAAGGAAGTAAAAAATGGATCTGAAAAAGACCTAGGAGTAATTATCTCAACTGATAAACAAACAAACAAAATTGTTGGAGAATGCTATAACTTGCTAAGATCAATAAAAGTGGCATTTACTTAAACGAAGAAATGATAAAAAAAAAATATTAGTCACACTAATAAGGCCTACACTGGAGTATGCTGTGACATTATGGTCACCCAGTACCAAAAAGAATATAAAGAAAATTGAACAAATCCAGAGAGCAACCACAAAAATGGTCCCAGCACTTTCAAACTTGTTATATGAAGAGAGAGTGGCTAAATTGAAGTTACCAACTTTGCCCAACTTTGTAATAAAGAAGAGAGGTGACCTACTGACCATCTACAGAATCATGAAAGGCACAGAAATGCTTGATAGAGAGGACTTACTAAATTGGGACAAGAGAAACACAAGAGGACATAGAAAAAAAAACTCAAAAATGGGTAGTTATAGAAGGGATCTGAAGAA
The DNA here is from genome assembly GCF_046742065.1 of Oratosquilla oratoria. Lineage (NCBI taxonomy): Eukaryota > Metazoa > Arthropoda > Malacostraca > Stomatopoda > Squillidae > Oratosquilla > Oratosquilla oratoria. The sequence goes on from NC_134777.1 coordinate 53,462,808, forward strand.
GAAAAAAACATACAAACACTGGAGTGTTAGGGAGCTGTCGGAGCTGCAGGGAGGTGTCATGCAGGTGTAGGAGATCCTCGTCGTTACCCTGGGAGGCAGCAATGCGGGCATAGTCAACGTGGTGGTGATTGGGGAGGATGCTGGAGGTAATTCTGGACAAGGCATCGGCCACTTGGTTGTCCTCTCCCTTGATGTACTCGATGTGAGTATCAAATTGGGATAGGAATGACCCTTCCCGAGAGACTTGGTGAGTGGTGGTCGGAGATCCTGTCCATTGTATGGGCGAGCAGTTTGTGGTTGGTAAGGATGGTAAATGGCCGGCCTTCTAAGAAATAGAGGAAGTGCTTCACAGCTGAAAATATGGCCAGAAGCTCCCTGTCGGATGCACTATAGCGCATTTGGGAAGTATCCAGTCGTTTGGAGAAGAATGCAATTGGCTGGAGCTGTCCATTGACCCTCTGCTGGAGGACTGCGCCTATCGGTGGTAAGGAAGGTGGGGGCATGGGCCACTGGGTAGGACAGGCGGGCAGCCTGTGCAATAGCAGCCTTGACCTGCCCAAATGCTTGGGTAGCTTCAGGAGACCACTTCACGGGTACGACCGACCGCTTGGAACGGTTCTTGGTGAGGTCGTTCAGTGGTGCGAGTTTGGCGGCTGTATCGGGGATGAATCTATGAAAGTAGTTGACAATCCCTAGGAATTGGCGCAGGATCTTGACGGATGTTGGCTGTGGGAAGTCTATGATGGTATCCACCTTCTGAGGGAGAGGGTACAGGCCTGCTGTTGAGATGCGTTGTCCGAGGAAGTCGAGCGATGACACTCCTAGGAGGCACTTAGACGGGTGGATACGGAGGCCATACTCTTGCAGTCGGCGGAGGTGTTGGTCGTGATTGTCAGAGGCCACCAATATATCATCGATGTAGACGGTGACGAAGTTGAAGTCTCTGAGGGCGTGGTCCATAAACCGCTGGAACGTCTGGGCAGCATTACGCAGGCCAAACGACATCATTTTCCACTCGAAAAGACCGAACGGCGTGACGATTGCTGTCTTCTGGATGTCCTCTGGTGCCACAGGAATCTGGTGGAACGCCCTAACCAGGTCGATCTTGGAGAAGACTTGCTTCCCGGAGAGCTTGAAGTGGAAGTCTTGGGAGTGCGGGATGGGATAGCGGTCGGCCTTGGTGATGCGGTTAAGTTGGCGATAGTCGCCGCAGGCCCGCCACTGGTTGGGTGGTGGAGGTGGCTTGGGGACCATGTGGAGTGGCGATGCCCACGCACTCTCCGATGGGCGGATGATGCCTTGGTCAAAGAGGTCTTGGAATTCTTGTTTGGCGGCGACCAACTTCTCTGGGGACATGCGTCGAGGCTTGCTGTAGACCGGCGGGCCGATTGTTTGAATGTGATGCACAATGTTGTGGGGACGGGTAGTGGTGGCCTTGCATGGAGACGTCAGCTGAGGAAAATCTTGCAGGATGCGTGTGTATTCGCCAGCTGGCTGAAGGGAAGATACTTTAGAAGAGGCGTTGGTGGTGGTTCCTGGTATGCGTCTTGTTGCATGGTACAAGCAGTTATCCTTGGCGCTGACTGCCATTTTGTAGTATTGTAGGAAGTCGTAGCCAAGAATGGATTGATGGACATCTGCGATAACGAAGGTCCAAGGGAACTTACCATTCTGGAGGTCCAGGACGCTGTAGTGGCTGCCGTACGTGGCGATGGGTGTACCGTTGGCTGCAAGCAGGTCGTACGACGGAAGGCTTGTACCTTGGCTCGGGTCTCCCGTCGGAGGCATGATGCTGACGGCTGAGCTAGTGTCCACCAGGAGCGATAGGCCAGTATGACTATCGCGCACTGAGAGGAGGGTGTGGGCCTGGTTAGCGGGGGAGGGAGTGCTTACCGACCCCCGCGTCTGGAGTTTCCCGACCAGCTACAAGGTTGTGTACACTTGAGCGCCTTGTTGCCGAAACGGGTATGGTACCAGCAGGGGCCACTATCCTGTCCCGGTGTGAACTAGCCAGCTCTCCAAGTCATGGGAGAAACTTGGGAGTTTAACCCGTGAGTTTGCCATCTTCCTGGTTGTCCTCACTCGGGGACACACTTTGTTGTGATATGGTTCGGACAAGCCAGGGAAATGAAACTCACGATAACACTACGCACTCGGCTTTTAATTAACTCTAAACTCGTAAAGGGAGAACCTAGGAGCAAAGGGGAACTTGAAGATTGGAGATGACTGTTGCCTGGAGAAGAATACTGCTTGATGGGGAGAGCTGCTTGAAGGGAAGAGCTGCTTGGAGAGAGGAGCTGCTTCAAGAGAGGAGCTGCTTCAAGAGGAGTGCTACTTGATGAGGAGAGCTGCTTGTAGAGGAGAGCTGCTTGAAGATGTCGTGTCCTGGAGTGAATTGCGACTTGCTAGGTAAGACCACTCGCTTGCGCGGGATCTTTTTTTTTTTTTTTTTTTTTTTGGGGGGGAGGGGGGATGCCTGTAAGAAAATGAAAAGATAGTAGTGTATAAAATAGGGCTTTTGCCATCGGGCGATTCAGCGAGCAATTAGGGGCGGTTGGTGGTCGTGGCTCAGGAGAAATGGGCAGGGAACTCGGACGCCGACGGCCGGGATTAGAATCACAAAATGGTGGGAAGCGTAGTAGTAAAGGTGGAAAAACGGAAAAATCTTTAGTGGGAGATAAACTGAAATGAGAAGATGTAGTAGAAGAGAAAATTAGAAAGGAAGCTAATTTTAGTCGAAGAAAAAGTACGTGTAGATGTTTGTGCGTGGGGTGTGGTTATGTTCGTGAGAGGTGTGTGTATGTATCTTACGGGAAGTGAGTAGAGTTCACTACCCGCGTGTAGAGCGCATTCCTGATTAGCCCAAGGTTAAGGCATAAGCGTCCCTGTTTAGACCCAGGTTGGGCTTGAGCGATGAGCGAGCGATGTCCGAAGCGTAGTCAGGAGAGTGGATCCAATGGTGCGAGAGTGGGTGGGTGGGCAGGCGGGCGAGTGTCGTTTTATCTTTCTCCTTCCAAGCACAACTCTGAAAGCAGAGAATTAGGTGACTAGGGAATTGTGTGTAAATGTCATAAGTGTAAACCCACTCGCCAGCGTCAGCAGAGACCAGGCCTTAGGTGCGGGCCGGACGACAAGAGAGGCTCCCCAATTCCTCTCTCGCGACTAGCCGTCGAAGAGTTAAGGGCTCTGAATTAGAGTTGAGTTGTGGGCCTCTGCTAAGCGAGCGAGCAGGTGTGCATGTATCTCTTTTCATCCAAGCACAACTCTGAAAACAGAGGATTACGTGACTTGGGAAATGTGTGTATTTGTCTTTGGTGTAAACCCGCCTGCCGTCGCCAACGAAGAGGTCAGCCTTGGGCCAGACCGGCAGCAGCAAAGGAGACAAGTCTCCTCGCCACCACCGGCCGGCGAAGATTGCTGGACGCTTGTCGAGAGAGCTGGAGTGAAGAGCGACGTCCGACCTCTAGGAGCGCTGTGTTGAACTTGCGACTTGCAAGGTAAGACCACCCGCTTGCGTGGGATCGGTTTTTGTGGGAGGGGAAGAATGTCTGTAAGAAAATGAAAAGATAGTAGTGTATAAAAGAGGGCTTTTGCCACCGGTCGATTAGGGATATCTATTTCGTGGCGTCGTGGCCTTGGAGGTATGGGCAGGAGACTTGGGGTTGGAGACTGCGATTGATGTGTAACCCTGAGGTTACGTGGAATATCTATTCTTCTTATCCTCATCCAACAAAGTTAGAAAATGAGTAAGAGGCTTAGTCTTAGGGAAAGATAGAGAAATTTGAAATAATTTTAGTGGTAGGTAAACTGAAATGAAAAGATGCACAGGGTGAGGCAGAGCAACTTGCTTATTTAAATATGGCACCCTGAAGCGATGGTTGCTTCGAGGAGGGTGGGGGTAGGCACATTCGAAAGGACGGGACGTAAAGTTGTACTGGGCCGCTTTTTCAGTTAGCCTCATGGAGTGGACGAAAGTGGGGCGCGCGTTCTTTGTTGAGGTATGCTTTTCCAGCGGTCGCTCAATCATAGCCACGTAACTTGTATTTCAATATTGGGCCCCATAGTCGTGTTCCTGCCCGGCAGTTGATAGTTTCATAGGTAAACAACTTAAGGGAAAATGGTGATGTGAAAAAACAAACAAACAGACTGGCATTCCACAAACAGTAAGGTCACCCCAAAACCTTGTCGCGATAAGGCTTTCTGATTTGCGATCCCCTTAACGCTCTGCCCGCAAACATGCAGCTGCTGTTAGGTTGTCTACTCGTTCTGTGAAGCGAATCCTTCATGAAGAACTAAAATTTCATCCCTACAAATTGGCTGTGGTGCAGGAACTTAATCCACGCGATTTTGTTGCTCGAGAAAATGCATGTGAGGCGCTTCTTGGCATGCCTCACGACACACTTGTTTTCTTCAGTGATGAGGTTCACTTCCATCTTTCGGGATCAGTAAATAAGCAGAACATGCGCTATTGAAGCCCTAATAACCCCAGACAACTTCTTCAGCGTCCCCTACATTCACAACGTGTAACTGGTGTGCATTATCGCGAGTTGGGATAATTGGTCCATGTTTTTTTTTTTTTTTTTTTTTTTTTTTTTTTTTTTTTTTTTTTTTTTTTTTTTTTTTTTTTTTTTTTTTTTTTTTTTTTTTTTTTTTTTTTTTTTTTTTTTTTTTAAGAAAACAAACAGGCAGTTTCGGTGACTTCTGACTGTTATGTCCACATGATTCAGGAGTTTTTCCTTCCAACACTCAACCAGATGGATGTGGGAGATGCATGGTTCTAGCAGGATGGTGCCACGGCACACACATCGAGTGTGTCAATGTCTGTTTTGCGGTAACACTTCCCAGGACGCCTCATCTCCTTGAGGGGCGATCTGCAGTCGCCAGATTTAGCACCCTGCGACTATTTTTTTATGGGGCTGTCTAAAATCATTTGTTTACAACAATCGTCCTAGGACCCTGGCTCACTTGAAGAACAACATTCGTCAAGCTGTCGCCAACATACCCGTCGATGTGCTGGACAGAGTTGGACGAAACTTCCAATTTCGATTAACGCAGTGTATTGAGAATAAAGGATGCCATCTACCTGATATAATATTTAAAACTGGGAAAACAAAAAATTTAAATGTTGAACTTGATGTTCAAAAAATTAAATATATATATCTGCATTACTTTCGTTTTAATTGACTTTCCAAATAAGCAAGAGAAAGTTGAAAATGAAAATAATTTCAGTAGAAGAAAAAGTTTATGTAGTTGTGTTAGTTTTGTTTGCGGTATGGTTTTGTGTGTATTCTACACATAGAGGGCTGATGCCTCCAACGTGTATGCTTATAGCCTGTCAATTAATGGGCTACATGCAATATTGTTATCATTATATTCATCATCATCATCATCATCATTATCATCATTATTATTATTATTAATATTATTATCATCATTATTATTATTATTATTACTATTATTATTATTTATCATTATTATTATTGTTATTATCATTATTATTATTATTATTAATTATTATTATTAATTATTATTATTATCATTATTATTATTATTATTATTGTTATTATTATTATTATTATTATTATTATTATTATTATTATTATTATTATTATTATTATTATTATTATTATTATTATTATTATTATTATTATTATTATTATTAATTATTAATTATTATTATTATTAATTATTAATTATTATTATTATTGCGGTGTTGATTCTGCCGTCTCGGCTTGGTCCCCCTCCTTATAAAGGAGGCTGGTGCGGTACCAGGCGAATTTTCCGGGCTCCTGATTGGTCCGCTTAGTTTCGGTGTGGACGCCTTTGCTAACTATGCTTACCAACTATAGGTAGGCCTAGGTCGAGTCGTATGCCGACCGGTCTCCGGCGAGTTTTCCAAGCTCCTTACTCGTCAGTTGCCTTGCGGTCGAACGTCCTTGCTGACTACGCTTGCCAACTATGGGTCATATAAAAGCCTATGTCGGAATGTGTCACGGCCAGTCTGGTTTAGACCAGTGGCGCGTCGTCACACTCTAAAGTCTATTCAGAAAAATTGTATTTTTGAATAACAGAGAACTATTAAGCCAAAATGCATAAAGATGTATTGTTATATATTTACTTGTCAAAATACACAAAAAATAAAATCTATAAACGATTCGTTTGGTTATAAATTGCTGAGGAGTAAGTGGGAGCAAATCTGTCCACCCATTTTTGCACTTGTAAGCAGGTAAAATCGACTGTCTACGGACGCCCGGACGATTTACTCCCATATTACTCTCGCTCAATTTCTGTTGTATAAACTTTGCTGTTTCAAAAAAATAGATATTATTTTTAGTTCAATTTTATATAAGATATAAAAAAATAAAATAAAAAATCAATTAATTTGCTCTTAACATTTACTCCGGCTTCTGCTGTTGTTTTAAAAGCATTGGCATCGGCATCAGCAAAATATTGCCGATGCCGAATCCCATTGTGAAAAATAAATAAATAAATGAATAAATAAAAAGCCGATGCCAATTCATCAAAAAAGCGCCGATTCTTGCTGTTGCCGATTAATCGGCATACCCTTAATTTCATCTCAAACATGAAACAGTGAAACTACGCCTAGGAAATATAGAATACACAGAGGATACAGAAATGGCCAAAGTCATGAGTAAGCACTTCAAGTCAGTTTTCACCAGAGAAAATGTAAAACCTTAGGATGAAAGAGGAGAAGTACCCCCCCCCCACCACCACCACATGAGGGAAATAAGAGTATTGTGGAAAGAAATAATGGGCCAAATAGTGAACCTTGATGTCAAGAAATCGCATAGCCCGGATGGAATAGCATATTGAATACTAAAAAATGTAAAGAACTAATAGATCAAATATATAACATTACAAGTTCTTCACTCAAGGAAGGAATAACACCAGAAGACTGGGAAAATGCTGATATAATACCAATTTATTAAGGAGGAAATAAGGAAGACCCAATAAATTACAGACTGGTTTCCCTTATAAACACGGTAGCCAAATTTTGTGAGAAAGTTGTAAAAATAGATGGATAAAACATCTGGAGAACAATATACTAAATCCGAGACAATTCAGTTTTAGACAGGGAAGATCATGTACCACAAATTTGATCTGTTTTTAGTCAAGACTACTGGATATAATACAGGAAAGGGATGGATGGGCTGGTTGTGCCTCCCTATATCTACAAAAAGCTTATGACAAAGTCCCTCACAAAAAAACTATTAAGAAATCTGGAAACCATATGAGGATTACAAGGTAAACTACAAAAATGGATGGAGGACTTTTTGCACGGAAGAAAAATAAGGGTAGTGCTCATAGAGAAAAGTTCTACTTGGGAAGAGGTGATTAGTGGAGTTCCACAAGGATCAGTATTGGCTCCAGTAATGTTTGTTATTTATGTGAATGACATGGATGAGGGTGTGGAATGTTACATGAGCTTCTTTGCAGATGACACAAAACTGTTAAAAAGAGTACTGAAACGGACTGTAACTCACTGCAGAGAGATCTGAACAGGGTTTAGGAATGGAGTTAGAAGTGGGAAGTGGACTTCAACATTAAGAAATGTCGGAAATGGAAATTGAAAAAAGTGAATATATATATATATATATATATATATATATATATATGTATATACACATTTATATATACATATATATATATATATATATATATATATATATATATATCAGGACAATATAAAATTGGTGCAAAGGAAGTAAAGAAAGTGGAATCTGAAAAAGACCTGGGAGTAATCATCACAAAGGATATGTCCCCTGACAAACAGATAAACAAAATTGTCGGCGAAACCTATAACTTGCTAAGATCAATAAAAGTGGCTTTTACTTGGATGAAGAAATGGTAAAGAAAATACTAGTCACACTGATAAGGCCAAAATTGGAGTATGCAGCGACACTATGGTCACCCAGTACTAAAAAGAATATAAGGAAAATTGAGGGAATCCAGAGAGCAACTATGAAAACACTATCAAAACTGTCATATGAAGAAAGATTGCCAAAACTAGAATTACCGACTCTGGAACAAAGAAGAGAAAGAGATGACTTGTTGACCATCTACAGAATTATGAAAGGTATGGAAGTCCTGGATAGAGAAGACTTACTAGATTGGGATAAGAGAAACACAAGAGGACGTGGAAGCTCAAAAAGGACAGTTATAGAAGAGACCTGAAAAAGAACAGCTTTCCCCACAGAGTGGTAGATGTATGGAATACACTTGACGAAACGATAGTGTGTACAAAACAATACACGAATTTAAGGACACATTAGACATGGCAAGATACAGAGACGGTTACCACGAGCATAGCTCCCCTTCCCATAAGATATAACTAGAAAAATACAAGGACCAACCTTATCTATTCTACAGATATATAAATGACAAACTAAAAGACAAACACGAAATTGTGAAACTGCGCGAAGGAAATAAAGAATATATAAATGATACAGAAATGTCTGAAATTATGATCAAGCATTTTAAATTTGTATTCACAATTGAAGACTCACAAAATTGGGATGAAGGACAAAGAGAAAAATTCCCTCAATGAAAGAAATAACGGTCACACAGAAAGAAAGAAAAAAAATGTTAGAAAGTCACATGGGCCGGATGGAATTGCAAATTGGATACTGAAAGAATGTATAGATGAACTAACGGACAAAATACACAAGATAATTGATTTCTCATTCAAAGAAGGAAAAGTACCACTAGATTGGAAAAATGCATACTCTTACCGCCTTCCCAACTACACTCAACAAACTGATCCCTCTAAAACTACTACACTCACACTTGTCCCCTTATCCCTCATAAAGTGGAGCTATACAGACATTCCTCTAGTCCTCAGGCACTCTACCCTCTCTTAAACAAACAATAAACAATCTCACCAGTCAGTCTACCATCAGTGTATCCCCCTTTTTGAGACAGTCCGCATGACACCTATCCAATCCAGGTGCCTTACCTGCTCTTATCATTTCAATGACTGCTTTCACCTCATCTTTTCTTATTTCTCCTCCATTTTCCTCATTCAATACTGTCATTTTCTTAGCTCCTTCCACTACAACTACCTTTCTCTCCCCTCCTTCACATTTAGCAACTCCTTAAAATACTCTGCCCATCTTCCTACCACCGTCTCTTCCATTGTCATCTCTCCATCTGCACCTTTTACCTTTTCTTCTCTACTTGATTCACCTTCTCTTCCTTTCTTAATTTCCTTCTAAAAAATATTTTTATTACTTTCAATAATTTTGGTCATACTCTTACCCCATTTCACAGCTGCTCTCCTCTTTGCCTCATTTATCTTATGTTGTCATCAATCCCTTGGGGTTATATGTGGCAGGGAATAGAGAAGAGTAGAGATCAATTATAGTGTACAGACAAATAAATGCCTTGGGGGGTAATGAAGTCTTAAGAGAAAAATGTATGCGGGGATAAATGCAAAAGGAAGGTTGTATGAAGGAGTGACCATGCCAACAGCACTGTATAAAATGGAGACTTGTAATTTGAAGGAGACAGAAAGTAAGAGCCTGTATTTACCTAATTGTGTTTTAGATGAAGTGTTTGAAGGAGTATGGCAGGTGAAATAAGAATGCGATTGGAGTGAGAAATGTGGAGAGGTGGAAAAAGTAGAACAAAGAGTAGAAAGCAGAAGTAGGTTGAAGGGAAATCCAAGGATAAAGGGAGCACAGACAAGAGGAATATTTGTTGATCAAGAAAGAGGATGTTCTTGTATGCTCCATAAATTTTTGGAGTATTTAAGGTGGTGGGGTGTGGTCTTGCCATACAATGAAGTGGAGGACCACCTCTAGCTGTCGAGTCCTGCTGTGGAAGCGCTATTTATTCCATTGCCATTTATCTTATGGCGGAGGGGCAGTGATAACCCAACTATGAGGTATTGAGATGGGAGGGACAAGAAATAGGTCTTGGGCTATATGTTTGACTCGGTCAATCCCCCCCCCCTCCCTGTCATGTTAATTTTTGGACGTAGATATTGTCGACGTCGCGGGTGCTAGCTATTGCAAGAGTTCAAATGTTAAAACTCCCAACCATTAACGCAAGACTTATCCGATCCTAACTTTACACAATGTATATTACATGAAATTTACGTAAGTTGACGTAATCAAAAGATTAGGCATTGACATAAGCTAATGTTGTATAAGATGACACTAACATCTGGTCATTTTATTGCCAAGAACATAGGTCTGCCTATATTTCTATTGGGGCATAAGCAGCTAAATTGTAACTTTTTTTTTCCGCCGTTTTAAACAAAATAAGACAGGCAATGATATAGGCAAATTAATATATGTTCATTACTGCTACTTTATATGTTTGTCCTGTAGACTTTTGGTTACTATATGCCGAATAAAATAAATTGGTAATAGCCAGAACCAAATCCTTCTAGTGACCTTATTTTCTCTTGCTCGGCAGAAGGCACTAGAAAATCGAAAAATTACGCAGATTTCCTCGAGGTTAAATGGAAAATACTTTAATGAAAGACAGAAACTAAATATGGTAAAACACCTTTTGTGTAGTCTCTTGATCCTTAATACATGTTTTAACAGGAATTTTTTTTTTTGTTTTTTGTTTTTTGTTGGGAATAGACCACTGTCCCATTTAAAGTTTATTTTTAAAGGTAGAGAGGGATTTAGGGAGTAAGTAACCTGAAAAAATAAACATGGCTATGGCACGCCGTCTATTTTTCATATATCTATGTATTAGTTTATCTTTGTAAGAGGATGATTTTCTCCTGTTTCGTTATAGAATTCTGTTGATACTGTGTATATATATTTTTTCTTGCCTTATTACTCCCCTCCGAACTCAGGGCTACCAACTAATGTCAGTCCGCCATCAAGTGGCGTAGGCGATATTGTGTGGCGATATTTCGGCGTAAAAAGTGGTGCAGTCAGCTGAGCTGGCTGAGTTATCCGAACCAATGTCGATTGATGAAAATATTAAGAGAGAGATGGACGACTTAAAAAGTTGCGATAAAGAAGAATGTGAAGACTCTTTAGAGGAGCCGGTTGTTAAGAAGAGACGATCTGCTGGATCATCACGAGCTAAGCGTCGCTTTAGTCTGAAATGGCTTCAGCATGATGACGTGAAAGACTGGGCAATGCCAAATGCCACAGACAGTAGTTATACAAAATGCAGATACTGTGGAAATCTAATTCGGGCTCATTTAGCTGACATGAAAGCTCATTCACGGTCAAAAAAACACAAGCGAAGGAAAACAGAATACATCGCAAATGGGAGTACCATTTCGGACGATATTGTTCTTTTTCAGGCTAAACGGCAGCGTCGTTCAAATGGTACGTTCTTATAATATCTGAATGACAACGGCAACGTGTAAGTTCTCAATCGTTTTTACTGCATGTTTGAAATTGGCGGTAGCTTGATCAAGTTGGCGAAGAGAAATATTGGTAGCACTGGTAGAGTCTGGCGTATTTTGGGCGTTTCGGAGTCGTTTTGGCGATTTTGCAATGTAGTTGAAATTGGAAGTGGAATAAGTCAGTATGTAGACGAAATACAAAACCTCTTGTCCCTAAATATTTATTAATATGTAATAAGATAAGAGCGTCAGACTGCTCACCTTAAGAGGTTGGTTTCCAGAAGAATATACGAACAACGTTTTTCCGAGAAGGGGGTGGTCAAAAACCCGGCAAAATTCTAGAATCTCGTAATCATTTCGGTTGTCCAATAACTACTAAACTTATGTTAACTTATCTAACCAAATGTAACAATTCCACAGTAAAATAGATCTTTAAAATTCAAAGATAAGAGAAGTGAAATTCTTTGCATGATATTGAAATAGAACAGAAAATCCATTTGACCACTCTTACAGAAAGATAAGATGATTAAAAGGACATTACGTACACACTATAACTTTAACATCTGCAACTTCTAACCCAGTTTAACCTAACCTAGTTGTCCGTAGCTATAGTTACACTTAAAACGAGTACGATTTACATGTGTACTCAGAGACCTGATAGAACAATGCGAAAAGTAAATAACCTTTTAAATTCTTATTATACGTGAAAATGTGCTAACTAGGACAATATACCTAGTTAACATATTGCGGTAAGGGTATTGGGGACTTGACTCCAATTAAATATCACTGCCAGAGTCGGGAAGAAGGAGAGTAAGCTTGTACTTTTATGCATACAAAACCATAAATGATTGGACGTGTATGCTTAAGGGTACTGTGTATTCCAAAGACCACCATATTCTGAGGAAGCTCTTCCTGGTATTTTAATTATAAGGAGTACCCTGCAATTTGGTGTTGTTTGGGCCTCCATTCTACCCTTGTATGAAATGCTTAATTTTTTACATCAACATTGGGGCCATTACTATTTGTTTGCAGTAATCTTGTCTTCCAACTAATTCCTTTGCAAGAAATAAGATGTCATTTTCAGAGATCAGGCTTTCAGGGCTGCACTTGTTGGGGGAGGTAGGATAGGGGAGTGGGTAGTTTGCTAGCTGGAAGGTTGATGGGTGACTGACATCTGGGATGGTACTCATAAGGAGAGGCCTATCCCTCTGTTGAATTTGTGTGTCCACAGGATGTGTACAAATAATTTCAACTGTACTTGCCTATGCCTCCACAGCATGGTTCCTTGCAGTTAAGAAAAACATATACCAAAGGCTTTTTCCCCCTTACAAGGGAGGTAGCCAAAAAACAAAGGCATACAAACCATTCCATCCCCAACATATTCCACTCCCATCCACCCCCTTCCCTCCTCCTTATCTTGTCACCTCCTGTATGACAGGTCATCCCTGCATCTTGCCCACTGCCCATGGTCAGAAGCAGTGTTGCAAGACACAGCACATCCACAGCAAGGCTGTTTCATTAAATCGGCAAGCCCCCTCTCTATTTCCTCATTCAGAAAAGGAGAAGACAGGGAGAAATCACTTCGGGCTATGTCAATTTATTTCTCACACACACTCCCTCATCCCCCATCCCCCACCCACTCCCCCTCATGCATCACATCATCATCCCTACACAACCATTCTCCACTCACCCCAATCTTCTATCCTCTCCTGTCTTTCCTCAATAGACATTCCCCCTTTTCCCAGTGCCCCTTTTACCCCATCCATCCCTCTCATCCTAGGTCACCCCCTCATGTTCACTCCTTCCACCTCTGCCTGCCACACCTTTTACTAGTCTTTCTTCACTCATTCTTTCCATGTGTCCAAACCATCCTAATATTCTTTCATCAACCCTATCTCTCAACTCCCTTTCCGCCCCCATTCTCCTCCTCACCTCCTCATTTCTCACTCTGTCCAGCCTAGTAACCCCTGTCATACTTCTCATGCACCTCATGTCAAACCCATTCAAACTCCTCCACTCTTTCTCTCTTATGTTCCATGCCACAAATTGAGTCCCTCATTCTCAATATCCAGAGTGAGCCAGATATTTTTTCATATGCCTGGCAGCAAGACCAAGGTTGGCTGCCATCAGGGCATGCAGTGTTTCCAGGGTTAGTGCTGTTTGAGATTCAACAAGGGAGGATTACGTTCCTGGAGCTCCATGCTTTGCCTTTGATTTTAGGTAAATTCACAGTGGTTTGGCATCTGTGTTGCTGGCTATGGGTAGTGGATGTGAAATTGAACATGACAAGACTACTACTATAGTGGCACTGTTTAAGGCAGGGCAATTGGTGAAGGAAATCTCAGGAAATACAGGAGTTACAGTGCAACACTGGTTGTTACCTTTCAAGGATGGTGGGGGGGGGGGTCACTACCTACCCCATGTCAGCAATGTGGCAGACCCAGGAAATTCACACCACACACTTTAAATGTTATTAAGCTAAACAAATTCAGCAGGAAAACCCTAAGTTATTAGGTGGTGTGTCTCTTTGCACAGTGTGACACTACTCCCCCCCCCACCATCCTTGAAATGTAACAACCAGAATTGCACTGAACACACTGTAACTTTTGTATTTTCTGAGATTTCCTTCACAGAATTGCCTGCCTTAAGCAGGGCCATTATAGCAGCAATCTTGTCACATTTGATTTCATGTCCACTAACCATGGATGGCAACACAGATGCCAAACCACTGAGAATTTATGTAAAATTGAAGGCAAAACACAGAGCTCCAGAAACGTAATCCTCCCCCTGCTGAATCTCAAACAGCACAGAGCCTGGAAACATTGGTCTCACTGCCAGACATATGAGAAAATACCTGGCTTGCTCGGGATGTTGAGGGTGATGGACTTGCAATTTGTGGCATGAGTATTGACGTCAGCATTATCGCATCCAAACTTATGGTGGTTATGGTATGAGGATGTCAGCATTGGCTTAATGATTATATTTATTTTGTAGCTGAGTGACCCTCTTTGTGAATAGGCTTGGTCACTTTTTCAATGGTTACAAATATTATGAGTGAAAGAGAACTGAGTATAACAGATGTACTTTTATATTTTATAATGCACATATTGTGATGCATCATCATATGTCAAGCAGCTAATATATTTACCTAGTTATATCTTACAGGAAGGGGAGCTATGGTCTTGTTGTCCTGTCTGTATTTTGCAGTATCTAAATTGTTCATAAATTCGTGTATGATTTTGCACACACTATCATTTTGTCCACTGTTCCATACATCTACCACTCTGTGGGGAATGCTGTTCTTTTTCAGGTCTCTTCTATATCTGTCCTTTTAGAATTTCCTACCATGTCCTCTTGTACTTCTCATATCCCAATTTAGTAAGTCTACTCTATCAAGGACTTCCATACCCCTCATGATTCTATAAATGGTCAACAATTCTCCTCTTTCTCTTTTTGTTCCAGGGTCAGTAACTCATTTTGACAATCTCTTTGTATGACAGTTCTGTAAGTGTGGGGGCCATCTTTGTAGTTGCTCTTTGGATTCTTTCAATTTTCCTTATATTCTTTATGGCACTGGGTGACCATAGTGTCACTGCATACTTTAGTCTTGGTCTTATCAGTGTGACTAGTATTTTTTTAACCAAGGATTACAAAGGTAGAGCATGCCAACAGGAGACCTTTTGGTCCATAACTAGGTTGGATGTGAAAAAATGATAATGATGAATAAATAAATAAAATATAATATAAATAATAATAAGTAAAATAAATGCATAAGTATAGTTAATAAACAATCAGGTAAATAGTAGATAATAATAAATTGACATATAATTACTAATAAATGTGAATCAAGCAAATAATAATAAACAGACAAATTATAACAAAACAAATAATATAAAATAGATGACAGTCATTACAGCATCTTGCTTAGGTGTTTATCTAAATGATTCTTAAAGCTTTGAACTGAACTACATTGCACTGCCTCAGCAGGAAGTTTATTCCATTCATTAACTACATGGTTGGCAAAGTTGTTTCTACCCACTTCCAAATTAAATCTATTTCCTGATGGTTTGAGACCATTGTTTCTTGTCCGATTCTCATTCATTGTGAAAATTTTGACACTTGATGTTGTCAATTACCTTTAGAATCTTAAAAACCTGTATCAAGTCACCTCTGAGCCTATGCTTTTTTAGGGAAAACAGATTCATATGTTTTAGTTGACTTTTGTATTATGTATTTCTTATATATGGAATCAGTTTTGTGGCTTGCCATTGTACTTTTTCCAATCTGTCAATGTCTTTAATGAGATTCAGTGACCATACGGAAACAGCATATTCCAAATGTGGACAAACTAACAGTTTATATAGCTTGTTAATGAGAGATGGACTTTTGAAATCAAAAGATCATGCAATCAGTCCTCTAATACTATTTGCTTTCTCAGAGACTGAAATACAGTGCTTAGATGATTTGAGATCGTTATTGATAATTATGCTGAGATCCTTTTCACTATCCACTTTTGTTAACGAATTTCCAAATAACTTGTAATTGTACTTATTGTTATTTTTACCTATGTGCATTACCTTGCATTTACTTGTGTTAAATTTTGTTAGCCGCTTTTCAGAACATTGCTGTAATTTTTCTAAATCCTCTTGAATATCTAATTGGTTTAAGTGATCATTTGCCATTCCTCACAGTTTTTTATCATCAGCAAATTTGGAAACAATAAATTTTAGTTGGTCTGTGGTCTATGTCATTTATATATACTATGAATAGAAGTGGCCCAAGAATGGAACCCTGAGGAACTCCACTTGTAACATTTTTCCATTTAGAAGTTTTGCCATTTAAAACAACTCTTTGTTTTTGACCATTCAACCAATTACTAGTCCATCTTAGTAGGCTACCACTTATTCTGTGTGAAGTTTAGTAAGTAGTCTTTTGTGGGGGATGATATCAAAAGCTTTTGCAAAGTCTAGATATATTAAATCTATATTGTTTCTTTTGTCATAATTCAAGATGACTGTTGTAGAATTCGAGTAAGTTAATTATGCAAGAACGTTTCCATCTGAATCCCTGCTGGCTATCATTTGTCAATTACTTTCTAAATGATGTTTGATAGTTTCCATAATTTTTCCTATGATTGAAGTCAAGCTTATAGGCCTGTAGTTTGGTTTCTTTTAGTCACCTTTTTTGAATATGGGAGTAACATTAGCTAGCTTCCATTCTCTTGGGACATCTCCAGACATGAAGCTTTAAGATTTATTTAGATAAACATGTAAGCAAGATGCTGTAATGACTGCCATTTATTTTATATTATTTGTTTGTAATTATTTGGCTGTTTATTATTTCTTTGATTTTTATTTATTAGTATTTATCTGTCAATTTATTAATATTTACTATTTACCTGTTTGTTTATTAACTACCTACGCATTTATTTATTCTATTATATTATTATAATTTTTATTTCTATTTTATTTTATTTTATTTATCATATATTTTTTCGGATCTGACCTAGTTATGGACCAAAAGGTCTCCTGTTGGCATGCTCTGCCTTTGTAATCCTTTGAGAGTGGGTGGTGGAGTGTTCATTTGCTGTCATTTGGCTTAGAGCAGCCATATTGAATTTTGTGTGGTTCAGTGAACAGACACCAGGTGGCAGTTTTATTGAGCTGCTATGTGGAGCGCTGGGTCCCCAGTGTAAAGGAAGAGGTGACTGGAGCAGGATTGGAGAAAAGATTGATTGGAGCTAATACTGGTAGCAGAGCGTGATAATGGCCTCCTCTAAGTGCCCTCCTAAGTTTGATAATGAATCTGAATATGACAATTGTAAAAAGGATATAAGTATATGGAGTGAGTTAACTGATTTAGCTAAAGATAAGCAGGCATTGGCCATATACTTATCATTAACTGGCCAGGCTAGGACGGCATCTTCTGAAATTGAATAAAAGTTCTGAAGAGTGAAAATGGTGTAAAGAGCACTATTGAGGAACTAGATACATTGTTCTTGCCTGATAAAGGTAAACGTCAATTTGTAGCATTTCATAATTTGTATAATTTCAGAAGAAATAACAAGAATACTAATGAATATGGGAGTGAGTTTGAACTTAGATACTTTAAGTTTACACAGGAGGGAATGACACTACTGGACTCTTTGATGGCTTTTATGCTTCTTTCCTCAAGCAATTTGGCTGAGTGTGAGACTTAAATCGTGATGTCAGCAATCTCCGAAATCAACTATACCAATATGAAATCTACTTTATAATGTGCCCTTGGTCAGCAATTGAGTGTGCACTCAAATCAAGAGTCAGATGTGGATATAGGTGCAGTGTGTCCCTCAAGCATTAAAGCTGAGCTTCTGGCAATGATAAAGAGGTCTATTATGCCACCTATGGACAGCAATCACATAGATCATCACAGAGATACAGATTTTGAAGAAGAGGAAGAGGAGCAAAAATGTTGACACAAGTTGACTTGAGTGATCAAGGGACTAATCAAAGACTCAATCCTCTGGCTCATGATGGCCAAGTCTCACAATATGTGATTCATGTTACCATTGGGCTTGATATTGGCTGCATTTGTACAAGAATAATGCGGTGTCATTTAGGGGTATTGGTGAATGAGATACTGGTGGTAATAGTGAGGAACATACTGTATGATACAAAATGTCAATATTTGTTGGATGTACCAGTGATGAAAATGTCAAACGGACTAAGATTATGTGTTTGGTTAAGGAGTCTTGAAATTGTGGTATTTTGGATTCTGGTTGTTCAACTACAGTTAGCAGTCAACAGTGGTTGGATAATTGCTTGGACAACCTGTGCAGTGAAGAGTTGGCCATGGTGAGAGAAGAAATATCTAGCTGTACATTTATGTTTGGTAATGGTGTAACCTATAGATCCATTAAGCGTGTAGCATTTCCATGTTGAATTGGAGGTATGAGATTGGAGCAGTGAAGATTATGAATAGATGGGTGAAGTTGAAGGTAGCATCATCAGGTCACTACATGTTGCCACTGTTCTTGTGACTAGAACCAGTGATCCAGAATGTGTTGCTGACTTCACTGGATAGCAGTGAAACTGCTTTAAAACTTCATCATTAATTTGTCCATCCAGGCATAGAGAGATTAATAAGAGTGCTGCGAAAAGCTGAAATGTTAGAGAGGGACATGGAGAATCAGATTAGAAATGTTACTGAAAATTGTGAAGTATGTAAAAAGTATAAATGCCCAAAACCTAGTAGACCAGTTGTTAGTATGCAGATAGCAGAGAAATTTAATGAAGTAATTGCAGTGGATCTGAAACAGATATGGCAACATCTGTTTCTTGTCATAGATATTGCTACAAGATATTGTGTGGCATCAGCCATTGCCAACAAGTCTACTAAGACTGGTTGGCAGTGTCTTCAGAAATTGGATTTCATTGTTTGGTGCTGTAAGGAAACTTCCCTCTGACAATGGACTTGAATTTAATAAAAGTGATATGAGAGAGTTTGGCGATCTGTATGGTGTTCAAATTTTAACCACCATTGCAGAAAGTCTGTGGAGCAGTGGCACATATGAACGATTGAATGCTATAATTGGTGATGCAGTGTTTCAGGATATGAAGTGTGATATCGATGTAGCCTTGGCTTGGGCAGTGTCAGCCCACAATGCATTGGTGAATAATTCCAGCTTTAGCCCAAACCAGAGCCCGTATTTGGTTTCACTCATGCAGTGCCATCTGTCACCAGTAGCTCCTGGCCTGCTCTAGAATCAGTTTTTGGCTCGATATTGTTTGACAAAACTTGAATGCTCTGCACTCGGCTTGAAGGGAGTACCTCGAGAACAGATTTAGTGAAAGGATGATGATGAGGTGTACTTTAAGTGTAATGATGATCAGCGATGGCATAGTTATTGGCAGGGAGGGCAAGCAGCTTCTGGTTTGTCATGGGGGTGTTTATGTCAGAGCCCATATTTGGCAATTATCTAAATTTCCACTGAGGTCTCAGACAGATTGTCCTCAGACTTGTGGTGGATCATCCGTTGGCACTTGGGAGGCATTGAGAAATATGGAGGGCATATGTGATCAGGAGGAGGTGGATGAGGATTCAGAGGGGTTTGCTTCATCATCATTGACATCTGAAAACACTGAGGAAGTAGATGATAGTGGTGAGGTACAGGAGGTACAACAAGGACAAAATGCTATTGTAAGCAATTCTGATTTGACAGAGAACTCTCGATGAGAAACCAGACCATTTAAAATGTTAATGGGGCAAAGGATCCGAGGACTGAATTAAAAAGCTGGTGAGCACATGTCTGGAAGAAAAGTGAGAAGAGGGTGTAAAGCTAAAGAAAAATATAAAAGTTGGTTCAACTTCCAAAAAGATTCTGATGGTAGTGTAGAGTGTGTGGATTTTTTGGGAGTTACAGAATTGGAAGCGGTCCCTGATGAAGTGGAGGATCGTCGTCTTTGCATCGACATTGCACTGTTGAAGGATATGTTGTTGCATGGTGAGATTAACTCTGTTTCTTGGGTCGCAACCTCCAAGCAACTTGACGACTGCCTTACTAAGAGGGTGACCTCTCTAGTCAGTAGGACTCCTTGTCTTATAATTACTTTGGAGAAAAGACTGAGCATCGTTGGAATGTTCAATGTTGTCATTTAGCTAAGGGTAGCCGTATTGAATTTTGTGTGGTTCAGTGAACAGACACCAGGTGGCAGTGTTGTTGAACCACTATGTGGAGTGCTGGGTCCCCAGTGTAAAGGAAGAGGTGACTGGAGCAGGGTTGGAGAAAAGACTGATAGAAGCTAAAAGCAGGAGTGGAAAAGAAGATGGCAGATAGGGTTGATGAAAGATTATTGGGATGTTTTGGACACATGGAAAGAATGAGTGATGAAAGATTAGTAAAAAAGGTGTGGAAGGCAGAGGTGGAGGAGGTGAACTTGAGGGGATGACTGAGGATGTGATGGATGGGTTGAAGGGACCGTTGGGCAAGAGGGAATGTCTGTTAAGGAAGGAAGAAGGCAGGAGATAGGGATGAGGGGAAAATGGCTGTGTTTGGATGATACTATTATGCAAGGGAGGGATGCGGGGTAGGAGGTGCTTATGCTTATGTGTGATTGATATTTTGACACAACCCAAGGAGATTTCTCCCTGTCTTCTCTTTTTCTGCATGATTGGATAGAGAGGGGGGGTCACCAATAAAGTGAAGCAGCCTTGCTGTGGATGTACTGTGCCTTGCTGCATTGTGTTTGACCTAGGGCAGTTGGCAGATGCAGGAATGACCCGTTGTCCATCAGGAGCTGAGATGGGAGGGGTGGAAAGGGTGGTGGGGGGGAGTGAAATGGGTGGGTATAGGTATGTGGTTCTGACTTAGCTACTTCCCTTATAAGAAGGAAAAAGCTCTTGGTATATAGATGGACTTCATTGTGTGGTGATCCCCCTCCCCAGTGATTCACTTGAGAAATTTATAGAACCAACAAGAACATCATATTTGGAATATGTCATTTCCTCATGTAACCCTTCTTCATTCACTCTTATCTTTTGCACTCTCTCTTCCATGCTCAACAGACATTCCTCTTGTATATGGCAGCCCCTATACCCCATCCATTTACTTTTTCTTTTCTCTAGTCTCCTTCATTCTTTCCATATGCCCAGACTGTCTAAGCAGTCTTTGATCTACTGTATCCAGCAGCTCTGCCTAGTCTCCACATTTTTCACTGTACCCATCCACATTTCACACTCTTTAAACCCTTCATGGTGTAAGGAGGATGGATAGGATGAGAAATTTGGAAGCCATGCTCTTATAATAGACATATAAAATTATCAGAAAAATAATACTCTAAGAAATATAAACAAGAAAAATGAAGAAATACTACAAGTCAAATAAATTGAAACATTTTGTATTGTGTGTTTCGCCTGTTTTTGCCTGTCATGCTGCCCAATCGAAATTCCTTGTATTAGGCTATGCCGCAATGCAATAGTGTGTTCTCTTCTACAGAGGCATATTGAGGCCTTCAACAATTATTATTCAGTATCTTGGGACTTGCATTGACTCTTCAGTGGTTTTAGACAAATGTGTTATTTTCATCATAGTGATTTTATTGACTGTCAAACTAGTATAATTTTCCAGTTGTGATTGGATTTCTTTTGTCTTTATTGATTTTTTTCTACATTTCACTTACACCTCAGCACTGCGAGGCAATTTGGCCTTTGTTGTTGCGAGTTGCCACCATGATTTGATTGGTTCATTCTAGCTGACGACGACATCGCCATCGCTATGGCGGTTTCTGGCTGAAAATCCGCCAGAAACTAACAAGACACCTTGTTTTGTTTTACCCGCTAACACAACTTCGTGGCCGTGTTGGATCGGTGTCTAAAGTAGATAAATCCTACCCTAATCAGGCTTGGGCTAACCCAACGTTGCCAAATCAAATTAATTGTTAATGAAATAGTTCTTTTTACACCTGAAACAAGTTACAATAAAAATGATCCCGCATTCGCCACTTTTTTCATGAGTCTGTCATCGTATGACCAGCTACTTTGACATTTGAAGACAGGTCGCCTGAGCTTCATTTCATATTGGAGAATAGACAATAGCTTTTTACTTTTTGAAGCTGTTTGTCTAAATTTTGGTCAATTTCACGCAAAATGTATTTCGCCACCGCTTTGGCGGTTTCCGCCGTAAAACCCGCCTGAATCAAATGTCCTAGGTCCCCCCTCCCCCTTTAACGTAATTTTTCCTGATTGGAACTATATATGTGAACAGTTCTTTTTCTGTATCTATGTATTGTTTGTCTGATGATGCAATACGAAAAATATCGTACATTTTATATACTTCGGTAAAGTGAGGTTTCAACACGCACGCACACAAGGGAGTAGGGAGACAGGATCCAACGAGTGTTGCTCGTTTCCTGTATACTGCAGTTAGGAAAACACACACAACTCCAGCGATGATGACATTTTCCAACCTTAGGCTGGACTCGAACTCGGATCATTGAATTAGCGGTCGAAAACTGTAACACTGCACCGTTTGATTAATTATTTACCTATAGTCCGTGCGCTCCAAGGTGTGGACTATGTTGTGATTAACTACTAGCCATATTGCCAAAGCAACCTAGTACATGCCTCTCTTATTTCCCATTTGTGTGTTATTTGATTTATTGTGTATATAGTAAAGGTAGCTGTCTAGTATACAATGAGTATATTTTTTTACGTTTACAACCACGATTACCCGCTCTATCCGTATTTGGAGAACTTTAACACTTTAGCGTGGCAACATGGGGAAAAGCGCTCTTGCCATATATCATAGAATTTATTCAGATCGTTGGTATAATCTTTGAAGCGTGATACGCATTGTACTGCTATACACAGCTTCCTTTACTACACACACACACTGCTCAAAGTTTTTCAAACATAGCAGTGTTTCCAAGTTGGTTTTCCGACGCCAATTCTCAAGTTTGGAAACAAAGGCCCGGATATTGTCTTGAAAAAGGAGAATGTGCGTTTCCCCTTCCTTGAAGCTTCAAATTTCACTTATTCAGTTGTTCGAGAATGTCGGCAAGGTATGCAACCCTTTTATTCCATGCTTCATTTTCAAAGTGACCCACAAGATCTCTTTTCTTGAAGCTCCAGCAATAATTTATTTCATCTCAGAGACACGATCAACAACGTTTCCTTTTGATAACCAACATACTGCCGTGTAGAAAAGAAGGACTTCGTGGTCAGCATTCATGTCTTTGCACAGTTCTTTAAATAGCCGAGTGTTGTGTGCTGTAGTCTTTACATAATTCACAATTTTTATTACAAAATCAAGCACTTCCTGCAGAGAGGCAGGGAGAGTCTTACTGGCGAGAACATATCGGTGGATCATGCAGTGGATGCCCTTGGCTTGAGGTGCTAACTTCTTCATTCTTAACTGGAATCCTGGCCTTGATCCCAGCATAGGCGGTGTTCCATCCGTGCTATCCCCATACACCTTTTCCCATTAAAGGCCCTCCTCGTGGGAAAAAATTAAAATTTTCCATCACATCATCAGCTTTTGTTGTGGTTTCAAGTTTATTACAAACCAAGAATTCGTCTTCAATGTCACCTGAATGAATGTATCTCACGAAGACAAGCAACCGAGAACATGAACTCACATCCGTTGACTTGTCGAGTTGAAAGGAGAACAACGGAGAGGCTTTGATTTCTGTCAGAACCTGCTCCTTTACATCCATAGACATTTTACAAATTCGCCTCTGTATAGTATTATTTGGCAGGACTACGTGCTTCATCTTCTTTGCACTGGCTTCTCAAAGAATAATATTTACTGCTTTCAACATACAATGTTTGACAAGTGTTTCTCCAAGCGTGTGAGGCGTTTTATTTTATCGCAATTTCCAATGCAATCTCAAACGAGGCCTCGTCTACCGCTACATTCTGCTGCTGAAATGACCCACCGGCATCGAGTCTTTGACTTTTGAGGCACCATTCATGCCGTTTAAAGAAATCTAAATATTTCTTTACATGTTCAGGATGTTTAGTCTCGAGATGATGCTTGATTATTGATGGTTTCATTCACTCGGCACTCGGGACAGCATGGCGCAAAACACTGGTTTCTCGCTGCCGTCGTTGGCGAGTTCTGTGGTGAAGCTAATGTTGAAGTAGCATTCTGAGTATCTGCGCCGTTTAGCCATGGATTCAAGTCTGTGAATAGAATGCATCACGTTAAGAATACAAAAGACATGATACCAATAAAATATATGCCTTCAAACAAAACCTCATATACCACCAAAACATGCCTGCTAAACACAACCCACCTGTGCTGCACTAATAACGGATGAGACACACGACATAATCACCACAACTTATCGCTGTCTTATTCCCCGCGTATTTCCTCTGGCCTCGCATCCCAGTCACGCGATTCTTCACCGGTCACTACTCAGTGAGGGGCAATAAGTCACGTGTCGACAGTGAGCTCGCGCGCGCGCACACAACGAACGTGCTACAGCACAAACTGGCTGAACACATACCGTTGCACAACTGAACAGACACTCAAGCATACGCACATGTACACACATATACTCACTAGTACAGACGCACATACACATTCACATAGGGACTTGCGCTAACAGGCACGCATACAATGTCATCGAATGACACTGGACCGCTTTTTTTCATTGAAGCAAAGGCATTATATATGTACGAACTTAAAAACTCTAATTGATGAGTTGAAATCAATATTATCCCAAGTAATATATATGTAAGAGCACAAAAATTCTAATTGATGAGTTGAAATCAACATCATCCCAAGCAACTTCTAGCACGTTTGCGACCCCCTTGCTAAGACTTCACGACCCACCGGTTGGTAACCCCTGTTCTAGACGGTAACCTTTGACTCCGTCCTGGGGTGTCAAATATACACCTATACCTGTACCACATTCAATCAACCCATCTCCCAACCTTTGATCTCGAAATCAAACTATTCTTCGTCTCCTACTGCGTAGTCCTTCAGCCATCTCGGAGGATGTCTTTCACGCATTCGTCGAGGTGTTCCCCCATCCACTACAGCGTCGTGACTCTATTCCTCGTTTCCTCCTCCGTCATCCACCACTTGAAGATCCAGTATATGTCGCGGCATTCCTTCGACAGAGATGTTCCGCGAATTTACCTCCGTCACGATCCCTCTCGTCCACTGTGACGTGCACTTACATCCTTTGGCTCCATCCATACCTCCTCCCCCACCTGTACTAAGGCAGTGCCTTCTTCAGCATTGGCCGACAGCACCGGCGCTACCCTGGGATGGCGCCATTCATATTTAAATAAAGCTTTTTGTGGCACCGAGTCTTCGTCTTGGATCTAGGGCACACATCATATCAGAAAACTGCCTTTATAGGCGGTAGTACCACCCTCTCGGCGATGTATTTGATAGTGCGATGGTGTCATTCTACTATTCCGTTTCCGCTCGGTCGGTACGCAGCCCTAAAAATAAATAAGTAAATAAAAAACTCTTCGTGCTCCACTTGTCCAGCATTTCTTTGAGTGCTTTCGACCGAAATGCAGTGCTGTTATCCATCAGGACTTCATCCACAGAATCCCGTTCCAGAAATACCTCGTTCGTCCCCCGTGCAATTTCCTCTCCCGTCTTCGTTTTCAGCTCCCGCCAGACGGCGAATCGTCCTGTGCCACAGTCAACCATCGATAACTATATGCCCCGTCGATAATGGATTACGTCGACCGCCAACCTCCTCCAGTTCTCTTCTATGTTGAGTTTCCCTGTTGCATGCTGTCTAGGAGTGGGATCCATCGATTGACACCGGACACTCTCATAGCCCGCCGGACTTTTTCCCTAGTTATATTCTGGTCAACTTTCCTTGCAAAGAACAGTGACCTCTCATCACCCAGGTGATGTGTTCCATGCAACTGTTTCGCGCATAGGGACCCTGCGGCGCACACTTCAAGCTTCTCTTCCTCTTCCGACGCTCTCAGCCAACTTTTCTTTGCCCTGGTTAGCACGTCCGTTTTGTTCACTCCTGACGGCACTTGGGTTACACCCTTCACGCTGAACTCGTCTATTAACTCCCTCAGGATCCCAAGGCGCCGTTTCACAATGACCTCTGCTGCCCCTTTAGTGCGTATTCTCTTCTCAGCCGTCAGCATTGAGTTCATCCATCCCGCCACTGTGGCTGAGTCTGTCCTGATTTCAATCTCACGTAGCCCCCACTTCAGCGCCAAATTGACTCCTTTTACACCCCCATCCAACTCCGATACGTTAATGTGATGGTAGTCACCCTTTTTTTGCTGTCACGCCCCATCTTCGACTACCACGTCTCCTATCTCCGAGACTACGTCGGTTGCTATGCTGCTAGCATCACACCATATTACTCCCATGCTCTGTTGTGCACTCCACTGTCCTCTCACTGATTCCTCGCGTCTCACCCGTCGTACGACGCTGCGTATCATCGTGAGCGTGCTCTCATCAACCTTGTCTCCCCAATCCGTCGTCCCTGACCGCCTCTTAATATAAATGTACGCTACACGGAGCCAACCTGCGATCGGGTAGTGACCAACCTATTTGCCACACAGCGAGAAGAACTCTCGTCTGCTCATCTCGTCTGTTACATTCGGGATCTCGTTGCCTCTCATGAACAAAAGGTTTCCGCTTCCGTCTCTCTCTAGTCGGGGCCTCAATACCGTTCCTCCTTTCGTCGGTTTCGGCTGTTTCGAGACCAATTCGAACCGAGCTAAGTGTTCCACTACGTCCGACGCCGGTACAACCGTATCATCCACCAATATGTCATCGAGGTAGGAGTCCGTGCCCCTCATCACTTCATTCTTCTCCACTACTGTCTTCAGTATCCTCTACATTATCCTCGGAGCTGAACACAGCCCAAACCCCAGTCTGGTCAGGCAATACGTTTTACCTTTATATTTTATTAGTTGGTATTTCCATAGCTTCTTCGTCACGTGAATCTGTAGGTAAGCAGCCCGTAGGTCTACAATCGTGGATGTCCCCCTTATTTGGCGCCATTTGCGTAGGGTCTCGTTACATACGTCCAGAAATTCATCGCCAGTGTGACACCTCACCAACTGGTTCAGCTCTCGGAAATCCAACACCGGTCGCACTTTGTTCTTGGTCGGCTGCACCACTGCCACTAGCGGCAAGATTCCATTCTTCACCGGCTCCTCCCAGGGACTCAAAATTCCCTTGTCAATCCACCGCTCTACTTCGACGTCAAAGTCATCCTTCACCCCCTCTCCGAAAGTCTGTTCGTAGCAGTCAACTTTGTTCTTTAATAGAGGTGAACCTTTTTCAGGTATAACTTTACCTCCCACTTCTGGCCATCAAATTTCACCAGGATGTCTTCGTCCTCAACTGCACAAGGTGCCGCCTTCTCCTTAGGGTCGAGCTTCGTGGTGACACCGCCCTTCATGGCCCTCATTTTTATCCCCACGTCTACTTCCAGCTTCTGACAGCTCTTCCTTTTCCGTTCCGTCCTCGAGTCGCTTGTCGCTCCAATCCTCACTTGTCCGGCAACAAACGCGACTTCTCCGAGCTGTGTAATTACATCCATTCCCAGCACCACTTCAATTCCCTCTATGACCCTTCTAATAACAAGCGCTCTTAGTAGTATCGGAATGCCCTCCACCGTCATTTCGACTTCCTGGTTGCCCTCACACCTCGTCTCCCGTCAACTGTCTTCAGGGTCATATCTCCCTGTCTAAATCCTTTAATCGGGTCGGCTGTCACAATCGTGGTTGAACAGCCAGAATCTACTAGTGCTCTTACACGGCTTCCTTTCAACCAGACATCCAGAATCGGCATACAATTGGATAGCGTGCTTACATTAATTGCGCGGCAGCTGGCACAGCAGCGCATCTGAGGAGGGCCCTCCGCCCGCTATGGCCATCCCTGGACTCCCGTTTTTTTGTTGTTGTTTTTTTTTCCCTTTTCCATTGGCCCGTGTAGTCTGGTCAGGCGGCCCGCCCCCCTTGTTCCCATGGGAGTCATTCAGCTGGTACCTCGATCCTTGGTCTCGTACATGGCCTCGCGGTTTTTCGGTCGCCATGGTAACTAAAGGCTTACCCTCCTGTGTCCTTGTGAGAAGTCAAGCACAGCAGACACAGCATTATATACTTACAGCCTAGCTGATACGTGGTCAGGGAAGCCATTCACAAACACCATTCTGACTAATTGCTCTAAGCCTTCGTCTTTAAATGTCGATAGGGCCGCTAATCTTCTAATTTTGCTGGCAAAAACGTCGACCCGTTCGTCAGCCCAGTGCATTCGTTGTAGCCGATTAAACTATTCGAACGCCCCCACAGCGAACGCCTCCCTCAACCTCCCTTTCAACTTCTCTCCATCTGCTTGATCACTATCGTTCAATTCTAGTTAGATGGCCAATGCGTCGCCTTCTGGGTTAAGGGCAATATAGCTCGCGACGTCTGTGATACCTGTTAATAATTTTGCCACTAATTCTTTCTTTGTGAGCCACACGGCGACGTTTCCATTCCCATCAAACGGTTTTAGAGTTATATTGCTCATTTTGAACGGTTCCTTCATGGTAGTCGTCTCGGCCATGTCTAAGTAGCTTGTTATAACAAAGCGACGTATCACTTACCTTCTCCGCGTTAGTTCATGGTTCTTCATTTAATACGACACTTGTCTCATTCACTCGTATCCTATGCTACCTAATTATTATCTACATTTTTTTCTTCTATATTGCGCCTCTATCACTCGCACCTTCCCTCATACACACATACGCACTGGCCACGCACACCAGTCAACGCCCATTCGCCTTCATTCTAGACGGTGACCTTTCACCCCGTGGCGGGGTGCCAATTGTACACCCGCACCCGTACCACATTCACCACATTCAAACCACAGTCTGAAGATGTAATATGCGAAAGTACTTACTGTCTACAAGTTTCTCTTCTGTGGTGATATTGCGCACACACACCAGCTAACGAATACCTCTTAAGTTTATTACTTCCTGTGAAGTTTATATCTTCGAATAGTGACAAGTGATTGTGTTGTGTTTTTGTAATTGTATATGTATAGCGTTATACAGTTACATGTATAAGATAAAGTGTTGTGTTCTAGTAATTTAGAATCGAAGCAGTAGTCTGTTACTGTACTCCAAAGGTAGTAGTAATAGTATAAGGTAAGCAGAGTAAGCTACGTGTATTTAGTTTATTTAGTGACAGTTTTTTTTTCTCTTTGCCGTTTGTATTGTCGAAGGAGGAGCGAAATGGCTTGTGAAGGTTGTGTGAACCTGGAGGACCGTCTCAGGATGTGTGAGGAGGAAATTCGTCTTCTCAAGAGTGCGCTCTGTGAGAAGAGTGAATCATCCCCACAACCCAAAGAGCGTTCCACTTCTTCCACTTCTGCCACTGCCGTGAGCGAGTGGCGCTCCGTGGGGTTCCGTTTGTCGAGCCCGCGTTCGGTAAGCGGGTGCCCTGCGGAGCAACCGCTAGATCTAGCCAATCGCTTTGCTCTGTTGGAAGATGAGGTGGCTGAAACTCAGGAGTTCTTGGTGGTGGGGGACTCCATGGTGCGAGGCTATGACGACATTCTGCAGCGGAAAACTAAACGACGTTGCAAGCTTGTATGTCAACCGGGCCGTGGGATCGCCGATTGCACCCAGACTATCAGGGAGCAAAGGCGGACGAACACGGATACGGTTGTTCATACGGGAAGTAACGATGTGGGTAGGGTGAGATCAGAGGAACTTGTTCGGAATTGTAAGGTCCTCCTTCAGGAGATGAAGGAGCGTGGGAGCCGTCACGTAGTCTGAGGGATCCTTCCTCGGATCTACGCTGGATCGTGTTGGAACAGTAGAGATATAGGGATCAATGAAAGGATATCACAGTTGAGCACGCTATTGGGATACCACTTTTTTGATGCTAGGTATCTCTTTTCCAGGCGTCATGACCTTTATGCTTCTGATAGGATCCACTTTACTCTTACAAGCCTCATTGTGGGAGTTTGTAATGAACTAGTTCCTTTTTGGGATAGAAACTCAAAGGAAAGGGGAAATAAGAGTGTATTGGGGGGAAACAAAGTAGGGCGTAGCAATAATGTAGAGCAATATGTCATTTTAGGATATAATGTCGGTAGAGGGCTAAATATTACATTAGGTTGTAATGTCAATGAAGGACAAAATATCACGATGGGATGTAATGATAGTGGAGGACAAAATATCACTGTAGGATATAATGTCAGTGGAGGACAGAATATCATTTTAGGAAATGATGCCGGACAGAATGTCAATGAACGACGAGTGGCCGGTGTGGGACGCGGTGACGGAGGGGGCCAAGGTGTACAGGAAAGATCGGATGACCGTGAGGGACCAGATGTTCGTGATGGGGGCAAATGTCCATGAGGCAATGAGTGTCAATGAAGGACCAAATGTCAATATAGAGCAAGGTGTCAATAAAGAACAAAATTATAATGTAAGGCATGAGGTTGAAACTCAAAACATGTCACAAAGAAATAATCACAAGTTTCTTAAAACCATGTACTTTAATGCTCGTAGTATTAGGAACAAATTCTAAGAAATCTAGGCGTATGTCAAAAGCGAAATTTTCGATAGGATAGGAATAACCGAGGCATGGTTAAATGGTGGAGAGTTTGAAGCTGAATTGAATATTGAGGGATTTAAACACTTTCATCAGGATAGAAACCACAAGAAAGGTGGGGGTGTTTTGTTGTACGTTAAAAGCAATGTCCATGCCTGTGTTTTAGAGAAAGTGAAACAGGATGCATATGACAGTTTGTGGGTAGGATTAATCCAAACAAATGGACAAAAAATTAATGTAGATATAATATATAGGCCAAAAATATTATCATTAGCAGATGACAAACTGTAGTTTCAAGAACTCCCTAGTTTCTGCAACCGGGACTTATTGATAATGGATGATTTCAATTTTACTGACATTGATTGGATGGACCCTTGAACATGGCCATATACGTAGTCGCTTAATATATTTTCTTGGCGACAATTACTTAGTTCAGCATGTAAAGCCCACAAGACAAGGGAATTCACTCTATCTGTTGATAACTAGCCGCGAAAGCATGATAACCGATGTAGAAGTTGGTGAAACTATTGCAAGTAGTGATCAGAACTTAGATTCAAATTGCTAAAACATTTTAGAATAGGTATTTGTGTACCTAAAATACCCGATTTCAGTAAAGCTCAGTTCACAGGACTATGTCAAGAGCCTCAGCATATAGATTGGGAGACAAAATTAAGCGAAAGATCTGTAGATCAGATGTAGGAAATATTTCAAAATACGCTTACTGAGATGATTCATACATCCCGTTTAAGGACAGATGCCCTCCAAATCAGGCTCATCCAAAATGGCTTGACAAAGAAACTGAAAAAAGTATTGCTAATAAGAGACAGGCTTATAAGAAATACAAGTGCTAGGGTGCACCTAATGACTACCAAAATTATGTAATAATACAGAGATATATAAAAAAGACAAAAAACGAAAACGACAATGCGAAATGAATATTGCTGATAAATCCAAAGAGAATTCCAAAGAATTCTATAGTTACATTAGAGATAAAAAGGTTATTAGGAATCAAATTGGCCCACTAATATCAGCTGACGGTCAATTTGTCATATTTTGAAACAACTACTTTAGCTCAGTATTCGTAAACGAAAGACCTCGGTGAACTCCAAACTGAAACCTGTGAAAAGTCTAGAGTGAACTTACTACGGTAAATATACTCCGCTGGTCTTCGGGCCACTTGGTGATCCATAACCACTCTTGAAACGTCTCGTCATGTCTATCAGTCATGTGCCACCTTCCATTCTCTTGGTTCTATTCTGCATATCTGCACATCTTCAACGCATCTCCTCCGATCTTTTCTAGGTCGTCCAAGTGGTCGTCTTCCATGCATTCCACTATTTAGCATTTTCTTTGACCATCTATCTTCTTGCAGCGTATGCTGACGACGTTGACATCATGATAAAGAATCAAACAGAAATGGAAAACGTGGCGGCGCTCTTTAAAGAAGCTGCAGAAAGTGTTGGACTCAAGATCAATGAAAGCAAGGCAAAGGTAATGGAGAGAGCAAGAGTCTAATATGCCAGAAAAGGTACAGATTGCGGGGATGGACATAGAGAGTGTTAAAGATTTTAAATACTTAGGAGTAAAGGTGACCAGTGACGGAAGAATGAAACCGGAAGTGGAAGCCAGTTTTGGAGCAGGAAATCAATGTTGCTACAGCCTAATAGAATTGTTTAAGAAAAGGTCATTATCAAGAACAGCAAAATTGAGACTGCACAACTCAATAGTGAGACCAATCATATTGTACGGCTGCGAAACAGGGGCCTTTGCGAAAGCTATGGAGAAGAAGTTTGAAGTTCTTGAAAATAAGATTTTACGGAGAATAATAGGACCCGTGTATGACAACCAAAGGCAAAAATGGAGAATAAGACAACTGGGAAATTCAAGAACAAAACAACCCCATATTAAAAATGTAATAAGACAAAGAAGATTGAAATGGGCAGGACATGTAGCAAAGACTACGGTAAATATAACAAAAGAAAAAATTAAAGGTGTATAGAAAAACTCAAAGTTAATAAAACACCAGGGCGTGATGGTTGGTATCCAATATTATTCATGGAAATAAAAAATTAGGTCGTTCAGTTAGAAATTATTTTAAAGAAATTCATCATATCCGATGTCCCAAGAGAATGGAAGCTAGCTGACGTTACTCCCATATCTAAAAAAGGGACAAGAAGAAACCAAATAACCACAGGCCTATAAGCTTGACTTCAATCGTAAGAAAAATTATGGAAACTATCATCAGAGATGCTATCGAACAATATTTAGAAAGTAATTGTTTGATAAATTATAGCCAGCGTGGATTCAGACGGAAACGTTCTTGCGTGACTAACTTACTCGAATTCTATAACACAGTCATCTCGAATTATGACAAAAGAAACAATATAGATTTATTATATCAAGACTTTGCAAAAGCTTTTGATACCGTCCCACACGAAAGACTAATCAAATTAGCTTCACACGGAACAAGTGGTAGCCTATTAAGTTGGACTAGTAATTGGTTGAACGATCGAAAACAGAGTTCTAAATGGCAAAACTTCTAGATGAAAAAATATTACGAGTGGAGTTCCTCAGGGTTCCGTTCTTGGGCCACTTCTATTCATAGTATATATAAATTATATAGGCCACGGACTGAAATCTATCGTCTCCAAATTTGTTGATGATACAAAACTGTGCGGAATGGCAAATGATCACTTAAACCAATTAGATATTCAGGAAGATTTAGATAAACTACAGCAATGGTCTGAAAAGTGGCTAATGAAATTTAACACAAGTAAATGCAAGGTTATACACATAGGTAAAATAACAGTACGATTACAAGTTATTTGGAAATTCGTTAACAAAAGTGGATAGTGAAAAGGATCTCGGCATAATTATCAATAACGATCTCAAACCATCTAAGCAGTGTATTTCAGCCTCTGAGAAAGGAAATAAGATTCAAGGACTGATTGCGCGATCTTTTGATTTCAAAAGTCCATCTCTCATTAACAAGCTATATAAATCGCCAGTTCGTCCACATTTGGATTATGCTGTTTCCTTATGGTCACCGAAATTAAAGACATTGACAGATTGAAAAAAGTACAACGGTGAGCCAAAAAAAAAAAAAAAAAAAAAAATGATTCCAAATATCAAAAATACGAAAATTGACTAAAACATATGAATCTGTTCTGCCTAAAAAGGCGTAGACCCAGAGGGGACTTGATACATGTCTTTAATATTCTAAAGGGAATTGACAACATCAAAAGTAACAAAAAATTCACACTGAGAATCCGACAAGAAATAATTATCTCAAAACGTCAGGAAATAGATTTATTACTATGTAGTATTTACCTGTTTGTTTATTATTTAACTTTACCTATTAATTTATTTTATTTTTTATTGTTTATATTATAGTTCCTATTTATTTATAATCTTTATATCCGACCTAGTTACGGACCAAATTGTCTCCTGTCGGCATGCTCCTTTGTAATCCTTATATATATATATATCTATATATATATATATATATCTATATATATATATATATATATATATATATATATATATATATATATATATATATATATATATTGTTGAACGAAAAAGATATTGATAATTGAGAATGAAGGTGGAGGAAGTATACGAGGAAAACTCGTAGTGGGGGAAATTTAATGTTTTACGTTTCGACCCTTAGGATCTTGATCACAAAGCCAACAACTTGGACACAACAGGGGCCTTATATATCCCATGAGGTGACCCACTGTAGGTGTATAAGGCCCCCTGTTGTGTCCAAGTTGTCAGCTTTGTGTTCAAGACCCTAAGGGTCGAAACGTCAAGCATTAAAACCCCCCTACTATTTCCTCGTATACTTCCTTCACCTTCATTCCCATTTCATTCTCTCTCTCTCTCTCTCTCTCTCTCTCTCTCTCTCTCTCTCTCTCTCACACACACACACACACACACACACACACACACACACACACACACACACACACACACACACACACACACACACACACTGGCGGATTTTTTTAAAAACCGACCCTCCTTTTAATATATATCTAACGTATTTCGGATTTAATTGGCACTGTCCGAAGGCCGAACCGGACCTGTAAGTATTCATATGACAACGTCATGGTGTTGTTGGAGCGCAATTGGCTTTCGTCGGTTTCAGTTAGAGCATCGTACGATTGCATCACGATGGCAATGAATGCTGATTGGTCGAGGTGATCTCGTACGATGCTGTAGTGCAACGCTGGGAAAGAGGGATGGAAAAACTTGAAGGGGCAGTTTTATTTTTTGCCATACTTGTATTCTCCTTTTTCAGGGGCCATGTATGTGCGTGTGTATATTTTTTTTTTACCATTGCAATCTAATTTATTTACCATTTCCTCAATATACCTTTGCAAATAGATTCAAAATGCTTCTATTTTTATTATTATTATTATTATTATTATTTTTTCAAATCCCCCAGCTGATTCGGTCGCTTTGCTCGCTATCATTCGCTTCCCACTCGTACATAGTTCAGCCCCCCCCCCATAAGAAATTCTGGATCCGCCACTGCACACACACACACACACACACACACTTTCAACGAACGGACGGCTTGACGAACGCTCTGAAGAAAAGTGCAGATTGTGGATACCAACGCAAAGAGAAGTGCCTTTTTGTATTTGCAGGGGGGGGGGGGGAAATTGCTCGTGAGGCAGTAGGTAAGTAGGAAAAGAGGAGAAGGGGAGGGATTGCTGGGGAAATGGAAGGAAATGAGGATGTGGAGGACTTGGCCCAGGCAGACGGGCGTAAGGTCAACATGAAACGACCACCGGATGACGAAATGGCAAATAAAAATGTAAAGATTAGAAGTATAGAGAGGAGAAATACAGTAGAAAGTGACGAGAATATGTTCCAGGGATTTAAAGAGGGTGGGGGGGACACAACCCCCCCCCCCCGACTGATAAGACTAGAGGAGAGAGTTGATAAGGTGATCGAGGACTTGGAACGTAAGTTAGGTAATGTAGACTCCATTTTCCAGAGAATTGAAAGATTGGAACAACTAGAGAAGGCTAACAGAAACTTAACTGAAGAAGTAGAGGACCTAAAAAGACAGTTAGGAAATGTAAAGGAGGAGAATGAGAAATTGAAGAAGAATAGTAATGAAAACAGTGAGAAAATAGCTACAGAAGCTAAAAATTGGAGAATAACTCAAGAAGGGAATAAGGTTTCATTCACTGACATAGTCAAACAGCAATTGAAAGAACATAATGAAGACTCAGTTATTAAAGTGATGAGACAGAAGGAGAATATAGTAAGAGAATTAGCTGACAAAAAGAAATGTATAATTATATTAGGAATGGAAGAGAAACATAACCCAGATAGAACCGCAAGAATCAAGGAGGAAAATGAAAGGGTAAGCAGTTTATTAAAATTAGTCCAGGAAGATGAACCAGAAATTATAAAGGAAATTGAGGAAAAATTCAGACTCGGAAAATATAGTACAGATAAGACCAGACCAATTAAGATTAAATTCAGGTCACAAACAACGGCAGAGAAAATTCTATCCAAGACAGGGAAACTAGCAACAAATGATCAATATAAAAAGGTATGGATAAAAAGAGAAATGAATAAGGAGGAAAGAGAGGCAGAAAAGCAGAAAAGAATTGAAGCTAAGGCAAAAAACGAGGAAAGAACGGAGTCAGAGAAAGAGAGATTCTATTGGAGAGTAGTGAACATGAAAATAAAGCAGTTCGACATACTAAAGAAAAACATAAGGGAAACAGAGAACACAATGGAAGTGGCAGAAAACTAAGAGTGTCTTACACAAATATAGATGGATTGATAACAGGATTGAATGAACTGAATGATTATTTGAAAGAAAAAGAACCGGACATAATGGGAATTGTAGAAACAAAATTAAAAGGCCCACTACCACCCAACAGTGTAGGACATGATACATACAATTATTGGATTAGAAACAGAGAGAAAAAACAAGGGGGTGGAGTTATGTTCCTGACAAAGAAGGATATAAACGTGAAAGGTGTCATATATGGAAAGAATACAGTAGAGATGATTATGATAGAAGTGGAAGACCGAGATAAGAAGAGCAGAAAATTTGTGATCAATTATGTGCCTCCGAAAACAGCCTCATGGGAGGAGAGTGAACATAAAAGTATGTTAGAGGACACAAAGATAGCATTAACTAAAATAATGGAAGACGGAGGAAGAATAGTTATGATGGGCGACTTTAATTGCAAAGAAATCTGCTGGGAAGAAATGACAGTAAAGAGTGGTGATGACTCATGGGGAAATGCTCTACTTGAGATGATTACTGACCATTCAATGACACAATGGATACAAGAGAACACTAGGTATAGAAATGAAGAAGAACCATCGAGGCTAGACTTAATAATTACATCTGAACCTAGAATAGTGGACAAGATTGAATATAAAACACCAATAGGTAAAAGTGACCACATATTGATCGAACTGGAACTTAATGAAGAAAAATATATGAAAAGAAATGAACAATATAGAAAAGGAAGAATGATGTATGAAAAAACAAACTTTGATAAAATAAGAGAATTCTTCCAACAAGAAAACTGGGAAGAAATATACAAAGAAGAAACATCAGTGGAAGAGAAATGGAATATTTTGACAAAAATTTACAAAGAAGGAGTGGAAAAGTATGTCCCAAGACAAAAACAAGAAAAAGAATATGTAAAATGCTGGTACAACAAAAGTTGTAGGGAGTTAAAAGGACAAAAGAGACAAAGCCTGGACCGGATGGAAAAAAGACAGAAGACCTGAAAAATGGAAAATATATACTGGTTATAGAAATGAATATGTACAAAAGTGCAGAGAGGAAAAAAGAAAATATGAAAAAGATGTTATAGAAAAGTGTAAAGATCAACCAAAACTATTCTACAGATTTGTAAACAATAAACTGAAAAACAAACAAGACTTGGAGAAATTAAGACAAGGAGGAGTTGAATACACTGAGGAAATGGAAATGGCAGAAATTATGAACAAACATTTTAAATCAGTGTTTACAAGGGAAAATATACAACCTGAAGAGATTGAGTGGAAGGAAAAAGTCCCCCCTATGGAAGAAATAGAAGTAACGAAGAATGAAATATTGACACACTTGGGTAATTTTGATGTCAGAAAATCGCATGGGCCAGATGAAATAGCAAACTGGATTCTGAAAGAATGTAGGAATGAACTGGCAGACAAAATACATAGCATAATAAGCAGTTCCTTAAAAGAAGGAAAAGTTCCAGAAGATTGGAAAAAAGCAAATATAGTACCTATATATAAAGGAGGAAATAAAGAAGAACCTACCAACTATAGACCAGTCTCTCTAACAAGTACAATAGCAAAAATATGTGAAAGAATTATCAAAAGTAGATGGGTAAAATATTTGGAAAAAAACAACGTACTAAATCCAAGGCAATTTGGATTCAGACAAGGACGATCATGCGTCACCAATTTAATATGTTTCTATTCAAGACTAATAGATATAATACAAGAAAGAGATGGATGGGCTGATTGTGCATTTCTAGACCTAAAAAAAGCTTTTGACAAAGTACCACATAAGAAGTTGCTTAAGAAATTAGAATATGAAGGAGGAATACAAGGTAAATTGCTAAATTGGATGGAAGACTTTTTGCAAGAAAGAAAAATGAGAGTAGTGATAAGAGATCAGCACTCAAAATGGAATGAAGTAATAAGCGGTGTCCCGCAGGGAACAGTTCTGGCCCCAATAATGTTTGCTATATATATTAATGATATGGATGAAGGAATTGAAAGCTATATGAGCTTCTTTGCAGATGATGCAAAATTACTGAAAAGAGTGAAAACTGAAGAGGATTGTGAATCACTACAGAGAGATCTAAATAAAGTACAAGAATGGAGTAGGAAGTGGGAGATGGAGTTCAATACAAAAAAGTGTAGTATAATGGAATTTGGAAAAAGCAAAAACAGAATAACAGGATCATATAATTTGGGAGAAGAAGGAATAAAAAAGAGTAGAAAATGAGAGGGACCTGGGAGTCATTGTTATGAATAATATGTCACCTGAGAAACATATAAATAAGATTTTTGGAGAAACTTATAATTTAATAAGAACAATCAAAGTGGCATTTACATACCTGGATGAAGAAATGGTGAGGAAAATCCTAATCACCCTGATAAGACCAAGATTGGAATATGCAGCAACGATATGGTCACCAAGTACAAAAAAATGTATAAAAAAACTTGAAAGAATACAAAGAGCAATTACTAAACTGGCACCAACACTCTCAAAACTATCATATGAAGAGAGACTACAAAAACTTAAACTAAAGACACTAGAGCAAAGAAGAGAGAGAGGAGATTTGATAGCTATTTACAGAATCATGAAAGGCATAGAAATTACTGATAGAGAGAATCTGATAAAATGGGATGACAGAAATACAAGAGGACACGGAAAGAAAATAAAAAAAGACAACTATAGAAGAGATTTGAAAAAGAACAGCTTTCCTCACAGAGCAATAGACAGTTGGAACAAGTTAGATGAGAAAGTGGTGTGTGCAAAAACAATACATGAATTTAAAAATAGTTTAGATAAAATGAGATATGAAGACGGGACCTCACGAGCATAGCTCCCCTTCCCGTAAAATACAACTAGGTAAATACAACTAGGTAAATACACACACACACACACTGGATCCGCCAGTGTGTGTGTGTGTGAGAGAGAGAGAAAGAGAGAGAGAGAGAGAGAATGAGAATGAAATGGGAATGAAGGTGAAGGAAGTATACGAGGAAATAGTAGGGGGTTTTTAATGCTTGACGTTTCGACTCGGTGGCACGGTTGGTAGAGCGCTGGGCTGGGAAGTACGGTGGTGCTCGCAGTACCTGGTTCGAATCCTGCCCAGGGCCGAAATTATTTCGGTATCGCTGCGCTTCGGGTCGTTACTCTGACTCTCGTGGGCGGGGAGTTGGGTGTGTGTGTGTGTGAAAGGTCATAGCATTACCCATAGATCAGTCATACGAGCTCTGAGCTCTCTTCCGGGAGGGAAATAGCTGTCGATCACGAGTCCAACACGTGATCCAAAGACCAAGGTGAATACACACACACGCACACTGTATATATATATAAATACCTAAGTAAGATGCTGTAATCATTATAATTTATGTTATATTATTTGTTTTTGTTTTGTTATAATTTGTCTGTCTGATTTTCATTTATTATTAGTTATATGTCAATTTATTATCATTTACTATTTACCTGTTTGTTTGTTATTCAACTATACCAATGCATTTATTTATGTATTTTAATTGTTATTTACATTGTTATAGTTTTAATTTATTATTAATATTATTAATATTAATATTAATTTTTTTTTTGGCATCCGACCTAGATATGGATCAAAAGGTCTCCTGTCGGCATGCTTTGCCTTTGTAATCCTTTGTAATCCTTTGTAATATATATATATATATATATATATATAATTGTGTGTGCAATATATATATATATATAAACATATATGTATTAATATATATATATATGTATATATATATATATGTATATATATATATATGTATATATATATATATATATATATATATATATATATATATATATATATATATATATACATATATATACGAGGAATTCGCTAGTGGACAGCGACATTAATCAGATAATTTTATGGGGGCCTCTGGTCGTCATGTACAGCGCAGGTTCGTATCCTTGCGCGATGGTCATAAAATTATCACACATATATATATATATATATATATATATATATATATATATATATATTAGTAAAGGGGGGGAGCAGGTTCTCAGTAATACACGTGGAGTTAAAAACGACAGCATTGTTGTAGTTGTTCAGTTTTTTCTTCGTATTCTCGATTTTCCTGATAAGATATTTTCCATTAACTAGGTGAATTGAAACTAGGTCTCTATATTCTTCCATTTGTTTTTATTTGACATCGACGTTTCGTCTTAAACAAGACATTATCAAGATATAACTGAAATAACAAAAATCATATGGTAACAGTAAAGGTAGTAGACAATATCAAGATATAACTGAAATAACAAAAATTACATGATAACAGTAAAGGTACTAGACAATATCAAGATATACATAAAAAAGATTACATGGTAACAGAAATAATAAAGGTGACAGATTTGTGAAAATCTGAGGTCCTTATTGTCTGTCCCTTTCCCCACCCCCTTTGTCTGACCTGATCTTAGGTATATATACTTCGGTCATCCTCGGATTGTCACACCCTTCTTCCTCTCTTCCCTTTAAATGTAAGTCTTCGTATTTATTTTCACAAATCTGTCACCTTTATTATTACTGTTACCATGTAATTTTTGTTATTTCAGTTATATCTTGATATTGTCTAGTACCTTTACTGTTACCATGTAATTTTTGTTATTTCAGTTATATCTTGATATTGTCTAGTACCTTTACTGTTACCATATAATTTTTGTTATTTCAGTTACATCTTGATAATGTCTTGTTTAAGACGAAACGTCGATGTCCAATAAGAACAAATGGATATATATATATATATACACGTGGAGTTAAAAACGACAGCATTGTTGTAGTTGTTCAGTTTTTTCTTCGTATTCTCGATTTTCCTGATAAGAGATTTTCCATTAACTGGGTGAATTGAAACTAGGTCTCTATATTCTTCCATTTGTTCTTATTTGACATCGACGTTTCGTCTTAAACAAGACATTATCAAGATATAACTGAAATAACAAAAATTACATGGTAACAGTAAAGGTACTAGACAATATCAAGATATAACTGAAATAACAAAAATTACATGGTAACAGTAAAGGTATTAGACAATATCAAGATAAAACTGAAATAACAAAAAATACATGGTAACAGAAATAATAAAGGTGACAGATTTGTGAAAATAAGTACGAAGACTTACATTTAAAGGGGGGAGAGAGGAAGAAGGGTGTGACAATCGGGGATGACCGAA
The DNA here is from genome assembly GCF_046742065.1 of Oratosquilla oratoria. Lineage (NCBI taxonomy): Eukaryota > Metazoa > Arthropoda > Malacostraca > Stomatopoda > Squillidae > Oratosquilla > Oratosquilla oratoria. The sequence continues at coordinate 53,504,155 of NC_134777.1, forward strand.
GTATATATACCTAAGATCAGGTCAGACAAGGGGGGGGGGAAGGGACAGACAATAAGGACCTCAGAGGTCAAGGGGTATGGGGGGTGGGGGAGGGTTAGGCGGGTGCGGTCACCGAGGGTGGGGGAGGAGGTGGAGGTGAAGGGAGAGAGAGAGCGAAGGGGTAGAGGGGGGGATTTTTATTTCTAAATATATATATATATATATATATATATATATATATATATATATATATATATATATATATATATATATATATAATCGAATAGCACATAAATGGAAAATAAGATAGGTATGTACTAAGGTTGATTTGGCTGAATGGCTAATAGTAAATCATAATATATGACACATCTTGAACGAACTCCTTGGAGTGCATAGACTATAGTTGTAATACTTTAGAGCAGTGCTCATGGGATCACATCCCTTTTCCTTTCATTGTCAAAACTTGAATTATTTTAGTGTTGGCTTGGGTTATATATATATATATATATATATATATATATATATATATATATATATATATATATATATATATATATATATATATATATATATATATATATATATAAACATCATTTGGTTTTTCTTTTGCCAAAATATTAGCTTTGCGGTAAAAATAAAACATCGTGCCGTAGTCACTGTACTGTAGAAATAGTAATTTTTGTTCTAGTGTATGCAAGGTTATATTAATTGATCATGCTTGCTAATGCGTTTATTGTGGTTTGAACGAGTTCCAAGTAACAATTTGATATGTACTCTTTGCCTCTGTCGCTCAACAAATGATACAACTAAAACCATTTGTTGGCTGGGGTCAATGTGAAAATATTCTTTTAACGTCAGATTATTTTGTTATTATTTGCATCCCTATGATGTAGTAAACATACGGTGGCACTAACCATACTCGGTAAGTTTGTCCTTTTGTAGCCAGATCGTCCTTTTTTAGACTTGTGATGTCCTCTTTTACATTTGAACATTTGGCAACCCGAGTTAACAACTGTCAGCTGTGGCAACATTATTTGGAGCTAAAGTACTGGAAGAGTTTAGAGATCATTTTACTCCGTTAAAACACATTCAAAATAAAAGGAAAAGTCAATTACAAGTGAAAGGTACCAGGATAGTTAAGTGTGAGCTGTGGAGACCAATAAGAAAAAAAGACCAAATATAAAGAGCTTAGAGATCATTTCACTCCGTTATAACACATTCAAAATAAGAGGAAAAGTTAATTACAAGTGAAAGGTACCAGAATAGATAAGTGTGAGCTGTGGAGACCAATAAGAAAATAAGACCAAATATAAAGCTTTGCAACCCCAGTTTCTGTACTGTCGTTTGTTTATATACAAGATCTTGTTATTGTTTTTTTACTTGAAAGTATTTCATTACTTTGTCAAATGTAAATTAAAAACAAGTGAGTACATTGATATCAAATTTACATTATATATGTTACAATTGCAGCTTTACCAATGTGAATTTACTTTGTAAGATGAGCAAGTGGAAAAACGAGTACAATAACGGAAGGCGGTATGTTAAGGAATGGGAAGAGAAGTTCGCATGGCTTACTTTAGTTGGCGATAAATGTTATTGTAAGTTGTGCAAATGTAGCCTGTCCAACATGAAAAAATCAGCCCTAGAACAACACGAAAAAGCAACAAAGCATATAAAAGCTGTGCAGTTAGGGTCTCCTTTAATTAGACCTGTGAACAGGCATTACGTAAAAGAATGGGAAGAGTGTTTCAATTGGCTAAAATTTGTTGACAATAGCTGCTACTGTCGGGTGTGTAATTGTACTCTGTCAAATATGAAAAAGTCAGCATTAGCACAGCATGAAAAATCAGTGAAACATAATAAAGCCGTGAACATGTTTTCTTCTCCAGTGAAGACTATAACCTTGAAAGGTATGGGTCTTGCAATAATGCCTTTTTCAGTAATCTATAAACGGGGAGGGGATTTCACACAGGAGTTTGGCAATAACCATAAAAAGTATTATAATTTGCCATCGTGCAGTTTAAGTTAGGCTGTACATTTGCGGAAGATTTTGATTTGATAAAAGTTTTTTGTAATTGGTGAGGTGAGTTGATCCAGAAAAAAATGATTAACATCCCTGCATAAACAATACAACTTGAGTGGGTGGATGTCTTCACCAAGAAATGCCTAGGTACAGCCAGACATCTAAGAGTAGTTGCTTCTGTCTTGGGCTGATATCTGTAAATGTTGAGGATGACAGATTATTTTCCAAATTAAAAATGTTTTTCTGAATTTGTTTGCAGAAGATAAGGGGGTGTAATGATATTTTCACTGTATACAAAATTAGCTGTATAGCACCTGAATAGTGAGGGGGAGAAATTTGTGTTTGTGGATGGGATCTCAGGACTGCAGTGCCTATCAAGAATGCACAAACCACATTATTTACAGTGCTGCCCTGGTGCAAAGTTCTCAGTGATGTACCCCTTCCCTCATCATCACATCCCATCTCTACCATCCCTACTATTGGCTTGGAAAAAAATGTTATTTAATGTCCCTATTACAAAAAAGAATAGGGAAAAATATTTCATATCCTGTTGATTCTAATGCAAAATTTGTATATTATGGTAAAATATTCAGGGCTCCTTTAACTTTTTTTATTGTAATTATTTTGTCAGCCTTGTGGGCGGCATGGCCAGACCAGAATTACTGCCCCAGGGCATATACCCCCTCCCCCCATGTGAGGGCCCTGAAGGGGTCAATGATGGATAGCTGCATGGAGTGGCCCTGCAAGATGGACAGTGGATCTGATTATTTTCAAAACCTGTCAACCCCCCCACCTCCATCAGGAGATGCCTTGAGCGACACACTTGGTCTCTGGACTGAGTCCAAGATCTCCCTTTATCAACTTCAATTGTATTTCTTACATTTTTTCACACATGGAGAGCAGACAACCATCAATGGTTCTCCTCTCCCAACCATTTTGAACTGATGATTTACAAACAGTACCACACTGATACAACACAGACAACAGACCAAATTTTTTACACAGAGATCTGTGGGAGGTTCTGAGGGTCATTGCCAACTACTATAGGATAGGGTTTTCCACCTAGCAAATTTCAAGGCAACAATTGATTGGTTGATTTACAGTTGAACACTCTACATTAGCTCACCACTAATTATGTGACCATCGAGCACAAATGTATATCTTGGAGGCTGGATACAACCCACAGAGGTGTAGCATCTAGTAGTCCATCAAATTTAATGGCATCAACAATAAAAGCCTTGTACGCACTCATGACCCTGGATGTATGGTATGTTGGATACATCATACTGTGGCTGGTAGACTCCAAAAAGACCAATAAATATTGGTACAATATTCAAATCCCTAAAGCGGCCCATACACGATCAATTATATTGCGCAATTTCATTGTCAATACTCTGAATTGACAATTAAATTGACCATGTATGGGCAATATATCGCCCATACACAGTCAATTTGACCGTGTATGGGCAATATATCGCCCATACACGGTCAATTTAAATTGTCAATTCAGAGTATTGACAATGAAATTGCGCAATATCATCGTGTATGGGCCGCTTTATGCATGACAGTTGTGGACAGTGGCCTGTCAGGCGGTGTGCCACATATGTTTTGACCAGTATTTGAGTTTCTTAAGAAGGTGAGAAAGTGTTAACACTGTGAGGCTATAACCAGTGAAATATGTGATTTAAACATTACAGGCTTGTATTATCTGTTTTTAGTAATAAGATGAATACATTTGTATCCACAAGTGATGTCTGTGGTTTAGAGGCATTGGGGAGGGTTAGGGGAAAAATTCAAGTATATTGTACTTTAAGCTCTATCAGATGTTCCCCCCATTTAGTACTGTACAATATATTGAGGGTCATTAGTAGTCACTTTTGTGTCCTCATATTTCACTCCAGCACACTGGCTACTTACAAAAGGCTCATCTGTCCCTTGCTCTGAAAAGGATGGCTGTCTCTACCCTGGATACACACATGATGATAAGAAATAATGTTATACTGCCCAACATTGACATAACACAGACAGAAGTATAGTATTTCTTTTTCATGTGATCTCCATTCTAAATTGGGGGGCTGTGTGTCTTAGATCTCCAAGAGACCCAAGACAGTAGATTGATTTATGAACCTATGGGTCAACACGGGGTCTTGAAGCAACAGATAAAAATTGAGGTACTTGTATATTCTATCTGTATACTAAGGGCTTCTTTCCCCTTACAAGGAAGGTAGCCAAGTCAAAGATATACACCCACTCCCAGCTTTAACCAATTATTATTCATGTCTATATAGAAGTGTATATGTTACTTCTGTATAGACATGAATCATTGGTTAAAGGTTTTTATTTGACAATTTATTTCATTCAACATTATTTCTCTAATACAGTTGATCCATCAGTGTGTGGAGAGGTAAATGATGTCACACATTTGGGCACACTTCTTGAGTCCTATCATGGGGCCATGCAACCAGCACACATTGGCTTCATCGGCTGTGGGAATATGGCTCAGGCTCTTCTCAGTGGCTTCATCAAAAATGGTAATTTTATGGTTTGAAATGGAGAGAATGAAGATGATTCTGTTGAGTACTGAAAATCAGTGAACTTACGTACATTTCCTTTGACAGGTTTGGTTGATCCCACCAAGGTGATAGTAAGTGCCCCATCTGATAAGAATTTGTCGAAAATTCGTAATCTTGGTATCACTACGACACATGACAATGGTAAGATGGATTTTTCCATGTAAAGTTGTTTTTATATATGGTATATTTTTATGTATAATAGGGATGACTTTTTCAGACTGGTATTTTATATATAATATATCAGTATCTCAAGGATTGGAACATGATTATGAAGAAAAATGTGAGACCTTCATTAGCTAAAATGTTCACTATTAGCCTCTAAAAAGCTTGACAGGTATTGTTAGAATGAATTGCTCATTTGAACTATACTAATAGTAGACTAGTGTGGTGTAAAATCCCTTGTTTTTACATAGGTATTGTGAAAGACAAAATAGTTTTTTATTTATTTATTATCAAGTTTATTTAATTTTGCTCATTTATCTTGTTTAATTGTCTATTTTTCTTTTTCAGATTTTGTGGTGGCATCGAGTGACCTTATCTTTCTGTCAGTTAAACCTGAAGTGTTTAAAAGTGTGATAAATGATCTGAAACCCATTGAAGGAGATCGTAATCCGTTGTTTGTGTCAACCATTGGTGGATTGACCATACATGACTTGGAAATGGTAAAGTTGTGTGCATAATTTTTTTTTTTTATACAGTTATTGAATCCATGGCATGGTTAGATAATTCTTTGTGTTGATTTTAGTACTTTTCTTTCTGTATAATTAGAATTTTTTTCATTGTACTTGTATAGTTATATGCCTTTACTAAATCCATATGTCTTTTTGGATCTGGAGAAGGCATATAATGGTTAACAGGAAGGCATTATGGGATGTATTTACCTAATTGTAGTTTACAGGAAAGGAGCAATGTTCATTGGGTCCTGTCTCCTATTCTCTAATTTTCTAACATATCTAGACTCAAATTCATGTATGGTTCCAACTTAATTTATATCTTTGATTTCCAATTATCATATTTAGATTTGAACTATATTTGAGCTTGGGCTATATCACTTTCTAAGCTATTCTACATATTTATACATCTATATGGAAAACTGTATTTCTTCACATCCTTTCGAGATATGGTCTTTCCTAATTTACTTCCATGACTTCTTAAAGCTCTCCCATCTATAATCAGGAGATCTTCTATCAGTGCAATCTATCCCCTTTAGTGACCTGAACACTAATCATGTCACCTTTTTCTCTTCGATCTTTCAAAGTTGGCAGACCCAGTACCTTTAGTCTTTCCTTATATGGTTTATCTGCCAGGGTGGGGACCAGCTTGGTTGCTGACCTTTGTATTCTCTCAATCTCTCATTCTTCATTCTGTGTGGGGACCATACTACTGACACAAGGTGAAGGATATAGGCAAGATTGTGTTGGAAATATACGGAATAGGGACAAATTTGGTGAGGGCATTCAAAAGGTTTTACATAGAGTTTGTGTTATGGTAGAAAATGGAGAGAGTGAATGCTTTGAGGTAAAGGTGGGACTGCATCACAGTTGTATAATGTCAGTATGATAGTTCAATGTGTACATAAATGGGATGGTACAGGAGGTAAGTGTGAGGGTGATGGGAAGGGGTTTAAAGATGGTATGAGAGAATGAAGAGAAGTGGGAGGTGAGCCAGATGTTGTTTCTATGTTTGCAGACAACATTGCAGTTGAGGTTGCATCAGAGGAGGTTCTATGGCAGTTAGTGGTGGAGTTAAGAGGGTATGTGAGAGGAGAACCCTGAAAGTAAACGTAATGTGATGAAATGTACAAGGGGAGAGGATGACAATGGGTTGGAAGAAGTGAGTGAGTGAATTATTTAGGATCATATGTAATAGGGAATGGAGGAATAGGGGTGGAGGTAAATTATAGATTATGGGAAATGAGTAGTGGGGTGAACCAGGTTTGGCTTTTGGGTTCTGCTGTGGAGGTGTGTCTGGCTGCATTACTTCTGATCCATGCAATGGATAGGGGACAGGGATGGCCCTTCATCCACAAGGAA
>NC_134777.1:53511262-53523762 GCF_046742065.1 Oratosquilla oratoria
TCGGCATGCTCCGCCTATGTAATCCTTACACACACACACACACTTCAACGAACGGACGGCTTAGACGACGTTCTGAAGAAAAAGTGAAATTTCGTGGATCCCAAAGCAAAGGAAGTACCTATTGTATTTACAGGGTAGGGGGGGGGGAAATTGCTCATGGTGTAGGGGAAAGTGAGGAAAAAGGAGAAGGGGAGGGATTACTGAGGGAAATGGAAGGAAATGAGGAAGGTGAGGACTTGGCCCAGGCAGGCAGACGCCATCTAAACAAAAGAGGTCCGGACCAATTTAGCGACGACGAAATGTCTAACAAAAATGTAAAGATCAGAAGTATAGATAAGAGCAATACAGCAGAAGGTGATGAGAATATTTTCCAGGGATTTAAAGAGGGTGGGGGGGACACAACCCCCCCCCCCCCCGATTAACAAGACTAGAAGAGAAGCTCGATAAGATGATCGAGCACTGGGAACTTAGGTTCGGTCACGTTAACAACATTGTGCAGAGGGTTGAAAAATTGGAAGAACTAGAGAAGGCGAACAAAAACTTAACTAAGGAAATTGAAGAATTAAAAAACAGTTAAAAGAAGGAAAAGAGGAGAATAAAGTCTTAAAGGAGAATAATAAGGACAACAAGGAGGGTTGGAAAAAAATTAAAGAAAACAGTTAAGTTGCATTTACTGACATAATCAAACAGCAAATGAAAGAACAAACTGAAGACTCAGTTATTAAAGTGATGAGACAGAAGGAGAATATAGTAAGAGACTTAGCAGATAGAAAGAAATGTATAATTATATTAGGAATGGAAGAGAAACATAACCCAGATAGAACCACAAGAACCAAAGAGGAAAATGAAAAAGTAAGAAATTTACTAGAATTAGTTCAGGAAGATGAGCCAGAAATAATGAAACAAATCGAAGAGAAATTCAGGCTTGGGAAATATAGTACAGACAAGACCAGACCAATTAAGATTAAATTCAGGTCACAAACGACGGCAGAGAACATTCTTATCCAAAACAGGGAAACTAGCAACAAGTGAACAATATAAAAAGGTATGGATAAAAAGGGAAATGAATAAAGAGGAAAGAGAGGAGGAAATAAGGAATAGACATGAAGCTAAGAAAAAAAATGAGGCCAGAACGGAGACAGAAAAACAAGAATTCTACTGGAGAGTAGTGAATATGAAATTGAAGAAATGGAACATAAAAGAGAGAAACACAAAAGAAACAGAGAATACAATGGAAATAACAGAAAGTTAACCCCTTCCATACGGTGCCGCACACGTAGGCGTCATGAGGAGCAAGTGGATTCGCGACGCTGCCATATCGGCGTCTTGATTATATTTATTGTAGTCGCCCCTGTGTTTTTACATTCTCCCAAATGCGCCCGTAATCCCATTCTCTGTGGTTTTCAAAATTCGCGGGTGAAAGAGAGAACGATCGATATAAGCGGCGACTATATTTAATGATGCGAATATTATTTCGTTACGTCGTACGGCTGGCATTGGCAGCTGCCCGCGAGATTTAAGTCCCGTATTGAAGTGGTTAAGAGTATCCTACACAAATATAGATGGATTAATAACAGGACTGAATGAACTGAACAAATATCTGAAAGAAAAAGATCCGGACATAATGGGAATTGTTGAGACAAAATTAAAAGGCCCACTACCACCCAACAGCATAGGACACAATGCATATAATTATTGGATTAGAAACAGAAAGATAAAACAAGGGGGTGGAGTTATGTTCCTGACTAAGAAGGATATAAACGTGAAGAAAGTCACATATGGAAAGAATAGAGATGATTATGATTTAAGTAGAAGATAGAGATAAGAAGAGCAGAAAGTTTGTAATAAACTACGTGCCCCCAAAAACAGCCTCATGGGAAGAGAATGAACATAAAAGCATGTTAGAAGACACAAGAGTAACACTAAACGAGATAATGGAAGATGGAGGAAGAATAGTTATGATGGGCGACTATAATTGCAAAGAAATATGCTGGGAAGAGATGACCGTAAAGGGTGGAGAAGACTCATGTTCTACTTGAGATGATTATTGACCACACAATGACACAATGGATCCAAGAGAACACTAGGTATAGAAATGAAGAACCATCGAGACTAGACCTAATAATCACATCAGAACCTAAAATAGTGGAAAAGATAGAATACCAGGCACCAATAAGCAAAAGTGACCACATATTGATAGAACTAGAACTAAATGAGAAAAAATACATGAAAAGAAATGAACAATATAGAAAAGGAAGATTGATGTATGAAAAAACAAATTTTGATAAAATAAGAGAATTCTTCCAAAATGAAAACTGGGAAAGAATACACAAAGAAGATACAACAGTAGAAGAGAAATGGAATATTTTGACAAAAATCTATAAAAAAGTAGAAAAGTATGTCCCAAGACAAAAACAAGAAAAAGAATATGTAAAATGCTGGTACAACAAAAGTTGTAGGGAGATAAAAGACAAAAGAGACAAAGCTTGGACCAAATTGAAGAAAAACAAAAGACCAGAAAAATGGAAAATATATACTTGCTATAGAAATGAATATGTACAAGCGTGCAGAGAGGAAAAGAGAAAATATGAAAAAGATGTCATAGATAAATGTAAAGATCAACCAAAACTATTCTACAGATTTGTAAACAACTGAAAAACAAACAAGATTTGGAGAAATTAAGACAAGGAGGAGTTGAATACACAGAGGAAATTGAAATGGCGGAAATTATGAACAAACATTTTAAATCGGTGTTTACAAGGGAGAACATACAACCTGAAGAGATCGAATGGAAAGAGAAAGTCCCACCTATGAAAGAAATAGAAGTAACAAAGAATGAAATATTGAACCACTTGAGTAATCTTGATGTCAGAAAATCACATGGACCAGATGAAATAGCAAACTGGATTTTGAAAGAATGCAGGAATGAACTAGCAGACATAATACATAGCATAATAAACAGTTCCTTGAAAGAAGGTAAATTTCCAGAAGATTGGAAAAAAGCAAATATAGTACCTATATATAAAGGAGGAAATAAAGAAGACCCTAACAACTATAGGCCAGTCTCTCTAACAAGTACAATAGCAAAAATTTGTGAAAGAATTGTCCAAAATAGATGGGTAAAATATTTAGAAAAAACGTGCTCAATCCAAGGCAATTTGGATTCAGACAACGATGATCATGCATCACCAATTTAATATGTTTCTATTCAAGACTAATAGATATAATACAAGAAAGAGATGGATGGGCTGATTGTGCATTTCTAGACCTAAAAAAAGCTTTTGACAAAGTACCACATAAGAAGTTGCTTAAGAAATTAGAAACTGAAGGAGGAATACAGGGCAAACTGCTAAATTGGATGGAAGACTTTTTGCAAGAAAGAAAAATGAGAGTAGTGATAAGAGATCAACACTCAAAATGGGATGAAGTAATAAGCGGTGTTCCACAAGGAACAGTTCTGGCCCCAATAATGTTTGCTATATATATTAATGATATGGATGAAGGAATTGAAAGCTATATGAGCTTTTTTGCAGATGATGCAAAACTATTGAAAAAAGTGAACACGGAAGAATATTGTGAATCACTACAAAGAGATCTAAATATAGTACAGGAATGGAGTAGGAAGTGGGAGATGGAGTTCAATACAAAAAAGTGTAGTATAATGGAATTTGGAAAAAGTAAAAACAGAATAACAGGATCATATAAATTGGGAGAAGAAGGAATAAAAAAAGTAGAAAATGAAAAGGACCTGGGAGTCATTGTTATGAATAATATGTCACCTGAAAAACATACAAGATTTTGGAGAAACCTATAATTTAATAAGAACAATCAAAGTGGCATTTACATACATGGATGAAGAAATGGTGAAGAAAATTCTAATCACTCTGATAAGACCAAGATTGGAATATGCAGCAACGATATGGTCACCAAGTGCAAAAAAATGCATAAAAAAACTTGAAAGAATACAAAGAGCAATTACAAAATTGGCACCAACACTCTCAAAACTATCATATGAAGAGACACTAGCAAAACTTGAACTACAGACACTAGAGCAAAGAAGAGAGAGAGGAGATTTGATAGCTATTTACAGAATCATGAAAGGCATAGAAATTACTGATAGAGAGAATCTGATAAAATGGGATGACAGAAATACAAGAGGACATGGAAAGAAAAGAAAAAAAAGACAGCTATAGAAGAGATGTGAAAAAGAACAGCTTTCCTCACAGAGTAATAGACAGTTGGAACAAGTTAGATGAGAAAGTGGTGTGTGCAAAAACAATACATGTATTTAAAAATAGTTTAGATAAAATTAGATACGAAAACGGGACACCACGTGCATAGCTCCCCTTCCCGTAAAATACAACTAGGTAAATACATATATATATATATATATATATGTATGTATATATATATATATATATATATATATATAGAGAGAGAGAGAGAGAGGGGGGGGCCATTCACTGTCCCTCCCATCTCTGCACCTCATGGGCAAAGGGTCATCCTTGTCCTCTGTCCCATTGCTTGGGTCCAAAGCAATGCAGCAAAATGTGCGCTTTCACAACAGGGCTTGACAGCTGGTTTATCCCAACCATTTCATTATAAGGCAACCCTACCTTTTGGATATATAATTTCCTCATCCATTTACAACCATTTTCCATTCATTCTCATCTTTTGCACTCTCCTTTCCTTGCTCAACAGATACTCCTCTTGCATCCAATCCTCTATTCACCCTATCTCCCTAATTCATTCTTAGTTATCCCCTTAAATTCATTTCATCCACTTCTACTTTCCAAACACTTTTTTTTTACTAGTCTATCCTTACTCATTCTTTTTCCATATACCCAAATCATCCCAATATTCTTTGATCAATCCTGTCTGCCAGCTCTTTTTCTATCCCCACCATTCACATCATGTGACAATAACTCTAGATTTACTTTCCAGTCCATTGTGGTGTGAATGATAAGGTAAGTCCATACAGTCCAGAGTACAAATTGGAAATGGCAGAAAGTGTAAATCACACTGAGAGAGGACTTGACACTGCACTGAAAGAAGGATAAGGACCACGGAAGAAGCCCCGATCAAGTATGGGTGGACAAAACATATTTACAGAATCAATTTCATAGGCAAAGGTGGCACAAATTTGCAGGAAATGATCAAGAGAATGTCTACTTCTATTGTTCCTTCACAGATGAGACACAACACCATTTGTGATAGGTGGGATTGAATTCATGGTACTGTATTTCTATTTCTGCTAAAGGAGGACCTCCTTGGCAGTCACTCAGTCTTTTGCCCCAAGTCTCTCTTGCAGGTGACCCATAGCTTCCAGGTAATAGGCTACAGCCACTGGGCAGGGCCATAAATAAATCAGGGAAGAAATACAGTTATCTGCTGACGGTCAACTTGAATATTCAAATGAAGGAATGTGTAATATCTTAAACGATTATTTTAGCTCGGTATTCGTAAACGAAACACCTCAAGGTGAATTCCAAACTGAAACCTGTGAAAAGTCTAGGGTAAACTTACTACGGTAAATATAACAAAAGAAAAAATTAAAAGGTGTATAGACAAACTCAAAGTTAATAAAACACCAGGGCCTGACGGTTGGCATCCAAGAATCTTAAAGGAAATGAAAAATGAGATTGTTGTTCCATTAGAAACTATTTTCAAGAAATCCATCATATCCGGAGATGTCCCAAGAGAATGGAAGCTAGCTAACGTTACTCCCATATTCAAAAAAGGTGCCAAAAAGAAACCAAATAACTATAGGCCTATAAGTTTGACTTCAATCGTAGGAAAAATAATGGAAACTATCATCAGAGATGCTATCGAACATCATTTAGAAAGTAACCGTTTGATAAATGATAGCCAGCATGGTTTCAGACGGAAACGTTCTTGCGTGACTAACTTACTCGAATTCTACAACACAGTTATCTCGAATTATGACAAAAGAAACAATATAGATTTAGTATATCTAGACTTTGCAAAAGCTTTTGATACCGTCCCACACGAAAGACTACTTACTAAATTAGCTTTGCATGGAATAAGTGGTAGCCTATTAAGTTAGACATGGTAGACCAGGGAATGTTGAGGAAGTTTCTGCCTCCTACACTTCTATTCCAATGATGGTAGGGCCAATATGTGTGTATATTTATCTAAATAGAATTAGGTAAAGGCAGAGGTGAAGGGAGTGAACTTGAAGGGACAACTGAAGATGAGATAGATGGATGGGGTGAAGGGGGTGCTGAGTAAGAGGGGAATGTCTGTTGAGCAAGGAAGGAAAAAGGCAGGAAATAAGGATCAGTGGAGAATGACTGTGTATGGATGATATTGTTATGCAAGAAAGGGAAGGATGGGGGATAGGGGGCAGGGGGTGCTTATATGTGAATGGTATTTGAACACAGCTTGAAGGGATTTCTCCCCGTCTTCTCTCTTTTTTTTTTCTTTCTGCATGAGGGGGGTGGGTGGAGAAAGGGGGTATCAATTAAATGAAGTGGCCTTGCTGTGGATGTACTGTGTCTTGCTGCATTGCATTTGGCCTGGGTCAGTTGGCAGATGCATGGTTGACCCATCATCCATGAGGAGATGAGATGGGAGGAGTGGAGGGGGTGGTGGAAGGGAGTGAAATGGGTGGGAATAGGTGCATGCCTCTGACATGGCTACCTCTCTTATATAGGAGAAAAAGGTCTCGATATATAGATAGAAACACACATGCATATTGGGCCCTTTTCATGGTAAGAGAAAAGTATAGGAAACTAGCTAGTACTGTTCAGGACATTAAAGAGAATGGATAAAACTGACACGAGAAGGTTTGGGATGAGGCAAGAGGAGGTATGGGAACAATGGGGATTGGGAATGGAGGAGGAGAGAAGGAGGGAGGGAGAAAGAGGGGGGGTGTCTATAGTATGCAAACAAAATCCATCATTTCAAATAGATGCATTACTTATTAGAATAGTTTACTAAAGCCTAATAATGTCCAAACAAAATCAATCAATTTCAAAGCTAGGTACAACAGTTGGAAAATAAGAGAAATTTTTGCACATGCATGCTCTCACACACACACACACACACGACTCGGTGGCATGGTTGGTAGAGTACTAGACTGCCAGTACGGTGGTGCCGGTGGTACCTGGTTCGAATCTTACCCAGGGCTGAAATTATTTCAGTATCGCTGTGCTTTGAGTCATTACTCCGACTCTCGTGGGTGGGGAGTTGGGTGTGTGTGTGCGTGTAAGGTCATAGCATTACCCATAGATCGGTCACACGAGCTCTGAGCTCTCTTCCGGAAGGGAAATAGCTGTCGATCACTAGTCCAACACGTGATCCAAAGAACAAGGTGAATCACACATATGTACAGAAGTTGGAAACTTGTTCAGAGAAAAAAGTGTGGAACCAAAGAAAGTCATCTGTTAACAACACTTGTGAAATATCCGGTCAAGAGGACCAAAACTAAATCTTCCAGAAAAATTCCATTACAATTCAAGAGGTGCTACTTGTACAAATATAATAAAAGATGCACAAAACAATACTAAATGACCACAAGCCACAATATCCCTCCCACTGGTGTTCCACCAACATCTAAAGGGGTGTTGAGCGTGAGGGTGATGTCTGTTGAAGAAGGAAGGGAGGAGGCAAAAGACGGGGGTGAGTGGAGAATGGCTATGTATGGATGATAGTGTGATGAATAGAAGGGAGTGGGTGCGGGATGAGGGGAAGGAGGAATGATTATGTGCGAGTGATATTTTGATGCAGCCTAAAGGGGTTTCTCCCTGTCTTCAATGTTTCTGCATGAGGGGAAAGAGGGGGGGGGGTCTCTGATTAAATGAAGCAGCCTTGATGTGGATGTGCTGTGCCTTGCTACACTGCTTCTAACCCAGGGCAATGGGCGAGCTGCAGGGATGACCCATCATCCATGAGGAGCCAAGATGGGAGGGAGGGGATGGTGGTGGATGGGAGTAGAATGGGTGGGATTGAAATATATGGGAGTGGAATTATGTCTATTGACTTTGGCTACCTCCCTGGTAAGATGAAAAGAGCCCTTGGTATATGTACATTTGTACATATGATAGAACAATAGGCCTAAGAGATATTTTGGGCAAGCCTATTGAGATATAATTTTTCATATCTATAAGTTGAAATGAACAGAAGACCTTTCAGTTCGTAATGATAATGCAACACATACATATAAAGCAATCCTTTCTCCATGGCATTATCTTCCCAATTTCTCCGAGTGCATGCTTGCAGGTCTCAACTGATCTATATATTGTTTCTGGTCCTTGGCCTACATTCTACAATTTATTGGCAAGACACTTTGTGTAGCTAACATGGCGAGTCTTCATCTGACCAGAAACTATACTAGCCCCTATACAGTTAGTTAGCTGCAGTCCATCATAACATACTCTGAGTATCTCCCACATCTGTGGAAACCTTAGAGAATATCGGAAGGCTTATGAAGTCTCCTCTTCTGCTTTGCAGACATGATCTGCCTTCACCTAAACATGATGGAGCATATCTTGGTGGATATGTACAGAATGTGCTTATAATAGGTAGGTGGTGGGCTAGTTTTTTGTTTATTATCTGCTTTTTGATGCATGGATGTATGCATATATCTGCTGCATGTATTAAGATAGGCCTGGCAAGGTAGCTAACATATGTAGAATTATGTATGCAGCCTTACTGCTTGCTCATACTTTTGTGTACATCCAGCAGATTTGAGCTAAGATCACTTACTCATAAAATAACTGTTAAGCCTAGCCCAAATATATAAAAGGTAATAATCAGATAGGCTATTAAAATATTTGTACAAGATTAGATGCAGATATAAAATTTGGTGGAGAGATAAATATGTCCTGTAAATACACACATAAACCATGTTTGGCTTATTTATAAATATCTAATCTCAAGTATTTTTTGACTCTAAAACAAATTTTATAGAAATGAATTTTAGTTACGAGGTATTTCTAGTATACAATTCTTAATCAATTTAAACTATACCGTAATACATACATACATATACCAAAGGCTCCTTCCCCCTTACACAGTGGGTAGCCAAAAAGAAAAAGGCATAGAAAATCACTACCACCCAACTATAATACCTTATAATAAACCAATCAATATTTTGAAAATTTAATATCATACACAACATTGAGGTCTTTAAACTCAAACTTACCTGCTGGTATTGGCTGAACTACTAACGCTTGTGCCCCCGGTGTTTGTACTGCTACCACTGCTTGCACTTCCTCCTGCACTGTTCAGAAACTGCCGAATGCTTGGCCCACTCACGACTCCACGACTCTCTACGCTTTGAGCTACACTCCCTCCTAAACTCCCCATACTACCTGTAGGCACACACACAAACGTATGGTATAGGCCACCTTATTCATTCACTGATATGATATTAATATAGTAATCATGAGTATAGTATATTCATGTAACAATAATGATAGAAATAAACAGCAATAACCTCTTTTATATGGGTCTTGGCCTTGGGAGTTCATCTCCCTTCAAATTCTAATAAAATTATCACTTAAATCAGTACTGACTGCTTAACATTCAATACTTTCTGCATTGACTCCACAAAAATTATGAAGGACTAGATTTGCTTGTAACTCGACCACTGTTAAACAGACTGGGATAAGTTATCTATCTTGCTCATAGCCCTCCTTTCCAAGGTAACTCTTGTCACATTCGTAAACATTATCTTCAAATACAGACTCAAGTAGACTTTACGGGGCTTCAGCCCCTAGATATATATATAGCAAGCCATAAATAATCAAAGGCCGGAATACTGTATTCAGTGCTCGTTATTCGAAGATATAGAAGCTGTAAAAAGCAGCTTCTACAAAGTGACAGATTAACTTTCCTCATCCACTTGTAACAACATCATTTGGTGGTCATTTACAAAGGCTGTAATTCGACCTATTCAATGTGAGTCACACGGACTATCACACATAGGTTACAGTTTGCATATATACTCTCGATATCGTCGTGGTTTCACTAAAAGGGGTTAAAAATGGCTTCTGAAACATGCCAAACACAGGTTACGGCTTACTGTGAAACAAGGCGAAGAGATCAACATTATTGTTTGGGATCAGAGCCATCTATTGGACAATGAACGTACTAAAGAGACAGCGGTAACTTCAAACATCCATGGTAAAGAATTCACATGTACCGAATTCAGTATGTTGTCCTTGTCATTTTTACATCGCAATAAAGAGTTCACGTACTTAAAGAAAGAATGATTCCCTAAACTCCATGTATTGAGAGAAATTAAGAATGAAATTTGAAATATTATTTCATGACACAATCAACAGCTGTCAAGTTTAGTGCACGATGTGTTTACATTCATGTTCTTTCAAGGACTGATAGTTCACCAAAGCCTCTTTGACGAAGTCATGATAAACTACAGCAAGTTATTAGAAACGCGTTTTGCAAGCTGTGGAGGATAAATTTTGAAAAAAAATGCTGAAGAGGACCGCAGTCAGCAGTCGAAATATAGATTTCCTGTTTCGACTTTTGTTCTGCTCCGACTGTGGTGTCAGTTGCGATTATAGATGTGTTACTACATTTTTCAGCGATGATTTGTTATAAACATCACAGCAAAGCGGCTAGATCAAGTAACATGAAATTTTACTTACAAGAATCGACATTGGCCTCTGTATGAGCCTATTTTTGTATTGAGAAGGAATTCCATAGAAATAATATGTCTTTTATTTACAGAAAGAATGAAAAACTGGGGTTGAGTAATACTGGAATAATACCGCCTATTAAATGTTGGGAGTGATAGGTCAAATTCACAAAAAATGAAGATGTGTACAAAAAATTATTACAAAGAAAAACCAGGATGGCCTTGAATCCATTTTTTAGTAGTATATAACCCTTGTGTGACTGAAACGACGACCTTGAAGTCAAGATGTTTATGGTCATCGGTATGCAATCGACATTTGACCATTAGTGACCCTAAGAGGTCGAACTTCAAGGTTACACATTTTAAAAGACTACACTGAGGTCCAGACAGTTTTATCTTCATTCATCAAATGGGGGCATCATATGCCAGGGAGCGCGTTGCTTCACTCGAACACCGGCGCCAGTCCCCACTATCTCTCCCTCCCTTCCCAGTGCAAATAAATATCGACAGATTCAATCAACTTGCCCCAGCCATGAATTCTGTGAAGGTCCCCTTCGTCTCCTTCATTGAGAGTTATCTCATGTGGAGACAATCCTGTGAGTAGGATCAGCATTAGGGAATCGTGCCACATGCCCATATAACTGAAGTTCACATTCACGAATTATGCTGGTAGCTGGCCTAGACTGAGTCTCACAGTACAGTCTCTGGTTTGATATGAAGTTATTCCAGTGATACCGCCATGATTCTCCAAAGGCACTTATTACCAAAGACATCGAAACGTCTCTTCAAGTCAACATTCATGTCTCACATCCGCACAGCAAGATAGTGACTTGAAGATTCGAATCTTAGTCTTCCTGCACAAATAACGACAACGCCATATACTCTGGTTGAGTGAGTCCATAACACAACGCCGTGGGCAATGCCAATCCTTCGAAGTATTTCCTGACATGACCCCCCAACTGTTATGAACTACACTACCAAGTTATGTAAAGCTTTCCAAGACCTTCATGTCCTCGTCACATGTACGGACAGACTGAACTGTGTCAACCAGTAAGCCCCCAAATTCCTACACCATGAGACCTCAAGACCAAGCGGTCTCGCCTCCCTGTGCAGTGACTCGAGGGCTGCAACCAGGACTTCCAACGACTCCGCAAGAAGAAGAGCAGCATCAGCAAAGACAAGGTCACTGACCTTGGTGTTGCCAATAGATGCTCCGCAACAACACTGATCGACATCTTTGTCCAGTATCCAGTCCATGGAGGTGTTGAAAATCGTTGGGGCGAGGACATATCCTTACCTCACTCCTGAATTAACAGGAAAGAAGCAAGATACGACTCCTCCATACTTTACAGCACCCTCTGTCCCAGATTATAAGCCAGATATCAAGTCCATAATTCTTGCAGAAATCCTACGGATCCACAGAAGATCTCAGAACACTCCACGATACACCGAGTCAAACGCCTTCTTGAGATTAAAATGAACTACAAGAAACTCCTGTTGAAATTCACATTATACAGGCTTATTCCTTAAAATCAAACAAATAAATAGATAAACTAATTACACACACACACACATATATATGTTGAGACATTCTGACAGGTTGACGTAAGTAGAGTAAGGAGCACAGGCGTCTTAGTCTGAGTTTATTCCTGATTAGTTTCGCAGGTATGCTTTTTCACAGGAGCGGTGTACAAAATGAGCTGTGGGCATTTATACATGAGGGGGACCTCACTACCTCCGTGTCGGCAACTCTGGCAACACGGGGAGGTAGTGAGGTCCCCCTCATGTATAAATGCCCACAGCTCATTTTGTACACAATTCCTTTGAAAAAGCATACCTGCGAAACTAGTCAGGAATAAACTCAGACTAAGAT
>NC_134777.1:53528762-53533762 GCF_046742065.1 Oratosquilla oratoria
AATCCAAATTGTCTCGGGTTTATTATATTGTTTTCTTCCAGGTGTTTTATCCATCTATTCTTGATAAAAAAAAATTCACAAATTTTGGCTAGAGTGCTTGTAAGGGAGACCGGTCAGTAATTTGTTGGTTCTTTGTTTCCTCCTTTATATATTGGTACAATTTTGGTATTTTTCCAGTCTTTTGGTATTTTTCCTTCTTTTAGTGAGCAACTTATTATGTTATATATTTTGTCCATTAATTCTCCTTTACATTTCTTTAGTATCCAATTTGCAATTCCGTCCGGGCCGTGTGGTTTCCTGACATCAAGATTCATTGATCCATTATTTCATTTTGTGTTATTGTTATTTCCCTCATGGGGAGTGATCGCACTTCAATTCCTTCGTCCCAATACTGTACTTTTTCTCTAGTGAAAACCGTCTTAAAGTGGTTGTTCATGACTTCAGCCATTTATAAATCTTCTATATATTCTATATTTCCGTGGCGTAGTTTCACCATTTCCTGTTTATTTTCAAGTTTACTATTCACATAACTATATAATAGTTTGGGTTGATCTTTACATTTTTCTATTATGTCTTTTTCGTAGTTTCTTTTTTCCTCTCTGCGCACTTTTACATATTCATTTCTATGGTTGATATATATTTGCCATTTTCCAGGCTTTTTATATTTTTTCCATTATTTCTAAGTTTTATCTCTTCTATCTTTCGCCTCACTGCATCTTCTGTTGAACCAGCACTTAATGTACACCTTTCCTGTTTTTGTCTTGGTACGTATTTCTTCCTTCTTTCATTATAAATTTCCTTCAAAATCATCCATTTTTCTTCCACCTGTGTCTCTTCTTTGAAAAAGTTTTCACAATTAGCATTTTAAAAGAATTTCTTAAGTTTTCCAAAGTCCGTTTTGTTGTACATCAGCCTTCCTTTTCTGTATTTCTTATTTCTCTCCAAATATATTTGCTCCTTTAGTTCAACTTCTATTAGTATGTGGTCATTCTTTCCAAATGGTGTCTTATATTCAATTTTATCCACAATTTCAGGTTCTGTTGTAAATGATAAATCCAGTCTCGACGGTTCTTCATTACTTCTATATCTAGTATTTTCTTTTATCCATTGTGTCATTGTATGTAACAAGCGAAACGTAGTATCAATAAAGGTTTCGATCTCACAAAGTGTTTATTCTCACAGTCTTGTCGGCTTTTGCCATTGTGATTCATCTTCTATATTCATGTCAAGTAATACATTTCCCCATAGATCTTCTCCGCCTTTCACAGTCATCTCTTCCCAAAAGATTTCCTTGCAGTTAAAATTAAAATCTTCCACAAGTACCAGGTTATCTCCGTCCTTAAGCATCTCGTTTAATGAGTGCCTTGTATCTTCTAACATTTTTTAATGCTCGTCTTCTTTCCAGGAGCTCGTTTTTAAGGGCACATAAATCACCACAAACTTTTTACTTTTCATGTCGCTGTCTTCAACTTTTATCGTATTTTCCACACTATTTTTACCCTCTGTAATCTTCGTCACATTTAAGTTTTTCTTGGCCAAAAACATGATTCCTCCGCTATGTTTCTCGTCTGTGTTTTTAATTCAATAATTATATAACCCATGTCCAACACTATTTGGTAGTAGTGGACCCCTTAATTTCGTCTCCACAATTCCCATTATGTCTGATTTTTCTTCTGATAGGTAATCATTTAGTTCACTCAATCCTGGAGATTAATTCATCTATATTAGTATTGGCCGCCTTTATTTTTTCTCCCACTCAATCCCGTTTTCTGTTCCTTTTGTTTCACTTTCCTTGGTGTCCCATTTTCTCAGCCTTATGTCTAAGACTCCAATAGAACTCTTTGCTTTCGGTTTCCGTCCTTTTTTTTTTTTTTTTTTTTAACTTCATCTCTTAGTGCTTTCTATCCTTCTCTTTCAACACTGATTTCTCTTTTTATCCATATATTGTTGTAATGTTCACGCTTTGCTAACTTACCTGATTTTGCCAGTATGTCTTCTGCTATCAATTGTGATCTTAGTTTTATCTTTAGGGGTCGATTTCTTTCTTCAGAATATTGTCTCATTCTATATATTTCTTCCATTTCTTTTTCTACTTTTTCTCTTAAGTACCTAACCAAACCATGTTTTTCCTTTAGCCCATGTGTGTGTGATTCACCATGGTCTTGGATCACGTGTTGGAATCGTGATCGACAGTTATTTCCCCCCCCCCTCCGGAAGAGAGCTCAGAGCTCATATATGACAGATCTATGGGTAATGTTGTGACCTTACACGCACTCACACCCCCAACTCCCCGCCCAGGAGAGTTAGAGTAACAACTCGCAGCGTATCGATACTGAAATTATTTCAGCTCTGGTCGGGATTCGAACCAGGATCGCCGTAGTGGCTGCCGGGAACTCTAAGTAATGCGCCACGAGATGTGTTTGTGTGTGTGCATATATACATACATGTATATATATATATATATATATATATATATATATATATATATATATATATATATATATAATGAATAAAAATTAATAGATGCAAATAAAAGGAGACAAATACATATATGCATAAAATGATCAATTAACAAAATCACCTTCCGTGCGTGAGTGCTGAAATCATTCTACATACATGAACATTTGCATGCATGCATAGACGCGCCCACTCACACGGCTACCTGATGTAGTAGTTAGCGTTGAGATCCCCTTGAGCATATGGTGTTATGCATTTATCTAGTTGTTTTTTACGGGGTTGAAGCAATGCTCATGGTGTCCCGTCTCTTTTTCTTATTTTGTCAAACCTTGCCTTGAATTATTTTAAAGCTGGAATTCCTTCTCTATCGTTTCCCTCTTCAACCGTTTCAACTCTACATATTCCCACTTCAAGTGGACAACGTAACGAGTAGCTGAAAAAATATATCTATTCGATTAATAACATAAATAACATAATAAACACGAAAAATTTGCCAAAAATGTACGCACTCAATAACACAACATAACAAGTAATTAGTAAAAAAAAAAACCTTTGTTTAGTCATTGAATAATTTTATTAGGGGTGGCTGATATCGTTCATCAATGTCACAATATCAGGGTTAGAGGTGTAAAGTGCGCGTATCGCATCTGCAACCGGCATTCTCTCTCTTTCTCTCTCCACACACTCTTACGTGTGTGCGTGCAAGCGTGTGCGCACGAACGTAGTCGCCGTCGTGTAAGAAGTAAAACACGAAGAAATAAACACTTGGGGGAGGGGAGGGGCGCTCACGAGCACACCATGTTTATGTGACTTGTAATTTCACCCTCGCGGGATCTACAGGAGGAATCCCCAAGCGAAATGCCCCTACGAGGCCATTGACTTGCCACTTTATCCTGTCAGGTTAGTTAGGTGGGTTATCTGGTTAATTAACTGGTTAGTGGATCCAGAGTGAGGGTCGTTTGGGATGCTGGTAACCCATAACCACCATGAGATTTAATTTCTAACACATTTTTAACCATTGGTAAATAACCCTCATGAGAAAAGTGTTGGGCAGCGGTGAGCTCCTCGGTGTGCGTGTACACACACACACACACACACACACACACACACACACACACACACACACGACTCGGTGGCGCGGTTGGTAGAGCCTCCGACTGTCACTACGAGGGTCCGGGTTTGAATCCTCCCCAGGGCTGAAATAATTTCAGTATCGCTGCGCTTCGAGTCGTTATTCCAACTCTCGTGGGCGGGGAGTTGGGTGTGTGTGTGCGTGTAAGGTCACAGCATTATCCATAGATCGGTCATACGAGCTCTGAGCTCTTTTTCGGGAAGGAAATAGCTGTCGATCACGAGTCCAGCACGTGATCCAAAGACCACATATATGTGTGTATTATATATATATATATATATTTCTAGGGCACAGGTTCTCACGGAGACAATTTTGATTAAAATCAACTGCGCTAATAGATTTAACTATTTTCAGTTGTATCTTCTTAAGTTTAAGGAAGGACTTCCTATCAACTTCATTCAGCTTATGAACGAAATCATCCATGGTGAATGTGAAAAGAAAGGCGCTGGTGAATGCCGATGGTTTCTATTTGATGTGTAACAGCATGTAAAAAACTGTTGACAACGACACCTAAAACTTCGGAGTTTTTTCACCTCGATAAGAGGCTTCCTCAGGGTGAGAAGGACTTCATTGGTGTAGAGGCGATGTTCTAGTCTTGAAGGTCTAGAGGCAAGTCTGGAATTCTGGAATTCAAGAAAAGACCACCTCGCTTGCGCGGGATCGGGTTTTGTGGGAGGGGAAGAACGTCTGTTAGAAAATGAAAAGATAGTAGTGTATAAAAGAGGGCTATTGCCACCGGGCGAATCGCGAGCAATTAGGGGCTAGATTGTTGTCATGGCATAGGAGGACTTGACCAGGAGCTTGGAGGGAAGCGCCCGACGCCGGAGGTTAGGAGGTTGGGATTACCAACGGGGTTACCAACGGGGTTAGGATCACCAACGAAAGTTGAGAAAATGGTAGGAGGCGTAGTAGTA
The DNA here is from genome assembly GCF_046742065.1 of Oratosquilla oratoria. Classification (NCBI taxonomy): domain Eukaryota; kingdom Metazoa; phylum Arthropoda; class Malacostraca; order Stomatopoda; family Squillidae; genus Oratosquilla; species Oratosquilla oratoria. Next base: position 53,533,266 of record NC_134777.1, read on the forward strand.
GAGAAAGGGGGAAAAACGGAAAAATCTTTAGTGGGAGGTAAACTGAAATGAGAAGATGTAGTATAAGAGAAAGTGAGAAAGGAAGCGAATTTTAGTCGAAGAAAAAGGAAGTGTATATGTTTGTGCGTGGGATGCGGCTATGTTCGTGAGAGGTGTGTGTGTGTAATTTACGGTTAGTGAGTAGATTTCACTTCCCGCGTTTAGAGGGCGTTCCTGATTAGCCCCAGGTAAGGCATGAGGATTCCTGTTTTACCCCAGGTCAGGTTTTGAGTAACGATATTATTATTAGAGGCAAGTTAAGAAGGTGGCTAAGCGGGAGGCTTTTTATACTCGGTCGAACGGTTAAGTCGACTCGGTGCGGGTGGAATGCTGGGCTCTGATTGGCTCATGGGACACTTCACCTGATCTCGGGCGGCGAGAATGACCTCTGTCTGCTACGCAGCTCAAGCGGCTAGGCCCGGGCAGAATGCTAGCTTGCGATTGGCTGCGGGGGTTCT
>NC_134777.1:53538762-53553762 GCF_046742065.1 Oratosquilla oratoria
CTTCTTTTTCGTCGGAGGGAATAACTCCCAACAGTGGCGGTCTTGGAGTTCATAACCTGTTATTACCATTTAATATAGGCATTCGTGATTACGACCTCGGTTAATTTAGTGAAACTATAGCTGTAGAATTAGGACTGAGATTGAGGTAAAGAAATTGAGCATGACCAAGCTGTATGAAATCAATATTCTAGTATGAAAACTACGGTTTAAAAATTCAGCAGTATTTGAGAACTTACCGGTCACCTTTGTTTTAACCTGCGTAGATTCTCTAAAAGTAGTTGCTTTAGAAATACGATATCTTGAAGGCCTTCTGAACCGAAGACGTGATCCCTTGGTTAGAGGTTTCCAAAAAGGAAATTCTTCTTCGTCCTGAGCTCAGGGTAATCTAACTGTTCCGACGTTAGTGCGCACAGTGTACCAAGGGACTCTTACGAGTTCGAAAAGAGCTCAGAAGGCCACGGGTTAATATTTACTTTAAGTAATTTCTCAAAGTTAATTCCCGATTTATTAAACCAAAATAGTTACATAGATTTAATAAACAAAATAAAGAGGAGGGGTGTTTAATTGTATCTTATCTAAAGTTACGATGGCCGTGGTTCGAAGTTTCAGGAAAGGCTCCTGAATCGAAGAAAATAACGCTTTGAGGGAAAGTTTCCCGAACTAAGGTAAACACTAAGATTCCCAATAACAATTACCACAACCTCCCCACAACAAAAAGAAAGTGTTTGATGAATACAACACTTTCGAGGAAAATTTACAATAACTTTTTAAGAGCTAGAGACCTTACTTGGGCCGGAACTAAGGGCCGGAAGGGTCTGGTCTTAAAAGGCAGTTTCAAAAAAAGCAATGTCACTTTTTCCCAGCTTCTAGAACTGTGGTACGCAGCTCTATCCCTTTCCTTTAAGCTGATCAAGTACTCTGTCAGCCATCATTTCTTAAACTCTTCATAAAAATAATCACTACAGTCCATGACTAAGTTAAGAAGAGAAGGATAGTCTTCTCCTGATTCCCATTCAGGGACTTGTTCCAAATCGCCAAACATCAAGGAAGGAATGGTCCTTCCCATAAGGAAATGATTAGGGGTAATAACATCTGCCTCGTTTTCAAATGAACGATAAGTAAGAGGTCTATTGTTAAAAAAAAATGAACATCGGACAAAAGAGTGGCCATCTCTGCCAGGGAAGGAACAGGCCTACCTAATACCTTATAGAGACATTGTTTCACTGTCTGAATCAACCTTTCCCAAGTGGCACCATACCATGCAGCATAAACAGGGATGGTTCTGTGCTGAACAGGGGAAGTTCTAATCTTCTCTTCAAATTCAGAAAATATAGCAGTTGTCCAATAATACTTCCCGCTTGTATAAAGGAGTTGGCATTATCAGAATAAACTACTGAAGGAATTCCATATCTGTTAGTAAATCTAACGAAAGCCAAAATGAACTCAGCAGTGGACATAGAATCCACGACTTCCAAATGGACAGCTCTAGTATTCAAACAAGTAACTATCAAAATGTAAGCCTTGACCTTATATCCATCTATGTCTCTAACCCATAAATGCCCTGTGTAATCCACACCAGTATGGGCAAAAGGAACACAATTTACTCTAGCGGCAGGTAAAGAGGAAGGAGAAGGATAGTTAACAGCACGGGAATTATATTTCTTACAAACTATACAACCCTTCAAAATGTTTAAAACAGCTTGTCTGGCTTTAAAGATCTAGAATCCATGCATGCGAAGGAAACTAAGAGTAGCTTGCAGTCCCATGTGCATTACTTGGCAATGAGCAAAGAATATCAATAGTTTTGTCAAATTATGGTATTTGGACAAAAAAAAAAAAAGGGATTCACGACCTCATATTTGAGGTCAATGTTCTTGTCAATTCTGCCCTTGGACCTTATCAAACCATTCTTGTCCAAGAACAAGTTCATTTGACTTACTAAAGGAGGTATGTCATTAGTATTGGAGTTCTGTAAATAAGCCAATTCAGCAGGGAAGGAATCCCTTTGCATTATACCCATCAAATAATTAGAAGCGGCCTTAACTGGGTCAGCATTAGACTTCTTAAACAAAAAGACAGCCTTAAAGATCAAAGAAGTGTGATGTAAAAGTTTGCTGTAAGAAGAAAACTTTAAGACATCAATTAGAGGAGGAGTGTCAACTTGGACAACAGCCGCATTGACAATGTCTCCCTTGATGCTGGAGGGAATACATCCCAAGTGACCCTTCGGCCATGTATGAGGTGGCAACATCAACCATTCTGGTCCATAAACCCACCAATTGAATTTTTCCTTGAACACCTTAGCACTGCAAGGTTTGGTTATAAAATCAGCCATATTATGTTCAGAAGGAACATAAGTAAAGGAAATAGGAGTATCTGTAGGGAAGAGGCCAAACGCAGAGTATGGGAGTCCAATATATTTGACGTTTCGCCCAGCAGGGCTTCTTCAGAAATAACATCGATGAAAAACATTTTACTCCTTATATAGGATCAGAAAACCAAAATGGGAATTATCATGAAGAATTTAATTAAATTTTTAACGCTTTTACTGAACTAAAATACCCTCCTTATTTTATTGTAAAAGCCAAGAAGAAAGCTGGAATTATTCACAAAAGAGTTGGAAAAATAAAAGAAGAATATACAAAGAAGATCATATTACCTAATACCTCAGTTGCAGACAATATTTCCCCATTATTAAACAAGGCTGGTGTTAAGGTTGTTAAAACCAGCTCAGTAACAGTTGGTAATCTCATTAAAAGCCGAAATAAGAGCAGGGAAAATATTCGTCAAGCAGGTATTTATTGTGTGCCTTGTCTAGGTTGTGAAAAGGTTTACATTGGTGAAAGTTTCCGTGGTATTGATAAGAGAGTATTAGAACATAAATATGATATGAAAACATACAATATGAATAATGCCATTGTTAAACACAGATTCGATACCGGCCACAATGCTGATTGGAATAATTCCAAGATTATAAAATATGAAAACCATACAATGAAACGTAGATGTTTAGAATCGGCTTTTATATCCCTCATAGAAAATATAAATCAGAATAGTGGATTCTTTACAATAAACAAACCATTGGCAATTTTAATTACAAGTAACAAGCAATTTGCGCAAATTGTGTGTACACCATTTTAATGTTTGTTTCTCCCCGCAAGGCTCGGGCTATATAAGGAGTAAAATGTTTTTCATCGATGTTATTTCTGAAGAAGCCCTGCTGGGCGAAAGGTAAAATATATTGGACTCCCATACTCTGCGTTTGGCCTCTTCCCTACAGAGCTGTTGCAGTCATTGCTGCTTTTACTCAAATAGGAGTATACTTGGCTTTGAAAATTTCCAAAAGATTGGAAATTTCCTTCAATCTATTATTAACAAATATATTCTTCTTAGGAGCTTTGTTGGTCAGGATCCAAGAAAGATCAACTTGACTATCAACAAGGAGTACCACAGAATCAACCAGTGGGGTAGACTGGTCACCAGTCCTTCCTCAAAAATAGTTTTGAGGCATTTCAAAGATAGTAAAGCTGCCATAAGCTCCAAAGAAGGTAATGTTCTTTGTTTAATAGGAGCCACCTTGACCTTGGCAAATAGAAGAAAGCCATTAGACTCGTTTAACTCTCTCCTTTCTTGCCCTACCTAGATGGCACATCCATAGGCTTCCTTACAAGCATCAGCAAAAACATATAATTTAAGGGGCGATTCAGAACAGAAAGTTTTCCTTTTAAAGGATAAGTCATTAACCTCCCTAAAGTTTTCGCATAGCTTCGTCCATCTTGTAAGCAACTCGCTATCCAATTTCCAATCCTAATCTACCATTTTTTGGCACATCTCTCTAATAAGACTTTTTCCTTGTAATAGCACAGGAGAAAAAAGACCTTATGGATCAAATATAGAAGCCAAAGAAGACAAAACTTGTCTTTTTTGTCGAGGCATCTTTGTTAAGGGAAACATCCTTGATTCTCAAGGTATCATAATTCTTATTATAAATATATCCCAACACCTTTACCTCTTCCTTATTGCAAATGACTTCTTGTTCAAGAACAGAAAGAACAGAAGTCTGGTTGCATGTCCACTCCCTGAGAGGTAAACCTCCATTAAGCATGATCTCATTAATCCTCTGGACCATAGCAGGGAGGGAACGAAATTCATTGGTAGTGTAGACCAGATTATCTACATAGAATTTATCCTTAATTAAGGAGGCAGTTAGAGTGTCAGGCTACATGGAAAGATGATGTTGGATAATGAAGTTCAGTATGAAGGGAGAACAGATGAAACAAAAAATGATAGTATTATATCTGTAAGGAATATATTGGTTGTTAATTCTCCTAAAGAAACAGAACCTATTACGATCACCCTCATCCTTCAAATGGATCTGCAAGAAGGCTTTCATAATATCTGCTAAAATGACAAAATTGATGGTTCTGAAGTACAACAAGAGAGAGAGGAGGTTGTTCATCAAATCAACTCCCGGGAATGGAACTTCATTTAAGGAAGGGGCTTTTTCTGTTTTGAGAGAACAGTTGAAAACAGGTCTTATCTTAGAGGTGGCAAGATCATCATTCTTGAGCACATGTCTATGGGGTATAAAAATTTGGCCAGGGATTCTTTTAGTAACTGGTTCTATAATACTCAAAGCCTCTTGCTGGTCAAACACAGCTTCATACTCCTCCCTAAGGCCCTTTTGCTCAAGCTTGTCATAGACTCTTTGTGCCACTGCCAAGGCAATCTTTAGATTTGAGGGAACAAGGACCACTCAGAAATTTGCATTACGAAGAGAGGCTTAGGCACCTTAACTTACACTCTCTGGAAAGACGCAGAGTGCGGGGTGATCTAATAGAGGTGTTCAAGCGGATCAAAGGCTTAAACAAGGGTGATGCAAACAAGGTCATCATATTAAAACAACAGGGCAGGACTCGCAGTAATGGTTATAAACTGAACAAATTTAGATTTAAGAAGGAAATAGGCAAGAATTGGTTTACGAATAGGGTGGTCGACGAATGGAATAAACTTAGTAACCATGTAGTAAGTGCTGAAACTATCAGTTGCTTCAAGAAACGATTAGACAACTTTATGGATGGGGATGATAGGTGGTGATGGATACAGAGCTGCCTAGTGTAGGCCTTATTGTCTCTTGCAGTCTCCTTCATTCTTATGTTCTTATGTTCTCGTCCGATCAGTCCCTCCTCGCTATCTACATCCTTTACACCCCTCCTTCTCCTCCTCCCTTACCTCCCCTCCTCCACCCTTACCTCTCCTCCTCATCCTAACTCCTATTCCCCCAAACTACGCACAAAACCGGCACGATCGCCTCCTGTGATGGACAGGACCCTTCCATCACAATATGTATGGTTTTATAAAGGGAGTGGGAGCAACCGTCTGTGTAGTAACACTTCTTGGTTTGGTCGGTAGTAATCCTGCCATTATGGTGTTTCTGGATTTAGAAAAAGTATTCTAGTTAGCGAGTGATTCTGCCAATCTTGAATCCTAGACTACCAAGGAGGTCCAAAGCAGACTCCTGTCCTGAGTTGCAGACTATCTCATGCACAGGGTGGCGAGAGTGCGCTTCCAGGGACACCTAACCTCATACCACAGGATGGGAAACGGGACTCCTCAGGGGTGTATTCTTAGTCCTACCATCTTCAATGTGCTCAAGGAGAACTTGGCCTTCCTCGTTCTAGGGGAAAATGCTTGTTTCCTCTGCTATGCAGACGATCTCGCGCTGGTAGTCACACCGGGCGTCTGCCTCCTTCGTAGGGGACAGCGGGCATTTCCCATGAATGTGAACGGGACTGAAGATCTTGACGACCAAGACCAGAGCAATGATCCTGAGGACGCGGAACTAACGCCCCCATCTTACTCTTCAAGGCGAGATCCTCCCCTGAGTATCCACCTATCAATATTTGGGCATCGACCTTCTAAAATTTGCAAAGTCCAGAAGGCTGAAGATTGCTAGTTCTTGGTTCCAGAGATGAGAGCCACACTGATTGACATGGTATAATAATGTGGGAAGAGTGGCTAAGGAGATCGATCACATATTTATTAGCGCTCGTTGGAAGATCCTACAGAACTGCGTGGTGTATCGAAGTGCTAACTTATTTGGGACTGACCAAAGACTTATGTTCATAACACTCAGACTGCGTATAAAATCCAGGAAAATCCTGAGATGTAACCCACCTGGGTTTCATCTGGAGAAATTCTTGAATGATGCGTGTGTCTAGGAGTATGCGGTAGCAATCTCTAATCGGTTTGAATTACTTGGATCTATTGAGGACCCCAAAGAACTGTGGGGCACTTTTAAACGTGAAACTGTGAAAACTGTGGAGGAGTGCGTTGGAGAGCGTTCTAGGTTGAGGAGTGGTGTGGCGTCGTGGGAAACACTGGAGAGTAGAGAGCTAGGCCGTGCTACCAGACTGGCTGGAGACCTGGACCAATACAGGACTCAGAAATGGCGGACTAGAGCTCTCGTGAGAATTATAAGGAGAAGTACGTCAGGGGAATCACTAAGGATGTCGAGGGCCATTTTAATGCAAATTACCTGCGGTCTGTTTATCGAGCCCTGAAAAAACTAGGTTCCAAATCTGCGACCCAGAGGAGCACAATCCGAACAGATGATGGCGAGGTAGTGTCAGGTGTGGAGGGGTGTAGCCCCTTTGCCGAGCACTTTGAGCAGTTACTCATGGGTGAGCCTCCAAACGGATAGCTTCCCCTCGATGGTGTTCAGGTGGAAGTTCCTGATCCACCAAAAGACGAATCTCCATTCTCTCTGACAGAGGTCAAAGAGGATGTGAGTTGAAGGGTGGAAATGCAGCTGGCATATGCAACATCAGTGCAGAGTTGCTAAAAGCTGGAGGCGAGTCTATGATCCGTGGGTTGCACGCGGTACCGTCTGCTGTGTGGCAGTCCGGTACCATTCCCTCTGACTGGAAAAGGGTCTGGTCGTTCCTATCTGGAAGGGGAAAGGGGACCGGCAGTATTGCAACAACTACCGCGGCATTACACTGCTCAGTGTGCCCATCTATTGCTGACCGGGTTCGTTCATATCTGTTAAAGTTTTAGAGGTCTGGATAGTCTGGGTTCACGCTGGGTAAGTCAATAACTAATCGGATCCTAGCGCTTTGTATTCTTGTGAAGCGCCGACGTGAGTTTCAACAAGAGTTTCATGCAGCTTATATTGATCTCAAGAAGGCGTTTGACTCGATGCATCGTGGAGTGCTTTGGTATCTTCTGCAGATTCATAGAATTTCTGCAGTGATTATTGACTTGATATCTGGCTTTACTCTGGGGGTAGAGAGTGCTGTAAAGTATGGAGGAGGTGTGTCTAGCTTATTTCCTGTTAATTCAGGAGTGGGGCAAGATTGTGTCCTCACTCTAACGCTTTTCAACAACTGCATGGAATAGGTATTGGACAGAGCTGTCGATCAGTGTCGTTGTGGAGCATCTATGGGCAACACCAAGGTTGATGATGATGCTGTTCTTCTTGCGGAGTCGTTGGAGGTCCTGGTTGCAGCCCTTGAGTCATTGTATAGGGAGGTGAGACCGCTTGGACTTTAGGTCCCCTTGGACCAAGACCAAGGTTCAGGAGTTTGTGGGACTACTGAATGACACAGTTCAGTGTGTCCATGCATGTGGAGAGGATATTGAGGTCACGGAAAGCTTTACATACCTTGGTAGTATAGTACTTAACGGTGGTGGGTCATGTTAGGAAGTACCTCGAAGGATTGGCGTTGCCCATGGTGTTATGGACTCTCAGCCAGAGTATATAGCTCTATGGCGTTGTCGTTATTTATGCGGGAGGACTAAAATTCGAATTTTCAAGTAACTTGTGCGTAAGTCCAGGCCAGTTACCAGCATAATTCGTGAACGTAAACTTTAGCTATATGGGCATGTGGCACGTTCCCCCGATGTTGATCCTACTGACAGGGTTGTTTCCGCAAGAGACAATTCTCGATAGAGGAGACGAAGGGGACATTCACAGAATTCATGGCTGGGGCAGGTTGATCTGTCTAGAGTTGTTTCGAGTGGGAAAGGTGGTTGCATGGGAGCTTGCTCGGAGAGACCGTGGGGACTGGCACCGGCGTGAGTGAAGCATCGCGCTCCATGACGTATGCCCCCAACTGATGATGATGATGGATCAACTCCGGGCTCTTCTTCGCTCCGGAGGTCAGATACCTCCGTGAAGCCACGAAGACGAGCTTAAATCTCCTCAGAGCCGTGATAAAAACCCGACTGGGTGCCGGGCATAAGGTCCTTCAGAAGTACTATATTCAAGCGGTATTTTCGGTGGTGGCTCTCATCCCCCCCCCCCACTCCCGTCTCAAATCATGGAACAAACTCGAGGTCCTCCTAAATTGGGATATCCGCACTGTAACTGTGGCCCATCCATGGACCAGTGTGGTGAATATTAGACAGGAGGCGGGAGTTAGCTCCCTTCGCCTACGGGTGGAGAGGCTTTCTTCCTGTCTTCTCGTCCGACTTCTGACCGGCTCAAGAGTGAATAAAGCCAAGGCCTTCCTTTTGAGTTCCCTAGACATCAAGGGCGATCCCACCGGTTACTCATGCAGTGAATCCCATCCGCGCCTTTGAACTCGGGGAACTGGTTGAGCGACGTGATCTGGACAGACCTCATAAACACTATACCCTCCCTCCTCCGTGACAATCTCCCTGCGAGAGCTTCCAACTCTTCAATCTCAACAGGAGGAAGTCTGAACAAAGGCCTCCTTCATAGCATTTCATGAATCATACGACCGTGCCATCCTCTGCCACGTCACTCCTGCAAACTTCTCGATCTCGTCTCTCCACCTTCTGTCTGGTCTCCCTCTTCCACGCTTCCTATCTCGCGGCGTCCACTCAGTAACACACTTGCTCCATCGCTCATCAGTCGTTCGCACCAACTTACCTGCCCAATTCCACTTCCTCTCTTTTACTGCCTCCACAGTATCTTTCACTCTAGTCTGCTCTCTCACCCAACTTGCTCTCTTTCGGTCTCTCAGTGTTATTCCCATCATTGATCTCTCCATTCTCCTCTGTGCAGTCCTTAGCTTTGTTTCCATCGCCCTCGTCAGCTTCCAAGTCTCACACCCGTAGATTATTGCTGGTAGAATGCATTGATTGTAAACTTTACGTTTCAAACATAAAGGTAGAGAGCCTCTCAGGATTTTATTATACTTATCAAACACTTTCCAACCAATTGTAATGCGTCTTTTTATTTCATTATCATGATCTTTCGTCACTTTCACCATCTGGCCTAAATAATTATACTCTTCAACTTCCTCAAGACTCTCATCATCAATTACAATCTCTTTGCTTTGAACTTTCGTGTTGAACATTACTTTGGTTTTACTCTTATTCATTTTTAAACCTACTTTGAGACTTTCCTTGTTTAGATCGCTCAGCATATCTTGCAAGTCTTCTGCTCTTTCTGAAATAAGAATGATGTCATCCGCAAATCTTAGATGGTTCAAATATTCGCCATTAATCTTCAAACCTTTCTTTTCCCAACTCAACCTTCTGAAAATATCTTCTAAACAAGCTGTAAATAGTTTGGGTGAAATTGTATCACCTTGCCGTACTCCTTTCTCGATCTTGATCTTTTCTGTATCTTTATGTAGTCGAACTATAGCGGTACCTTTCGCATAAATATTTTCTAAAACTCTTACGATCTGTTCGTTTGTACCCTGTTTGCGTAGCGAGTTTAGTATTGCTATTTGTTCTACCGAGTCAAAGGCCTTCTCGTAATCTACAAAAGCTAAACACAGAGGTATATTGTATTCTGTCGTTTTTTCGATTAGTTGGTTTATCGCCTGCAAATGGTCTAGAGTCGAATATCCGCTCCTAAAGCCTGCCTGTTCTCTCGGTTGGTTTCCATCTAAAACTTGACTTAGTCTATTTGTAAGGATCTTGGAGAATACTTTATATACGTTTGATAGCAAGCTAATCGGTCGATAGTTACTAAGGTCCTTCTGGTCTCCTTTTTTATGAAGCAAAATCACTATAGCATTGCACCACGCATCAGGAACGCTTTCTTGACGTAAGCACTGGGTGTACAACTCAGCTAATTTAATATGAACTAATTTCCCTGCGTCTTTCAACAGATCTATTGATATACCATCTTCTCTAGGTGCTTTTCCTAGTTTCATAAATTTCAGAGTAAATTCTACTTCTTCCTTTGTAATCTCTGGTACATTACTAACGTCTACACATGAATTTATTGACTCAACTACGGTCTTCGACGAGTAAAGCTCTTGGTAAAACTATTTTACTCCTTTTACCATTTTGTCTCTACATTTAATTATTTCTCCATTTCTATCTTTCAAACATATCATTTGCTGTCTTCCTAAAGCATGTCTGCGCTCGGTCACTTTAATACTTTTACCTTTCCGAATAGTTTCCTCTATTTCATCCATGTTTCTCTTTCTTTTCTCTAATCTCTGCCTTTTGTTGATAAGCTTGTTTAGTTCTACTCTCTCTATTTCGTCTCTCCTGCTTTTAATCTGCATGGTCCTTCTTTTAATTAGGTCATTTGTAGCTTTGGAGTATTTCTTTTCTCTAAGGTCTTTTGTACTTCCTACTTTCTCTGCTGATTCCTTAATGATATTCACTAAATTCAAATTAATATCTTCCACGCTGTCCTCGTTAGTTCTTAGAGCTTCGAATCTATTTTTAATTTCTAACTGATATTTCTTATTATTATCCTTAACCTTCGCAAGGCTTATTTTCTTTTTTTAAACTAGTTTATTTCTCTCGGCTCTGAAATTGAATTTAGCTCTGTAGCCTACTATTCAATGGTCACTACCTATGTTGATTTTATTTATGACCGTAACACTGTTAACTCTCTTGCTCTCATCTCCTAATATGAAGTCTACTATGTTCTTTGTTGTTCCATTTAGAGTTCTCCACGTTCATTTACGACCTCCACGCCTTTGAAAGAAAGTATTCATTACCCTCATGTTGTAGCTTATTTCCTGTTAATTCAGGAGTGGGGCAAGATTGTGTCCTCACTCTAACGCTTTTCAACAACTGCATGGAATAGGTATTGGACAGAGCTGTCGATCAGTGTCGTTGTGGAGCATCTATGGGCAACACCAAGGTCAGTAACCTTGCCGTTGATGATGCTGCTGTTCTTCTTGCGGAGTCGTTGGAGGTCCTGGTTGCAGCCCTCGAGTCATTGTATAGGGATGTGGGACCGCTTGGTCTTGAGGTCTCCTGGACAAAGACCTAGGTTCAGGAGTTTGGCGGGTTACTGGATGACACATTTCAGTCTGTCCATACATGTGGTGAGGACATTGAGGTCTTGGAAAACTTTACATACCTTGGTAGTATAGTGCATAACAGTGGTGGGTCATGTTAGGAAGGATTTTGAAGGATTGTCATTGCCAATGGTGTTATGGACTCTCAACCAGAGTATATAGCGTTGTCTTTATTTATGCGGGAGGATTAAAATTCGAATTTTCAAGTCACTTGTGCGTTAGTCCAGGCCAGTTACCAGCATAATTCGTGAACGTAAACTTTAGCTATATGGGTATGTGGCACGTTTCCTTGATGTTGATCCTACTCACAGGGTTGTCTCCGCGAGAGACAACTCTCAATGGAGAAGGCGAAGGGGACCTTCACAGAATTCATGGCTGGGGCAAGTTGATCGAATCTGTCGAGAGTTGTTTCGAGAGGGAAAGGTGGTTGCATGGGAGCTTGCTCGGAGAGACCGTGGGGACTGGCACCGGCGTGAGTGAAGCATCGCGCTCCATGACGTATGCCCCCAACTGATGATGATGATGGATCAACTCCGGGCTCTTCTTCGCTCCGGAGGTCAGATACCTCCGTGAAGCCACGAAGACGAGCTTAAATCTCCTCAGAGCCGTGATAAAACCCCGACTGGGAGCCGGGCATAAGGTCCTTCAGAAGTACTATATTCAAATCATGGAACAAACTCGAGGTCCTCCTAAATTGGGATATCCGCACTGTAACTGTGGCCCATCCATGGACCAGTGTGGTGAATATTAGACAGGAGGCGGGAGTTAGCTCCCTTCGCCTTCGGGTGGAGAGGTTTTCTTCCTGTCTTCTCGTCCGACTTCTGACCGGCTCAAGAGTGAATAAAGCCAAGGCCTTCCTTTTGAGTTCCCTAGACGTCAAGGGCGATCCCACCGGTTACTCATGCAGTGAATCCCATCCGCGCCTTTGAACTCGGTGAACTGGTTTAGCGACGTGATCTGGACAGACCTCATAAACACTATACCCTCCCTCCTCCGTGACAATCTCCCTGCGAGAGCTTCCAACTCTTCAATCTCAACAGGAGGAAGTCTGAACAAAGGCCTCCTTCATAGCATTTCATGAATCATACGACCGTGCCATCCTCTGCCACGTCACTCCTGCAAACTTCTCGATCTCGTCTCTCCACCTTCTGTCTGGTCTCCCTCTTCCACGCTTCCTATCTCGCGGCGGCCTCTCAGTAACACACTTGCTCCATCGCTCATCAGTCGTTCGCACCAACTTACCTGCCCAATTCCACTTCCTCTCTTTTACTGCCTCCACAGTATCTTTCACTCTAGTCTGCTCTCTCACCCAACTTGCTCTCTTTCGGTCTTTCAGTGTTATTCTCTGTGCAGTCCTTAGCTTTGTTTCCATCGCCCTCGTCAGCTTCCAAGTCTCACACCCGTAGATTATTGCTGGTAGAATGCATTGATTGTAAACTTTACGTTTCAAGCATAAAGGTAGAGAGCCTCTCAGGATTTTATTATACTCATCAAACACTTTCCAACCAATTGTAATGCGTCTTTTTGTTTCATTATCATGATCTTTCGTTACTTTCACCATCTGGCCTAAATAATTATACTCTTCAACCTCCTCAAGACTCTCATCATCAATTACAATCTCTTTGCTTTGAACTTTCGTGTTGAACATTACTTTGGTTTTACTCTTATTCATTTTTAAACCTACTTTGAGACTTTTCTTGTTTAGATCGCTCAGCATATCTTTGCAAGTCTTCTGCTCTTTCTGAAATATGAATGATGTCATCTGCAAGTCGTAGATGGTTCAAATATTCGCCATTAATCTTCAAACCTTTCTTTTCCAAACTCAACCTTCTGAAAATATCTTCTAAACAAACTGTAAATAGTTTGGGTGAAATTGTATCACCTTGCCGTACTCCTTTCTCGATCTTGATCTTTTCTGTATCTTTACGTAGTCGAACTATAGGGGTACCTTTCGCATAAATATTTTCTAAAACTCTTTCGATCTGTTCGTTTGTACCCTGTTTGCGTAGCGAGTTTAGTATTGCTATTTGTTCTACCGAGTCAAAGGCCTTCTCGTAATCTACAAAAGCTAAACACAGTGGTATATTGTATTCTGTCGTTTTTTCGATTAGTTGGTTTATAGCCTGCAAATGGTCTAGAGTCGAATATCCACTCCTAAAGCCTGCCTGTTCTCTCGGTTGGTTTCCATCTAAAACTTGACTTAGTCTATTTGAAAGGATCTTGGAGAATACTTTATATACCTTCTGGTTTCCTTTTTTATGAAGCAAAATCACTATAGCATTGCACCGCGCATCAGGAACGCTTTCTTGACGTAAGCACTGGGTGTACAACTCAGCTAATTTAATATGAACTAATTTCCCTGCGTCTTTCAACAGATCTATTGATATACCATCTTTTCTATGTGCTTTTCCTAGTTTCATAAATTTCAGAGTAAATTCTACTTCTTCCTTTGTAATCTCTGGTACACTACTAACGTCTACACATGAATTTATTTACTCAACTACGGTCTTCGACGAGTAAAGCTCTTGGTAAATTTCTTTTACTCTTTTTACCATTTTGTCTCTACATTCAATTATTTCTCCATTTCTTTCTTTCAAACATATCATTTGCGGTCTTCCTAAAGCAAGTCTGCGCTCGGTCACTTTAATACTTTTACCTTTCCGAATAGTTTCCTCTATTTCATCCATGTTTCTCTTTCTTTTCTCTAATCTCTGCCTTTTGTTGATAAGCTTGTTTAGTTTTACTCTCTCTATTTCGTCTCTCCTGCTTTTAATCTGCATGGTCCTTCTTTTAATTAGGTCATTTGTAATTTTGGAGTATTTCTTTTCTCTAATGTCTTTTGTACTTCCTACTTTCTCTGCTGATTCCTTAATGATATTAACTAAATTCAAATTAATATCTTCCACGCTGTCCTCGTTAGTTCTTAGAGCTTCGAATCTATTTTTAATTTCTAACTGATATTTCTTATTATTATCCTTAACCTTCGCAAGGGTTATTTTCATTTTTTAAAACTAGTTTATTTCTCTCGGCTCTGAAATTGAATTTAGCTGTGCAACCTACCATTCTATGGTCACTACCTATGTTGACTTTATTTATCAGCGTAACATTGCTAACGCTTTTGCTCTCATCTCCTAATATGAAGTCTATTTTGTTCATTGTTGTTCCATTTGGACTTCACGTTCATTTACGACCTACACGCTTTTGAAAGAAAGTGTTCATTATCCTCATGTTGTAGTTTTCTGCAAAATTGACTAACATCTCGCCTCTGTCATTTCTTTCACCTACTCCAAACTTCCTAGTGAACGTCTCATCTCCCATCTGCTTCCCTACGTTAGGATTAAAGTCCCCTATTACCAAAGCTTACTTACTTTTTCTTGATCCATTACTTGACTTGAATCATCATAGAAGGACTCATTTTCCTCGTCTGAACTCTGTAAAGTTGATGCATAAACTTGAACTATTTTCAGAGTGTACCTTTTACACAGCCTAATCACAATCCAAGCTACCCTGTTCGATAAACTACTGAATTTGACTACGTTACCAGCAACCTCTCGGTTGACCAAGAATCCTACTCCATTAGATCTTTTTTTGTCCTTACCTCTATAGTAGAACAGGTTGTGACCATCTTGTAATTGTATCAGCTTTTCTTCCGTTCTTCGGACTTCGTTCAGTCCTACAATGTCCCACTTGATGTTGTCTAGTTCTTCCATTAAACTCTCTAGCCTGTGGTCTTCTGAGAGACTTCTTACGT
>NC_134777.1:53561262-53566262 GCF_046742065.1 Oratosquilla oratoria
GCTAGCGAGTGCCCTCAACGCTACAAGTTGAGTGTCATACGTGCCTACCTCCGCCGTGCTTTCCGGAACTGCTCCTCATGGACCTTATTCCACCAGGAATTATCTCGCATCAAGCAGATACTTTCCAACAACGGATATTCTAACACAGTCATAGATAACGAAACAAGAATATTCATGACACGCATTTTTACACAACAAGAACAAAACCAACCTCCCACCAAACATATAGTCTATTACAAAAACCAAATGACACCTGCTTACAAAACGGACGAACGCGTCATCAAAGAAATAATCACACGAAACACTACTTGCACCAACCCTAAAGACAAATTAGACATCATTATTTATTACAAAAACCCCAAGGTCTCCAACCTCCTTATGACGAACAATTTGTCTAAGAACCACAGTCCCCTCAAGCAAACCAATGTGATATACCAATTTTCCTGTCCCGAAGAAGGTTGCAAACTTCTAAATAATGTATCTTACATTGGTGTCACTACGACTTCGTTGAGCAGGAGACTTACAATGCATGCTCGTGAGGGCAGCATACAAAAACACATGAAACAAACTCACAACAAAACCCTCACAAGACCACATTTGGTGGATAACACGAAAATACTTAGACACTGCAGCAATCACAGAAAACTACACATTTTTGAGAAAGTATACATTTCACAACAGACTCCACTCATCAATATACAGACCGACACACTCGGTGCCCTCCTATTGCATAAGAACTCGACTGTTCAAAGACATCCTCCGAGCATCGCAACTCCCAGAAGCAACAGATCCTCCCTACGGAGTTCCAGCAGACATCCTCCCAGCGCAGCCGACATAATCCCACCGAACATAATCCCACCGGACATAATCTCACCAACCAACAACAGACCCACCCCACGTAGCTCCATCGTGCGCCAACCTAGGTAGCAACTGTGACCTCTCCCAGTACCATGTATACACCAAATTTCTGTACTTAAATTTTAGCCTCCTTTTATGTATTAGATACTTTTCTCGCCTGAAGATGGTTGAAAGCATCAACCGAAAGCTCGCATTATGTATTATTCTATAGTATTTTCTTAACAATACAATATGGATCTCGGCAGCCTCGTTTTTGACCTCCCTTCTGATTACAAGAAGTCTATTCGGAAGATAGAGAAAACTACTAAGAAGTTAGTTGATACTGAATTTGCGCTGGTCTTGAACCAAAAAAAAAAAATATATATATATATATATATATATATATATATATATATATATATATATATATATATATATATTTGTGTGTGTGTGTGTGTGTGTGTGTGTGTGTGTGTGTGTGTGTGTGTGTGTGTGTGTGTGTGTGTGTGTGTGTGTGTGTGTGTGTGTATTAGAGTAATGTGATATAGTAGCACATAAGTAAAATTCAAACTTATAACTCACTTCTAGAGAAAATCAAACTCAGAAGTGCAGTAATCCTTATATTTCGACCACTAACTGTGGTCCTCTTCAGAGGATAAGTACAGGGGAAGGTTAGAGCACAAAGAAAATATGCAGACGTGAGATGATACAAAAAAAAAAAAAAAAGAGATGAGGAGAGACTCAAGTGATATGCCCCTTGTGATGTGGGGAGCTTGACTGACCGCGGGTAAGGTCAGGTCCTACTGCCGCAGGAAGTAATTTGTTTACGCCAATGTGGTTATACAATCTGGCGGCCATTGTCCTTTTGAGGTGTTGAAGTTAGGGTAGTGTTTAATTAAGGATGATTCTATTATTTTTCTTCTAAATTTACAATGCGATTTGTAAATAATGGATGCATTGTCCCAGTCCATGCAACGGTCCTTCGTGCGGATGTGAAGGAAAACTGTAGAATTTTCTTGTCCGTATCTGATAGAATTTTCTATGTTCTCGTCACAATCTCTGCACAGTAACTTGTACATGCCGGGGCCATTGTTTGCTTTTGTTCGGTGGTAGACATTTACTACCTGTTTGAAAAAACTATTGGGGTAATTGAAAGTGACATTGATTTGATCATTGGGAAGTAGTTTAGTAACAGAATGGATAGAAAAGTTGAAAGGTAATTTGATACTTTTTGTTATTCCAACTGAACTGGGAGTCTGGTGTAGAAGTATTGTAATAGCTACTTTTGGTTTTGTTTAAGGCTTTTGACTAAAACCATTCTGGGTATCCTATTTTTTATAAATGTTTGTTTATTAATCTGAGTTCTGGGTCTAAATGTTGAGGACTACAGATTCTAAGCGCTCTTAAGATCAAACCCGATGCAACACTGGATTTTATGTTGTACGGATGATGGCTGAAAAATGTAAATAACTGCCAGTGTGTGTGGGTTTCCTGTACACCGAGCACAATTGGTGTGGACTTCTAGTGATGAAAATATCCAGGAAAGGTAATTGTCCTTCTACTTCCCATTCGACTTTGAAATACATGTTTCTTTTAAACGTGAATAGTTTATTATAAAACTCATCCAAAGAGTCCCATTTTACATCCCTGATAGTAAAAAAAATCATCGTCTTCGTACTTATACCAAAACAAACCAGCTGGTTTGATTTTAGGTAGTAGAACGGTCTCAAAAAACTCCATGTGCAAGTTAGTGAGCAATGGAGAGAGGTTGGAACTCATATTACATCCAAATCTTTGTCTGAAAAAGGTGTCTTTGAAAGAAAAAAACGTTGCTTTTGAAGCATAAGCTGATAATTTTAGGAGCAGGAATGAGGAGTTGATATTGAAATTGGTGCAATTTGGATTCCAAAAACCTAAGGACATCATCTATATTAACATTTGTGAATAAAGAAATGATATCAAGGCTGAGTAATTTACAATTATCTGGAATATTTCGGTTTTTAATTTTGTTTACAGTCTTCTGAAAGTTTAATATTTGAGCTGGAAAAATGGTCAACAAAAGGTGAGAGTATATATATATACATATCATATATATATATATATATATATATATATATATATATATATATACACTTATAAAACTCTGATAATCTTGTTTGTTACCTTGCTTGCTTGAAACCGTCACCCAGCCAATCAGAAGTAGAGATATGACGTCACGACTGAGGACCAGCCAAGCAGAAGAAGATATATGACGTCACGACTGAGGACCAGCCAATCAGAAGAAGAGACATGGCGTCACGACATCATATGATGCGTAGTGTTCCAAGCAACGACGATATAACGTCACAAACTTCTGCCTTTCACTTCTTATAACAACGTATCATTTAAAATTTGATTTGACCCAACATATCAATCTATATATACTTATACATTTTTTCATATTCAGTATCTAAAAGTATAGCCAACTCCTGAGTTAGCATCTATGAGGCATAATGAGTTTATTGAAATATTACGAACCCTATAAATCATATGATGCGTAGTGTTCCAAGCAACGACGACATGACGTAACAATCTTCTGCATTTCACTTCTTATAAGTAATCAAGTCACTGCCTTCGTCTACTGAATAGAACATTGTCTTAATAATTTTTTTTACCATTTTATCAACAACGTATAATTTAAAATTTCATTTGACCCAACGGGTCACGGGTGGTCTAGTATATATATATATATATATATATATATATATATATATCACCGGTGAGGAATGTAGTAACACGTTTGTAAATCACAAATAACACCACAGTCGGACGAAAGAAAGAGATGAGTAAGCGAAACTATATTTTGATTGCTAACTGCAATCCTCTTCAGTAGTGCGAAAAGTACTACTGAAGAGGATTGCAGTTGGCAATCGAAATATACAGTTTCGCTTACTCAACTCTTTCTTTCGTCCGACTGTGGAGTTAGTTGTGATATATATATATATATATATATATATATATATATATATATATATATATATATATATATATATATATATATATATATATATATATATGGCGAAAGAGAGAGAGTACTGAGTTGGATGAGCCGATGATCGAGTAGAGCACGGATGAAACACAATTGTCAGTCTCGCTCTTATGGCTGGCAGTAGACGGGTATTTCCTGTCTTGTTTACAACACTAATTTAAGTCCTCGCTTCAGGAATTGACCGAAGTGTCTGTAGTATGTCTTTTTTTTTTCTTCTTTTTTTCTCTCAGATAATAGACAATAAAAACTCTAAATTCGAGGTAGAATTCTTAAAAAAAAAGTCTGGAGATATCTTTTAGACAGAATATGAATAGTAAACCATAGACATATGAACAAATGACTCATAAAGAGATAGATAGATTGATTAATAAATAGAAGTGCGTAGGTCTTTTTCCTTCTCTTCTCAGTCCTTACTGTTTCCTCTTCTTCCACTTCCGCCTTCTTCTACGGTTCCTCTTCCTCCTCCTCTTCCTTTTCTGTCTCTTCCTCCTCCTCCTCCTCCTCCCCTGACCTCTCCATCTTATTCCCTCTTTCTCTTCCTCAGCATAAGCTCTTACCACTCCTCTCTGATCCCCCTAATTTAGGTCGCACCTCCTCACTGCCTCATCCACTCCCTTCCTCTTCTTCCTTCTCCTCCTCTTCCTCCTAACTCCTTTTCGCCTCCCCGTCTTTATCTGCATCTCCCTCTTCGCTCCTTTTTCTTAGTTTTCCTAAGATTTCACGTTTGTTAAAAAGGGCTCGAAAATCACGTTCGACTTTACGCTGAGACAGTGAACTACAATGTGTTACAATAGTTTGGTGAAAAGAAGACGACTTGACGCGACGACAGATGCAGATGCTCATTTTTTTTTATATAGATTCCGGCTTCTGGCTCGATTAAGAAACCGGTGCAATTTTGAAATATTTCAGGAGGATTTCTGTCAGACTTTGTGTTTGTGGGGGGGGGGGAGAAGGGGAAGGTCATAATAAAACCGAAATCTTCGGATTTTTCTCTTTGAACAAATCCCTTGTGCAGTAGGTAGGAAGGCTGTGGAGGAACGCTCTGTGTTTGCTGTGTTTAGAATTTCCTGCGTTTCCTGTGTTTGATTGTGTGCGTCGAGTCCATTTGTGTTTGTTGAATACGTGTATATCTTTA
>NC_134777.1:53586262-53588762 GCF_046742065.1 Oratosquilla oratoria
AGTTAGTTTACAATGTGGAAGTCATTTAGAATACATTTCCACACGGCAGTGGAGGAGGAGGAGGAGGAGTAGGAGGGGACGTGGAAGAGGAAGAGCAGATGCAATAGGTGCAGGATTAGATGTAAGAGAAAGAGGAAATGTATGTGTATATATATATATATATATCTCACTCTAGGTCGACCCCTCATGTTCACTCCTTCCACCTCTGCCTTCCATACCTCTTTTACTAGTCATTCTTCACTCATTCTTTCCATGTATTCAAGCCATCCCAATACTCTTTCATCAACCCCATCTCCCAACTCCCTTTCCATCCCCGTTCTCCCCCTCACCTCCATATTTCTCACTCTATCCGGTCTAGTAAGCCCTATCCTATTTCTCAGGCACCTCATCTCAAACACATTCAAACTCCTCCTCTCTTCCTCTCTTATGTTCCAAGTTTCTGCCCCGTATAGTGGTGTCGGCACAATCACTCCATACAATTTCCTCTTAGCATTCATTCCAAAATGTCTATATCTTATTACACATTTAATCCCCCAAGGCATTTACTCGCTTCTCTCAATCTATATTATACCTCCATCTCCATTCCTCCCTTTCATGCCACATTCGCACCCAAGTATCTAAAACTATCCACTTCTTCCAGTCAGTTTCCCTTAATACTCACTTCTAGTCTGCCGCCACTTTCTCTTCTTGTACATCTCATCACCTTACTCATACCCACATTTATCTTCAACCTCCTACTTTCGCACACCTCCCCAAACTCTGTCACTAACTTCCTCAATCCCTCCTCTGATCCTGCTACAAGCGCAGTGTCGTCCGCAAACAACAGCTGGCTTATCTCCCACTTTTCTCCATTTTCTTTAACCATCTCCAATCCTTGACCCACTACCATCGCATTTATATCTCGCACCACCCCATTCTTGTATAATTTGAATAGCCAGGGTGACATAACACATCCCTGAAAAGTGTCACCTTTACCTCAAACCATTCACTCTCTCCATTTCTAATCCTAACACAAGCTCTGCTACTCTCGTAAAAACTCTTGACTGCTCTTAACAGCTTTCCTCCTATCCCATATATTTGCACAACCTCCCACAGTACCTTACTGTCTATCTTGTCATAAGCTTTTCCAGATTCATAAAAGCCCAAAAAACATCCTTACCTTTTCCTAAAGCTTTCTCACATATCTGTCTTGCTACAAAAATATGATCTACACAACCCCTATCTGTCCTAAACCTACACTGTTCCTCACCAATTACTCCCTCTCTTCCTCTCCTAATCCTCTCAATCAAGACCCTCTCATAAGCCTTCCCATCAACACTTAATAAACTAATCCCTCTGAAACTACTACACTCACACTTGTCCCCTTTTCCCTTGTAAAGTGGAACTATACAGGCACTCCTCCAGTCCTCCGACACTCTATCTACTCTTAAGCAAACATTAAGTAATTTCAACAGCCAGTCCACCTTTACTGTACCTCCTTTTTTTAGACATTCTGCATGACATCCATCCAGACCAGGTGCCTTACTTGCTCTTATCATCTTAACAACTGCCTTCACTTCATCCTTCCTGATTTTCCCCCCATTTTCCTCATCACGGTCACTTTATTAGCGTTTCCAATTGGAACTACCTTTCCATCCCTATCCTCCTTCATATTTTGCAACTCCTTAAGATATTCTGCCCATCTTCCTCTTACTGCCTTCTCTTCCATTATCATCTCTCCATCTGCACCTTTAACCTTTTCTTCTCTACTTGATTCGCCTCTTCTTCCTCTCTTAATTTCTTTCCAAAATATCTTTTTATTACTTTCAAAATTTTCTGTAATACTGTTATCCCATTTCACATCTGCTCTCTTCTTTGCTTTTTTTATCTTATGTTTTACTTCTCTTCACTTTTTCGTCCTATTTTGTAACCAATCTGTGAAAGCTCGCTTCTTCGCTTCTACAACCTTCTTTGCTTCCTCATCCTACCACCCACTACCCTTCCTTTTATTTCCTCCCGTCCTTCTTGTTCCACACACCATCTTTGCACACTTTGTGACTCCCTCAATGAACTGTCCCCATTCCTCCTCCACTGCTAGTTCTACTCTATCCTTCACTCCTTCCCACTCCTCTCTCAGCTTCTTCTTGTACTCATTCTCCTTTTTTTCTCATTTAAGCAGTTCACTCAAAGCACCTCCCTAACTTTTGTCCTTTTCCTCTTTATACATCTATCCTCCACTCTCAGCTTACCTTCCACCAAAAAATTATCTGATATTCCCCCACTCTCCCCTTAGAACATGTACATCCTTACCTCTTCTTATTATACTCCTGGTTACCACTATATAGTCCATTAGTGGTCTATCTACCACCCTTCCATCCACCACCCTCTCCCATGTGTACTTATGCTTGACTTTCTTCTTAAACACTGTATTTGCTATCATCAACTCTCTAGACACATCATCGCCATCAACTCTCCACTACGATTCTTTACTGGAACTCCATACTTCTCAAACACTCCGTCT
>NC_134777.1:53596262-53601262 GCF_046742065.1 Oratosquilla oratoria
TATGTTTTACTGTACTATCATTTTTAAAAACTACCTTTAAGTTAAATCTTTTTAATAATTCTGTGACAACAAATTTTCTTGAAATGGCAAAATTTAAACATTATGATAACTAAAAGGTGATTTAAGCTGAGGAGTTAAAAATTATTTCCTTGCAAAATTGTAAACAATATTAAGGAATTGCTTAGGGTATTTTAATTCTAGCCCAATGTTAAAAACATTTCTGATTTTGTCATCAATAAATTCAGGACTACAAATACGAAAAGCTCTTAGAAACATTGAAGAAAAAACTGAACGTTTAATATCATTTGGATGAGGATAATAATAATGGATATATGAGCTTACATTGGTTGGTTTACGATATACTTTAAATTCAAGGCTATTGTCATGACGTAGGATAGTGCAATCTAAGAAAGGTAAGGTACAATTTTTCTGAATTTCTAGAGTAAATTTAATAGAATCAACAAAGGTATTTAATTTAGTTAAAAAATCATGAACATTTTTATCTTCTGGCCAAAGACATAAAATGTCATCAATATACCTATGCCAAGGGATGCTAGGGGGGAAGATTTTGTGTAATATTTTAGTTTCGAAAAATTCCATGTATAAATTACTTAAAACTGGGGATAAAGGTTTCCCATACTCAGGCCGAATTTTTGTGAATAGAAATTACCATTGAATTGAAACTTACAATCTTTAACACATACCTAAATTAGTCCAATCAATGTGGATGATGGCAATGGAAGAACATGTTTATTAAGTTCATCTTGAAGGTAAAATAATAAATCATTTATGGGAACTTTCGTAAATAAAAAGTTCCCATAAATGATTTTCCGACAATAAGAACTTCGACCAAGACCAAAAGTTTAACAGCAGAAATTATAGATGGTTATATGCAGATCCTTCAGAGGTTCCCTGGGTAATGCACACTAAATATCCAAAAACCGTAATAGTTTCAGTTGTTAGCAACGAAGGTTATGTTATGCCACCTCATTTCTTTCAACAGGGTCTTAGGGTTAATGTTGTTGGATACACCGAATTACTGGAAACAGCTGTCAATCTTTGGATAAAGCACGCAATGGAAGAACGTACATCTTTCAGCAAGACGTAGCACCTTCTCACAAAGCCCAGTCGACTCAAGAATGAATGCCAGATAATCTTAATGATCATGAAACGCCAAACATGTGGCCTCCAAACGCACCAGATTTAAATCTTATAGATTACTGCATCTGGAGCATTACTGAAAGAGATACTATTCGATATCCTCACAATAACATAGTTTCACTAAAGACTGCCATTGTTGAGGTGATGACCGAGATCAACAAAAATCAATTAATGCAGATATGTCAAAGATTTAAGTCTCGTATTAAAGCAGTTACAGAAACTGAAGGTGGTTTTTAGTATAAATGTATAAATAAGGTCATTGAGACTGCACAAAATGTTATTAAAATATGTTTGTGTACTACTAAGTTATAATAGCTGTTTTAATTTATTACTACACTTATCCTCAAATACCCCTCGCACCCTGTAAATATATATATATATATATATATATATATATATATATATATATGTATATGTATATATATATGCATGTATACATATATATATATGTATATATATATATGTATATATAAATATATATATACATAAATATATATATATACATATACTGTATATATATATATATATATACATATATATACATAATTATATATATATATATATATATATATATATATATATAGACTATATTATGACAAATAAGACTGAAGGTGGAAGAAGCAGACGAGGAGTAATAGGAGAATTTCACGAAATAAAATCCCGTGTAAAAGCTGTCCCTCTTCATATTTTGGTGAATCTGGTCGCGGACTTAATAAAAGGATAAATGAACATAAAAATGACGTAAAAGCCCATAGGACATCTAACTCCATAGTAATGCATGTAGATAAACATGGCCACCTTCCAGACTGGAACAACACAACCGTATTAAATAAAGGATCATCCAAGAAACTAAGGAAGCCAATTGAGGCAGCATATATCAACACTAATAACAACATTAATCATAGAGAAGGCTTTATATGTTTAGCAAGAGCCACAAGCTTATTAATAATAAAAGAATAGGGAAATAAAATAACAAGCTCTCCGAAGCGTCCCATGAGATGACCCGTCCATGTATAAAATATCCTGTTACGTTTGAGTTGTTAGCTTTATGATCAAGACCTGCGGGCCGAAACGTTAAAGCGTGAAATTCTCCCATTACTCCTCTTCTGCTTCTTCCACCTGCAGTCTTATGTATATATATATACATACATATATATATATACATATACATATATATATAATATATATATACATATATATAATATATATATATTTCTGGGGCACAGGTTTTCTCTAAGGCAATTCTGGTTGAAATCAACTGCACTAGCTGCTTTGACAATCTTCAAGACTGTATTCTTTAATTTGGAGAATAGTTTCCTATTAGCAACTGAGAGGGACTGGAAGTAGTCATTCATGACTCTCAAAAGAATATACGCAGTGTATACCAACTGGTATATTTTTGCATAGTAATAGTATTGAACAACTATAATATTACTGAAATATTGAAGAAAAAACTGAACGTTTAATATCATTTGGATGAGGATGATAATAATGGATATATGAGCTTACATTGGTTGGTTTACGATATACTTTAAATTTAAGGCTATTGTCATGACGTAGGATAGTGCAATCTAAGAAAGGTAAGGTACAATTTTTCTGAATTTCTAGAGTAAATTTAATAGAATCAACAAAGGTATTTAATTTAGTTAAAAAATCATGAACATTTTTATCTTCTGGCCAAAGACATAAAATGTCATCAATATACCTATGCCAAGGGATGCTAGGGGGGAAGATTTTGTGTAATATTTTAGTTTCGAAAAATTCCATGTATAAATTACTTAAAACTGGGGATAAAGGTTTCCCATACTCAGGCCGAATTTTTGTGAATAGAAATTACCATTGAATTGAAACTTACAATCTTTAACACATACCTAAATTAGTCCAATCAATGTGGATGATGGCAATGGAAGAACATGTTTATTAAGTTCATCTTGAAGGTAAAATAATAAATCATTTATGGGAACTTTCGTGAATAAAAAGTTCCCATAAATGATTTTCCGACGAGAAGAATTTCGACCAAGACCAAAAGTTTAACAAGAAATAATAGATGGTTATGTGCAGATCTTTCAGAGGTTCCCTGGGTAATGCACACTAAACTTCCAACAACCGTGATGGCTTTAGGAGTTGTTAGTAATGAAGGTTATGTTATGTCACCTCATATCTTTCAACAGGGTCTTAGGGCTAATGCTGCTGGATACAGTGAAGTGCTGGAAACAGTTGTCAAATTTTGGATAGGTAAAATACGCGATGGAAGACCATACATCTTCCAGCAAGACGCAGCACCTTCTCACAAAGCCCAGTCGACTCAAGAATGGATGTCAGATAATCAATATGATCATGTAACGCCAAACATGCGGCCTCCAAACTCACCTGATTTAAATCTTATGGATTACTACGTCTGGAGCATTATTGAAAGAGATACTATTCGATATCCTCACAATAACATAGTTTCACTAAAGACTGCCATTGTTGAGGTGATGACCGAGATGAACAAAAATCACTTAATGCAGATATGTCAAAGATTTAAGTCTCGTATTAAAGCAGTTACAGAAACTGAAGGTGGTTTTTAGTATAAATGTATAAATAAGGTCATTGAGACTGCACAAAATGTTATTAAAATATGTTTGTTTACTACTAAGTTATAATAGCTGTTTTAATTTATTACTACACTTATCCTCAAATACCCCTCGCACCCTGTAAATATATATATATATATATATATATATATATATATATATATATATATACATATATATATATGTATATGTATATATATATGCATGTATACATATATATGTATATATATGTATACATAAATATATATATATATACATATACTGTATATATATATATATATATATATACATATATATACACACATATATGTATATATATATTTCTACATATTATATATATATATATATATATATAGACTATATTATGACAAATAAGACTGAAGGTGGAAGAAGCAGACGAGGAGTAATGGGAGAATTTCAAAATAAAATCCTGTGTAGAAGCTGTCCCTCTTCATATTTTGGTGAATCTGGTCGCGGACTTAATAAACGGATAAATTAATATAAAAATGACGTAAAAGCCCATAGGACATCTAACTCCATAGTAATGCATGTAGATAAACATGGCCACCTTCCGGACTGGAACAACACAATCATATTGAATAAAGGATCATCGAAGAAACTGAGGAAGACAATTGAGGCAGCATACATTAACACTAATAACAACATTAACCATAGAGAAGGCTTTATATGTCTAGCAAAAGCCACAAGCTTATTAATAATAAAAGAATAGGCAAATAAGATAACAAGCTCTTCGAAACGTCCCATGAGATGACCCATCCATGTATAAAATATCCTGTTACGTTTGAGTTGTTAGCTTTATGATCAAGACCCTGTGGGTCGAAACGTTAAAGCGTGAAATTCTCCCATTACTCCTCTGCTTCTTCCACCTTCAGTCTTACATGTACATATACATATATATATATACATATATATATATATACATATATACATAAACATATATATATACACATATACATATATATTTCTGGGGCACAGGTTTTCTCTAAGGCAATTCTGGTTGAAATCAACTGCACTAGCTGCTTTAACAATCTTCAAGACTGTATTCTTTAATCTGGAGAATACTTTCCTATTAGCAACTGAGAGGGACTGGAAGTAGTCATTCATGACTCTCAAAAGAATATACGCAGTGTATGCCAACTATTATATTTTTGCATAGTAATATTATTGAACAACTATTGACTCCACCAGGGTGGAGTCAATAGTTGTTCAATACTATTACTATGCAAAAATATAACAGTTGGC
>NC_134777.1:53633762-53648762 GCF_046742065.1 Oratosquilla oratoria
AACATGTGAAGTGGAAATAGTTCCAACTAGTGGACTAAGAATTGTTACCAACCATTTCGAAAGTTTGTATGAAGCTGAACCTATTGAAGAAGGCGTTTTGCCTTTCCTTGATTGTAATATCTACCGCCGTGAAAGTGAGTTGAAGTTTAGTGTATATCGCAAACCAACCAACGTTTGTTCATATATACACTATTATTCCTCACACCCTGATGGCGTAAAGGTATCTGTTTTCTCGTCGATGTATCTCAGGGCCCTACGCATTTGCAGCCCAGAGTACATCGATGATGAAATAAGATGTATTTACGACATTGGTACTAAGCTACAATACCCCACACATGTTCTTGATAAAGCTTACAATCGTGCTAAAAGGACATTTTACAACCTTATGTCAACTCAAACTTTCAATATGAATAACTTGCTAATTTTACCGTACCAAGAGAACCTGCAAAATATTCCAAATATGTTACGTAAATTTAACATTAATGTAGTTTTCAATAACAAGAACACTGTAAGACAACTGCTCATAAATAATTCTGTCAATAGTAATAAAGGGTGTGTGTACAAAATACCTTGCAAATCATGTAATCAGTTTTATGTTGGTCAGACTGCTAAAACACTCACAACACGAATCAATCAACATAAGAAATACGTTAGAGAGGGAAACCAATCTAGCGGTATATTCAACCACATGAACCATTTTAACCACCCAGTTGACTGGGATAACGCTAAAGTCATCACATACAACAACAACATAACAGAAAGAAATTTAATTGAATGCAGTTTGATCAAATCTAGTAAGGGGATAAATGTTAATCTTCATCAAGGTTTGTACAAATTAGATAGTTTTATTTCTCATGAAATTTCAAAATTGTTTGAATTGTAATATAAATTATGAGCAATTGTCCCATACTTGTTGGTTACCAGGACGGCCCAAACGTCCCATACTTGTTGGCTACCAGGACGGCCCATACGTCCGTCACGTGTACTTCTTCCACTACCTCTCCGAATGCCCTCTTCACTATGTCATATATTCTGTACCTTGTTTCTTCATCTTATAATTCCTTCTTTGTATCTGAACTGAAGATGTAATTACACGAAAGCGCTCTGCTTCGTTAGTTTACTTTTTCCTAGTGGTTATTTACGCATTTGTGAACACACGCTCCTAGTGTTTTTATTGCATGTATGTATATATGCATATATATATGTATACATATATATAAATATATATATAAATATGTATATACATATATACACATATATATATTTATATATATATGTATATATATATATGTATATATATATATAAATATATATATATATATACATATATATATATATACATATAAGAAACCTCCTTATCGAATGAGGTTAACTATCCTAACTCGGTCTCGATTAACCCGGTTAAACTGAGAGACCTCCCCATACCCTACCCTAACGCAAAACTAAAGTTGTCAGTCTGAACCTTAAGGAAATCCAATCAACGAATGACCCATTCAACTTCACCCAGTCGTCTGGGCACGTAAGAGCTGCATGGCAACAGCAGCAAAGCTCAGGAAAATAGTTCCGGCCTCCTTTTTATGTTGTTTTCTATCCGTTGCATGAACAGATGGAAGTCATGCATAGGGACTTTCCTCTTTTTCTTTCTGAGTGAAGAGGAGTTCTAGAAAGAAGTGCCAAAAGACTAGATGAAAAAAGTGCAGAAATGTCCACAACACACGCAAACTGTATATTTACTGCAGACCTTTATGGTTTCCCTTGTCTAAAGGTGTGTGTGTGTGTGTGTGTGTGTGTGTGTGTGTGTGTGTGTGTGTGTGTGTGTGTGTGTGTGTGTGTGTGTGTGTGTGTGTGTGTGTATGTGTGCATGTGTGTGTGTGTGTGTAAGTGTGTGTGTGTGTGTTTGTGTGTGTGTTTGTGTGTGTGTATAAGTGTGTGTGTGTGTGTTTGTGTGTGTGTGTGTATAAGTGTGTGTGTGTGTTTGTTTGTGTGTGTGTGTGTGTGTGTGTGTGTGTGTGTGTGTGTGTGTGTGTGTGTGT
This sequence comes from Oratosquilla oratoria, assembly GCF_046742065.1. Classification (NCBI taxonomy): domain Eukaryota; kingdom Metazoa; phylum Arthropoda; class Malacostraca; order Stomatopoda; family Squillidae; genus Oratosquilla; species Oratosquilla oratoria. The sequence goes on from NC_134777.1 coordinate 53,635,796, forward strand.
GTGTGTGTGTGTGTGTGTGTGTGTGTGTGTGCATGTGTGTGTGTGTGTTTGTGTATGCATGTGTGAGGTCACAGTGTTACTCATTGTTTGGAAAATACGGGATCTGAGCTCTCATCCGGAAGGGTAATATAATTATCGATCCATCAGGTAATTCGAGAGCATGTATCCGAGGCTCGCTTGGTGGTCAGAACTATTGTAGATCATCGTCAGTAGTAGTAGTAGTAGTAGTAGTAGTAGTAGTAGTAGTAGTAGCAGCAGCAATAGTAGTAGTAGTAGTAGTAGCCAGCCAACCATCCACCCGCTAAGCTGGCCATCCACCCGCTAAACCCACCCCTCTTTTACTATCCTTCTCCTTCTCTCAATTTCTTCTCCCTATCTCTCTTTCTCCCCACCTCTCTCTCTCCCTTCATATCTTCTACCCTACCATCTATTTGCCTTCCCTCTCACTTTCCCTATCTCCCTTTCTTTCTTCCTCTCTCTCTTTCTCTCTCTCTCTTTTTCTCTCTGTCACTCTTTCCTCTTCCGTCCATCTATCTCCCTCTCCTACTCTTTCTATCCTTCTTTCGCTTTCTCTTCATCTAGTTCTCTCATTCTTTCTATCTCTCTAAACCCTCCCTCCTCTCTCTCTGTCTGTATCTGACTCTTTCTCCCTTTATCTCTCTCTCTCTCCCTCTCCCTCTTACTTTCTCCTCCCCTCCTCCTACTCCCCTCCTGACCACATCTCCCTTCACCCCCTCCTGTCCTCCCCTCCTTTCTGTCGCATCACCTCTCTTAGCACTTCTCTCCTCCTGCTCTCTTTAAATCTGTATCGATCATACATACCCTCGAAATTCCCCACGTCCTGGCTCTCTTTCCCTAAGTGCCCCTTGCATTACATATGCGTAATTGTATTCCCGGGCACCCCTACCTCTCTACCCTTTTATCCAAATACTTTGTATATCCCTCTCTCCCACGTTTTCTCTCAGACAAGCATGAGTTCTCTCAATCATGAGGGAAAGTTGTGAACTATCATGTGAGAATTGAATATTGGCAATCCAGGGACGAACAGAAAATTACAATTGGAAGGAATCATAATATCACAGAGATTGTGCTCTAGGGCTGGCACAGGTGGGGACTGGTGATGTTAGCACTGTCCATTTAAGTCACCCAAGAACTAGGAGCCCCACCCATGATGGTCAGCGAAACATGCTGCGTTTGTGCGTCTGCGTAGCAAAATTACAGACAATGTGCATGCATCAGAAATGGAAGAGAGTGCACGAATTGCAGAAGAGGAGGGGATTGGCAAAATCGGGGGGAGCAATTTCCGGAGGAGAGGAGTGGTCAGCTGGAAGAAGATGTGGAGACTGTGGAAGATGGGAGAGGTGCGACGAAGATGAACGTGAGTGAGAGGGACTCAGAAGAGGGAAGTGATCCCACGAATTTGAGGTCGGAGGACGAAAGTCCACGTCATCAAGAGCAGCAGGTACTCAAAACGCTGGCTATCCTTCTACACCTTACATGTCAGAGGACTCACAGAAAATCGAAGCACTCGGAGAATGTCCAGGCATTGCAACGGAGGATGGCACAGTGGAAGAAGGGAGAAGTGGAGCAACTGGTGATGGAAGCAGAGGCCATTCCAGACAGACTCGACAAGGGCACCAACAGAAAGAAAAGACCAGAAGACAGAGCCAGGAATTTTGCAGACAAGATGAGGCAGGGAAAGATTGCGGCTGCCATGAGGTCGTTCGCAGGGGAGAATGAAGGCCAAGGAGTTCTACCTCTAAACGGGGAAACTTTGAAGATCCTGAAAGAAAAGTATCCAACAGTAAAACCAGCAAATCTGGACACTAAATTCAATGGTGATTACCTCCCACCCCACGAGGTGGTCTTTGAGAGCTTCACGAGAGAAGATCTGGAATCTTGCTCTACACACCCAAGGAGCGGCGGGACCATCGGGCTTAGATGCGTCTGGTGGATGGAGATGTCTCCTCAGTACCAGCCTATTTGGGACGGCAGCGGTAGGACTGCAGGAGGCCATCGCTTATCTGGCGAGGAAACTGGCGACTGAGGACTATCAGCACCTTGAAGCATACACAGCGTGCAGAATTATTCCGCTGGATAAGAAGCTTAGCTGTCGCCCAATCGGTATAGGTGAGGTATTGAGAAGAATAATAGGAAAAATCATCATGGAAGTCGCAAAGGACGAGGTGCGAAAAGCGGCTGGCAAACTGCAGGTGTGCACGGGACAACAGGCAGGTTGTGAGACGGCAATTCACACCATGAGGAAGATATCTGAGCAACCAGACTGCGAAGCAGTCTTTTTAGTCGATGCATCCAACGCCTTCAACAACATAGAGAAGCTACTGTACACAATATAAAAATCAAGTGCCCAGTTTTGGTCAAGCACGTGGAGAGCACATACAGAGAACAAGCAAAGCTATTTGTCACCAACAGATTTGAGAGGAAAGAGACGAAAGCGGAGGTCATAAAATTTTCGGAAGGCACCACTCAGGGAGACCCGGTGGCCATGACAGTGTACGCGCTTGGTTTTATGCACCTGCAGCAGAGGATACAACATAAGGCCACTAGAGTTAAACAGGTAGCATATGGCGATGATCTTACAGGGGCAGGGAAAGTAGCAGACTTAAAAACGTGATGGGATATGGTGCTGGCACACGGCCCGGACCTGGGTTATATCCCGAATGCAAAGAAGTCTGTCCTCATAGTGAAGCCAGATTACTTTGACAATGCCAAAAACATCTTTGAAAACAGTGAGGTGAAGATAACAAAAGAGGGTGAGATATCTCGGTGCTGTGATCGGGTCTGAATAACTTAAAAAGCAATATTTCGAAAACAAAGTTAACGAATGGGTGGCGAAAATAGGCTACTAGACAACTTTGCAAAGACTGAACCGCAGGCGGTATATACCGCATTCATATATGGTGCTAAACATAAGTGGAACTACATCACAAGGACGGTACCGAACATCACCGACCTCTTGAAGAAACTATCAGAAATGAGCTAATTCCAGCCATCACCAACAGACGGATAATAAACGATTAGAAAAGAAAACTTATTGAACTTCTACCAAGAATGGGAGGGTTAGGCATCTCCAACCCGCTAAACCTTGCCAATATAGAACACCAAAATTCCCTGAAGCTCACGTCCTCCCTGACAAACAACATCGTATCACAAGAGCAATAGAAGGAAACTAACGTGGAGGAAACATATCAAAGGGAAGGGAAGAGAGGCAGAAGTAGGAGTTTCGCGCTCTTTTAGTTCAGCTATCGAATAATATGAAAAGAAAGATAATGGCACAGGAAAATGGGACGTCAAATTGGCTGACAGCACTACCAATCAGGGCAAAGGGATTCAACCTAAACAAAAGAGAGTTCACGGATGCCATTGTCTTGAGGTATGGATGGCCATTGGAAAGGCTGCCTAACAGATGTTCCTGAGGTGCACAGTTTAGTCCAAACCATGCGATGTTCTGCAACCAGGGTGGATTCATCTGCATGAGACATGACGAGGTAAGAGATCTCACTGCCGAAATGCTTCAGGAGGTATGCAAGGATGAAACCATCGATCCAGCATTACTCACACTAGGAGGGGAGAACTTCAGGCACCGCACGTCTAACACCTCAGATAAAGCACGAGTGAATGTCAGCGCAGGAGGTCTCTGGACACGGGGACAATTGGCTTTCTTTGACATGCGAATATTTGATTCGATGGCCTCCTGTTACAATAACCTAACTATTGAGGCGTCCCACTCCCGGAACGAGAATGAGAAAATCAGAATGTAGGAAGAGCGTATACAAAATGTGAACCAGAGCTCATTCACTCCTATAACCTTTACGACTTCAAGCGGGATGGGTCCTAGGGCAAAGTCATTCTACGCTCGTCTGTTTTTATTCATCTCCGTGATTAACCTATATAACATACTGGTTGAACACGCTTTGTTTGCCTTGAGCACCGCTGTTCTATTTTTGTTCAACACTGAACAAAAGGAGAATAGAACCACGATGAACAGACTTGTTCAAACCCTTTATATATTCACGTGAATATGGCAACGACAATGAGGGTTAAGCAAAACACGAGATTGTTCTTCCATGAACAAAAGAGAACAAAGAACATTGTCTCCCCGTTGATAACATCATGAGAACTCCTTACTTACTGGATGGCTTTTCCCTTTCACCCCTGCTGCCGTCAGGTGATTTTATCCATCTCTGTGGTAGCCCATAAGCTCATTTAAGACGTATCGACTTTTTGCCGTGCGCCATCCACGAAACGACGTCGTACTCTTAAATAAACATAGGTGTCTATGGACGCTTTCACATGTCACGGTCGCGACCACGTGTGAAAGCGTCTATAAGCACCCATGGTTACTTGAGAGCACGACGTCGTGTCGTATACGGTTTGTAATTTCAGTTTACCTGTAGCTAGGCGATTTCAATCAACTTAATAACCTTCACACGCTGTGGACGGGTTTTGTATGAGCCTTATCACTGCCGTCACAGACCCCGAGCGTTTAAATATTTGAATGTCTCAACCACCATAACGTTTTCCTTTTTCATCGTCATTGGCAGAAAATATATTTTCAACAAGGACTACTATCATACAGGACGTGTACACCCAGTTTCTTGGCTTCGCTAGCGGAGGCCAGTCTAGTGTGCTACGAGCAGTGGAGGTTGTGTCGCTCCGTCTTTCGCGTGTGGCTGCATTTAGAAGTGGATAGTGTTTGTTTACATAGGTTTTTGCTCATTTTGTTTGTTTGTTTGTTTCTTCATAGGTTCTTTCTTGCTGATTTTGTGTATTCAAAATGCCGAATAAGTGTGGTGTTGTGAACTGCAACGATAATTATAACAAGGATAACAGGTGTCGAGTATTTCGACTGCCAAAAGACCGTGAAGTAAGCGCTGAAACTATCAGTTGTTTTAAAAAACGATTAGACAACTTTATGGATGGGGACGACAGGTGGTGATGGATGCGGAGCTGCCTAGTGTAGGCCTTATGGTCTCTTGCAATCTCCTTTATTCTTATGTTCGCATGTGTTCTTATGTTATGAAAGACAGAATTGACTTGATGCGCTACCACCACGTAAGAACTTTGTTGTTGATTCTGACAGATTTTTCATTTGTGAGGAACACTGGGGTGCTAACCCTCCTTCTATCATATTGCCTGGTGGTTCTACGCGACCTGCGATCCCTCCCAATGTCTTCAATGTGCCTGCTTCATGTCTGCCATCTTCAAATCCTGTACTTCGCCCGGCGAAGGCCGAAGACAAGCAACTTAGACATTTTCTTCAGAAATATATGATTACTTCATTTGATGTTTTTAGACATGAACGTGACCCACAGAAGCAGTGCAAGAACTTAATTATTTCAAGATCGGAAGAAAGTTTAGTGTCTGTTCATGACAGAAAATTTCAGTGAGTGCAGCCTGTCTGTGATTGTCGAAAACACGCCCATGTTGTGTAGCCCACTGATCTGCCGTGCATTCAAGAAGGCCATTAGTGTACCACTGGGTAAAACACTTTATCCCAACAATGGTTTGAGTTCGTATGGTCAGTTTGCCAGCTGGTATTTTTGACACGTCAGTTGGAACTTTTATCACAGAAACAGTTTTCCATGAATGATTATTGTTTTGCTCTTGAATCATACCCCAAGTGTAGTTATGAACAGCTCAGAGACTTTTTGGTGCTGCCAAGCAAACGCAAGATGCAGTACATCACTTCATCTATTGACAAGGATCGGGTGATGAGGGAAACATTTGCCAAGGTGAAGACACTGCAGCAGAATAATGTATTTCTCTTGATAGATGAAGTATAGATTCGGCCAACTGTTGCATTTTCTGGTGGGGTTCTGAGTGGCATGGCGGTGAACAAGCCAGACTGCAAGGCCACTTCTATGCTATGTATTATGATGAAGTCGCTGCACAGAGGACCCAGTATTATGATTTCTGTGACACCCGTTCACAAGCTCACAGCAGCATACCAGCTTGAGCGTGTGAAGGAGGCGGCAGCTGCTGTTGAGAGGGCAGGTGGGCGTGTCATCGTGTAATCCAGACAACCACAAGATAAACCAGCAGTACTGTAAGCTGTTTGATTTTTCGGGTAATTGCCGTGCCACAGCCAAGCATCCTCTTGACAAAGAGCGTGTCTGGTTTCTCCTTTTTGACACAGTACAGCTTCTGAAGTGCATCCGCAACAACTGAATCAGTGAGAAGTGCCAGAAGATCAGTCTTGACATTAAAACAACAACATCATTTGCTGACGTCAAGGAACTGTGCGAGTCAGAGAAAGGCAGTATTCTGAAGACTACTCCCTTTCACTAAATTTGCTGTCAACCCCTCACGACTTCAACTACAAAATGTGCAGCATGTCTTGAAGGTCTTCAATGAAAAGATTGTGGCTTCTTTGAAGTCCAGAGGATGTCATGACACTGCTAAGTTCATCCAAATTATCCTCAACTGGTGGAATTTAGTGAATGTATCTAGGAAGGGGCAAGATCAGCGCATGAACGATCCATATCGAGCTGTTCAGGATCCCCAGTCAACCAGCCTGCGGACTTTCCTGTTGATTTTCCAACAGGCTTCTTCAGGACATGGAGCAAATCGAATCAAGTGTTTCACCCATGACACCAAGAATGCACTAGTGCAGACTATGCAGGGACTGATTGCCGTTTGCCGCTACTTGTTCAGAAACGCTGACTTCCATTATGTCCTGCTGCGTGAGATCCAGAGTGACCGGCTTGAGGGGGAGTTCTCAGTCTACCGTCAATCAACTGGTGCAAACTCTTTCATGACCACTGGGGATGTGTTCTCCGCATGCAAGCATACCTGCTTGGGGACTGCAATTGACCTAGAGGATGCAGCCTCTATTGAGAGGTGCACCACAGATGTGACACTGACTGTGAATGAAGAGTGCAGTGCGGCCTATGTGGCGGGGTGGCTTGAGACGAAGTGCGCGGACGATGTGGTCTTCAGCGCCGAGGAACCTCTTGTGACCAGTGACGTTAAGGACTTTATCGAGACAGTGTCCAGAGGTTCCCTGACAACTCCACATGTGTGCACTTTTGATCTTGTCAGATGTGGACTGTGTTTCATCAAGGAAGCCCGTCACCGTTCCTGCTGCCAGAAAAGACTGATGGAGATCTTGTCGACACTGGCCAGCTTCAGTGGGATTGACATTGACTGTCCCAAGATGTTCCGTCGTCTGGCAAATGTTCTTCTGAATGGACTCCACAACCTAGAGAAAGACCAGCAGAAGAATGCAGTCCTTCTCCAGACCTCTGTAAAGAAGGCCCGGCTCGCTGATTAATCGCTGCAGTCTGGTAAGCTTTTGCTTCTATGTTTGTTTATTTTGTGAATGCTTGTTTGTTTGCAATCACAAAGGTTTAACTATATTCCATTTTGTAAAATGTAAAACAACATGCAACTTGGGTTCCTTTAAAGTGTCCACTAACCTCATACAATAATACATTTCAAGTCCGGCTAAAATTGGTATTTCAAAGCATAACAGTGCCTTAAAAATAATTTCTTATTTCACTATAAAAGTTTATGTTAACTTAGACTGCATTGAAACCATATTTTCTAGAAGATAGATAAAGTCACACGTTAGAATCAAACACCAAAGAGAAAAAAAATGAAATATTTACATTTTTTTATATATTGTAGTATTTATTAGTATTTATTCATGTATCTAGACATGCATTTGTATAGACTAATACCATCTGTCGTACTGTATGGTACTTATCATTATATTCAAGCTGTAGTTACAGGATTTTATTTAGGTCGTAAGGTTCCTCTCTGATAATGAGGTTAAGTACATGTAAATTATTTTATCGAAAAAAGTGAAATAAAAGTAGACGATTGTATTTCTTTTTTTCTCAAAATGTTTGCTTTTTAATAATAATAATGATAATAATAATAATAATAATAATAATAATAATGATAATAATAATAATAATAATAATAATAATAATAATAATAATAATAATAATGATAATAATAATAATAATAATAATAATGATAATAATAATGATAATAATAATAATAATAATAATAATAGTAATAATAATGATAATGATAATAATAATAATAAACAATAATAGTTGTATTAATAATAATGATAATAACAATGATAATAATAATAATAATGATAATAACATGGATAGTAATACTCATAATAATAATAATAATAATACTCGTAATAATAATAATAATAATGATAATAACAATAATAATAATAATAATAATAATAATAATAATAATAATAACAATAATGATAATAATAATAATAATAATAATAATAATAATAATAATAATAATAATAATGTTAATAATAATAATAATAATAATGACAATGACAATAATAATAATAATAACAATGATAGTAATAATAATATAAATAGTAATAATAATAATAATAATGATAATAATAATAATGATAATAATAACAATAATAATTATAACAATAACAATAATGATAATGAAAATAACAATGATGATAATAATAATAATAATAATAATAATAATAATAATAATAACAATAATAATGATACAAATAATAGTATTAATAATGGTAATGATAATAAAATAACGATAAAAATAATAATAATAATAATAATAATAATAATAATAATAATAATAATGATAATAATAATAATAATAATAATAATAGTAATATTACTATTAATAACAATGATAATAATAATGATAATAATATTGATTAGATATATGAATAAATGAAACAACAAAATAAAATATGGGAAATATATACAGTTCACGAAAATATCTTCAGAGTAATGAATTATTTTTTATAATTGTCTTTTTTCCCGTTAGTTAGAGACATTTCAGTAAAACAGCCAATAATAACAATAAATAAGAGAAGAAAAGAAAAAAGGAGGGCGCTTTAGAACTGCGAAAACAAGTCATAATTACTCGGGGTAGAAAGGCTAAAGACAACGTAATCAGGAGTTCAGTGAGAGGAAGAAAACGGACCTACGGTCAGATGACCACAGATGACCAACAAAAAGAAAAAGAGAGAGAACAGCTGGAAAGAAGCTTAGAGTAGAACAAATCTAAACACAAAAAACAGTTGCACGCACACACACACACACACACACACACACACACACACACACACACACACACACACACACACACACACACATATATATATATATATACATATATATATATACATACATATACACATATATATACATATATGTGTGTGTACGTATTTGCATACATCCACACACACACCCACACCCACCCACACCCACACCTACACACACACACACACACACACACACACACACACACACACACACACACACACACACACACACACACACACACACACACACACATATATCGTCTGTGGTCGAGTGGTTAAAGGCGGGTGCTGTGGACTCTCTTGGGTCTATAGGCGGTGGTTCGAATCCTCTGCGCGACGGTCATGGATTGTGTGATTGATGTCGCTGTCCACTAGCGAATTATTCAAATATATATATATATATATATATATATATATATATATATATATATACATATATATATATATATATGTATTGCGTCTTCTTGGCTGCGATGTTATGGTATAGGTGGATGGAGATTAGGGAAGGAAGAGGGCGAGTTTTTGCTTGGAAGGGGAATCCTTTTCCATAAAAAGTTCTGGTGATTCTTGTTCAGGTGTTCATTCTCTTCTCTTTGGCTCAGGGAAATATTTCTCTTGGGTTTCTTTCCTTTATTCTTTCACTAAAAATCTTTCCAATGTTTTAGCCTGCGCTGTAATTTTTTTCTGAAATGTTACCGCACAGCAGAATAATGAATCTGTCTTTCATTGGCTTGTGCCCAGGCAGCGATTTTTCCTCCTTAGTGATATATATATATATTTTTGACAATATTTTCAAGAATCCGGTTTCATCAGCATTAAATACCTGTTGGGGGGAAAACATTCTTTCTTTATAAAGTCACCAAACTCAACCACAATTTTTCCCGCCATTTCCTTGTTTGAACTCGCCGCCTCACCATGCCTAACTACACAATGAATTTAACTTCTGTTCTTAATTTTCTCAAACCATCCTCGACTTGCTTTAAATACAAAACTATCAGCACTTATACCAGGGCTTTTCTTTACGAGATCATCGTAAATTGCTAACGCTTTCTCACATATAAATGCTTCAGAGATACTATCACCTGCTAACTGTTTCTCATTTATATAAACAAGCAACAACTTTCCCACTTCTCCAAGTATTTGAGGTCTTTATCTACTAACGACGGTCCCTCCTTTTGCAACATCAACCGACAACCGACTTTATTACTTCTTTATTCTTGGGAATATTGCAAACTGTAGACGTTGGCATACCGGACTGCACAGTAAAATCAGATACACGAACGCCATTTTCGTATTTTGCGATAATTTCTTTCCTCACTTCGATTGTTTCCCACACAACTTTTCTTTTCCCTTGACCAGAATCACTTTTTGCGTTCTTTGGAACCATGACTGAGGCTAGTATAGGAAAAATAAATGCTGAAAGCACAGTGCAACTATTCAGCTCAACGGTCAACAGAGAACTGTCTACGTTTCGTCAGCGGCCACGTGTCAGCGTAGTTCGAGAACAGAATTTTTTTTTTTAAACCAGAGGTATTTCCAGCTCAAAACTTTCGTTCGAAAACAGATTTGTTCTAGTTCAGAGACGTTCGAGAAGCGAGGTTTGACTATATAAATATATATATATATACATAGATATGTATATATATATACACACACATATATATATATGTATATGTATATGTATATATATATATACATACATACATACATACATATACCAAGGCTTTTTCCCCCTTCCAAGGGAGGTAGCCAAAAATGGGATGGCATAAAAACACTCCCACCCATTTCATCCCTAAATACACTCCACACCCCTCCCACCCTTCCTCTCATCTGAGCACCTCCTGGATGACGGGTCATCCCTGCACCCTGCCCACCGCCCTGGGTCAGAAGCAGTGTCGCAAGACACAGTACATCCACAGCGAGGCCGCTTCATTTAATCGGCGACCCCCCCTCTCCGTCCCCCTTTGCATATAAGGCGAGGACGGGGAGAAATCCCTTCGGGCTGCGTCAAAATTTACTCACACATACTACCCCACCCCCCACTTCCCCGCCCATTCCTCCTCATGCAGTCACAACATCATCCATATACAACCATTCTCCACTCACCTCTGTCTTCCGTCCTCTCCCTTCCTTCCTCAACAGACATTCCCCTCTTCCCCAAAGCCCCCTTCACCCCATCCATCCACCTCATCCTAGGACGTCCCCTCATGTTCACTCCCTCCACATCTGCCTTCCATACCTCTTTTACTAGTCTTTCTTCACTCATTCTTTCCATGTGTCCAAACCATCCTAATATTCTTTCATCAACCCTATCTCCCAAATCCTTTTTCACCCCTGTTCTCCTCCTCACCTCCTCATTTCTCACCCTATCTAGCCTAGTAACCCCCACCATACTTCTCAGACACCTCATCTCAAACACATTCAAACTCCTTCTCTCTTCTTCTCTTATGTTCCACGTTTCCGCCCCATACAGTGCTGTTGGCACAATCACTCCTTCATACAGTCTCCTCTTCGCATCCATTCCCAAAAGTCTATTCCTCATTACACTCTTTAAACCACCAAGGCATTTACTCGCTTCTCTCAATCTACATTCTACCTCCACCTTCACTCCACCTTTTCCTGCTACACTTGCACCCAAGTATCTAAAACTATCCACTTCCTCCAGTCGCTCTCCCTTAATGTTCACTTCCAGTCTACTGCCACTTTCACCCCTTGTACATCTCATCACCTTACTTTTACCCACATTTATCTTTAGCTTTCTTCTATCACATACTCTCCCAAACTCTGCCACCAGCTTCCTCAATCCCTCCTCTGACCCTGCCACAAGCGCAGTGTCGTCCGCAAACAACAGCTGGCTCACCTCCCACTTTTCTCCATTTTCTTTAACCATCTCCAATCCCTGACTCACTACTCTAGCATTCACCTCTCGCACCACCCCATCCATGTATAAGTTGAACAGCCAGGGCGACATAACGCATCCTTGACGAAGTCCCACCTTTACTTCAAACCACTCACTCTCTCCATTTCTAATCCTAACACATGCTCTACTACTCTCATAAAAACTCTTGACAGCTCCCAAAAGCTTTCCTCCTATCCCATAAATCTGCATAACCTCCCACAGTGCCTTTCTGTCTACCCTATCATAAGCCTTTTCCAGATCCATGAAAGCCCAAAAAACATCCTTCCCCTTTCCTATAGCTTTCTCACATATCTGTCTTACCACAAAGATCTGATCTACACAACCTCTACCCGTCCTAAATCCACACTGTTCCTCACCAATTACTCCCTCTGTTCCTCTCCTAATCCTCTCAATTAAGATCCTCCCATAAGCCTTCCCTACTACACTCAACAGGCTAATCCCTCTGAAACTACTACATTCACACTTGTCCCCTTTTCCCTTGTAAAGAGGAACTATACAGGCACTACTCCAGTCCTCCGGTACTCTACCCTCTCTCCAGCAAACATTAAATAACCTCACCAACCAGTCCACCATCACTGCACCTCCCCTTTTCAGACATTCTGCATGACATCCATCCAGACCAGGTGCCTTACCTGCTTTCATCATCTTTACAGCTGCCTTCACCTCATCCTTCCTTATTTCTCCTCCATTCTCCTCACTCATCACTCTCATTTTCTTCGCATTTCCCACTGCAGCTATCTTTCCTTCCCTATCCTCCTTCACATTCAGCAACTCCCTAAAATATTCTGCCCATCTTCCCCTCACTGCCATCTCTTCCATTATCAACTCTCCATCTGTACCTTTTACCTTTTCTTCCCTACTTGATTCGCCTCCTCTTCCTCTCTTAATTTCTTTCCAAAACATCTTTTTATTACTTTCAAAATTTTCTGTCATACTCCTACCCCATT
>NC_134777.1:53663762-53666262 GCF_046742065.1 Oratosquilla oratoria
GGGAGGAGGAAGAAGAAGAGGTGTAAGAGGAAGGAGTGAGAGGATGAGGAGGGAGAAGAGAACCAAGAAATGAAGAAGAAGGAGGAGGAGGAAGAAGAAGAGGTAAGAGGAAGGAGAGAAGGATGAGGAGGGAGAAGAGAACCAAGAAATGAAGAAGAAGGAGGAGGAAAAGGATAAAGAGATGTAAGAGGAAGGATGGGAGGATGAGGAGGGAGAAGAGAAAGAGGAGAGGAGAGTGAGGAGGAGGAGAAGGAGGATATGGATGAGGATGATGAAGAGGTGTAAGAAAAGGACAGGAGGAAGAAGAAGAGAAGAAGAGGAAGAGAGAAGGAGGATGAGGAAGAGAGGAGGAGGAAGAGAGGAGGAGGAAGAGAGGATGAGGAAGAGAGGAGGAGGAAGAGAGGAGGAGGAAGAGAGGAGGAGAAAGAGAGGAGGAAGAGAGGAGGAGGAAGAGAGGAGGAGGATGAAATGAGGAGGAGAGGAGGAGGAAGAGGAGGAGAGGAGGAGGAAGAGGAGTAGAGGATGAGGATGAGAGGAGGAGAAGGAACTCAAAGGCGTAGAAAGTCGGAGAGCTTGTTGACAAGGATCAAGAGTTCCCATTTTCTTTTATGTAGTTTTGGTCGTCGCTTCACTCACTCCTGGTGCCCCCCACCCCACCCCCCACCCTATCCTCCCCCTTTTTCCATTCCCTATCATTCTTCTTGCTCCCAACTCTCTCTCTCTCTCTCTCTCTTTTTGTCTCTTTGTCCTCTCTATTTTCGTCTCTTCTTCGTAGACATTATTATCTCTTCTCTCCTCTTTTCTCTCGCTAACCTCCTTCGGGATGACCTTCGGCTCTCTTCGTTTGCTCTCTATTCTTCCTCCTCCTCCTCCTCTTCCTCTCTTATGCAGAATCCACTCTTTTCCTCTCTCTTCCCTTTCCAAGGTCGTTTGCATATGCTCACATACATGCGATTTACTTTCCAAGATTTGATCATCGCGATGGGATTTGTGAGATTAACCTTTTTGGCTAGTCAGTCGGTCTCTCTCGCTCGCTTACCCTCTCTCTCTCTCTCTCTCTCACGCCTTCTAAGAGCTACCATCTCCCGCTGTATCTCTGTTAATTTTTATTGTTCTCTTTTCGATGTATTCTTCCTCTCTTTTGTCTCTTTCTTTCTTTGTACCTCACTCTCTTTTCATCTCTCTTTCTCTCACAGCTGTCACCCCATTCCTCTCTCTCCGTATTCCTGCTCACCTCTTTAACTTTCTCTTTTTATCCTTTAGTCCTTCTCTCTTCTTTTTTCTCTTAACTCTTTCCCTGAGATTGATTAGTTTATTCTAGCTGTCGTCAAGTGACTTTATTCTGATCTCAATTTCTCTTTTTCACTCATTTTTGTCTCTTTTCCTTGTTCTCTTTTTCCACCTTTTTCCATTCCCTTCCTTTCCCTCGATTATATATTTGTTATTTTTTTCCATTTTGCATGACCAAGTCAGGAGGATGCCTTGGGAGATAGTCCGGGAATCTGTGTGGGAGATTTCAGTGCCGAAGAAGAAGGATATGTGCGGCTATGTGCAGCCTTACTGTTTACCTCCCGTTTTGAAATTCTGATTTTATTTGTTGAAAATACAATAGAAGAGCACATCTTTAGATCTCCTCTCTTTTCTTTAGATCTCCTCTCTTTTCCTCCTACCAACCTCTTCTTCCTTCTTCTTCGTCTCGTTTCCAGACATCCTCCTCTTTATCCTTCCTCCTTGGAGCACCCTCCTCTTTTTTCCTCTCTTTCTCCTTCTTCTTCTTCCTCCCTTGTTGCAATTTACTCTCTTCTTTCCTCTCCCCGCCTCCTCTTTTTTCTTCCTCACTTTCTTCTCTGTTTCCTCCCTTCACCCCCTTCTCCTCCTCTTTCTTCTTCCTCCCTTCCTCCGTTGTCCTCCTCCTTCTTCCTTCTTTCCTCTTACTCCACCTCCTCTTTTTTCTTCTTTCCTCCCATCCTCCTCTTCCTTTTTCTTCTTTCTCCCCTTCCCCGTCATCCCCTTCCTTCTTCCATCCTCCCCATCCTCCTCCTCTTTATTCTTCCTCCCCTTCCTCCTCTTCTTTCTTCTTCCTCCCTTCCTCCTCTTCTTTCTTCTTCCTCCCTCCCTCCTCTCTCTCCCCGTTTGCCGCCACGCGTAGGCGCTTGTTTGGGAGGCACCAGACGAAGTGGAGGGAGGGTGGAGGGGGGAGGGAGGGTGGATGAGGGAGATGAGTGGGGAATGAGGGAGAGGGGGAATAGGGAGGGGGGAGGGGGAGGAGAGAGGGAGAGAGGGGGGAGAGCGGGGGGGGGGGAGAAGCGGACGGTCGCTTCGTCCCGCCTCACCCGTAGCAGATGCCTGGCAGTAATGTAGGCAAATTGCGCCATACTCGGCAAAGTGGTGAACCGACGTCTGCAATTGGGTTGTTGCGAATCCGCTTACAGGGTCTGGGGGCTGGCTGGCTGCTGGCGGCTGCTGGTGGCTGTGGGTACATTCCCCCGACGACGGAAGT
>NC_134777.1:53698762-53703762 GCF_046742065.1 Oratosquilla oratoria
TTGCCGTCTGGTGTTATTTTAATAAAACAGAATACGGATATTGGTGATGAATAAACTAGAAATGAAAATAAAACAACAAAAGTATTCGATTCGTACATGTGACATGAAGGAGAATATCGTATTCATTGAAAGGGCAAAAAGAACCTGAAGCGGTTTTTTTTTTTTTTTTTTTTTTTTTTTTTGTGGATGTCGTCAGGCGATTTTACTCATCTCTAAGGTTGACCTTCTACCCCAAGAGGAACAATGTCCGCCATAATTTTGATTTTCAACCAGTCTGGGGCTGCATGTTATTGAGGTAAAAATCTGCTTAATAGCATGTAGATGGTACCTTAGGGTATATAAGAAGCTCCCCTACGGACCAGAGGCATACATCATTTTGTCTGTGTTAGAGGAAATATCTACTCATACAAAAATTACGCTACTCTATTGTACTACGACTGTCCCTCCGTTATGTTGCCCCTGTAAGATACAAGTGTATATTACTGGACTATGTAACGCACTCGGTTTGGCTTCTGCACTTTATTCTGACTTTAATAGATTATGTAGTGGTATCCAAGAAAAGAGTAGGAAGAGTTTTGGTTGTCTATGTTCTTTGGGAAGAGAGAGGGGAACAAAGGGAGTAATTGGTGAGAAACAGTGTGGATTTAGGAAAGGTAGGGGTTGCGTTGATCAGATTTTTATGGTTAGACAGATATGTAAAAAAGCTTTAGCAAACGGTAAGGCTATTTTTTGTGCCTTTTTGGATTTGCAAAAAGCTTTATGACATAGTAGTCAGGAAGGCACTGTGGGAGGTTTTGCAAATATATAGGATAGGAGAAAAGCTGTTAAGGACAGTCAAAGAGTTTTTATGAGAGTCGTAGAACCTGTATTAGAATGAGAAATGGAGAGAATGAGTGGTTTGAGGTGAAGGTGGAACTGCGTCAGTGATGTGTCATGTCGCCGTGGCTGTTCAATGCGTACATGGAGGGGGTAGTTCGGGAGGTAAAGGCAAGGGTAATGGACGGGGGACTGGAGATGGTTAAAGAAAATGGGAAAAAGTAGGTGAGCGAGTTATTGTTTACTGACGACACTGCGCTTCGCTTGTGGCAGGGTCAGAGGGGCGATTAAGGGAGTTAGTGGTGGAGTTTGGGAAGGTATGCAATAGGAGAAAGTTGAAGGTAAATGTGGGTTAAAAGCAAGGTGATGAGATGTACAAGGGTAGAGGATGGTAGTAAGTTGGAAATAAGTCTTAAAGGAAAGAGGCTGGAGGAAGTGGATAGTTTTATGTATTTTGGGTCGCATGTGGTAGGAAAGGAAGGAGCAGTGGTGAAAGCAACTTGTAAATTGAGAGAAGCAATTCATTGCCTTCGGGGATTAAAAAGTGTCATGAGAAAAAGGCAACTGGGAATGAATGCAAAGAGGAGATTATATGAAGGGTGATTGTGCCAACGGCTTTGTATGGGGCAGAGACTTGTAATTTAAGAGAGGCAGCGAGGAAAATTTTGAATGTGTTTGAGGTGAAATGCCTGAGAAGTGTGGTGAGGGTTACTAGGTTGGATAGAATGAGAAACGAGGAGGTGAGGAGGAGAGCGGGAGTGAAAAAGGAGATGACATATAGGGCTGCTGAAAGAGTATTGGGGTGGTTTAGACACATGGAAAGATTGAATGAAGAAAGATTAGTAAAAGAGGCGTGGAAGACAGAGGTAGAGGAAATGAATGTGAGGGGACGACCGAGGATGAGATGGATGGATGAGGTGAAGGGGGCGTTGAGAAAGAGTGAAATGTCTGTTGAGCAAGGAAGAAAGAAGGCAGGAGATAGGGATAAGTGGAGAGTGGCTGTATATAGATGATATTATCATCCAAGGGAGGAGCGGGGGATGGGGTGGTAGGGGGTGCTTATGTGTGAATGATATTTTGACGCAGCCCGAAGAGATTTCTCACCGTCTTCTCTTTTTCTATATGAGGGCACGGAGAGGAGGGTCGCCGATGAAGTGAAGCAGCCTTGCTGTGGATGTACTGTGCCTTGCTGCATAGCTTCTGACTCAGGGCAATAGGCAGGATACAGGGATGATCCGTCATCCATGAGGAGCTTAGAAGGGAATGGGTGGGAGTAGGTACATGCCTCTGATTTGGCTAGCTTCCTTGTAGGGAGGAAAAAGATCTTGGTATATAGATAGATAGATAGTTGTCGTTATTACCATATACTGTAGTTTACTAGTACTTCTACTCTGAGAGAGTAGAGAGAGGGAGAGAGAGAGAGAGAGAGAGAGAGAGAGAGAGAGAGAGAGAGAGAGAGAGAGAGAGAGAGAGAGAGAGAGAGAGAGAGAGAGAGAGAGAGAGAGAGCATGACATTATAGTCAATTAAGACAAAATTACAATTTTAGATTAAATAATATTTTTCAATATACTAAATTGTTTATGCTTTCTCATCTTTTATCTTGACCGTCCTTCTGATGAAGAGCCCCTCCCGTAGCTGGCGGTCAAGGGCACTTTTCCTTTTATTCCGAATGTCGCCAGATGATTCTATTCATCTTTGTATCCTGACTACCGATTGTATTCGTGTGCATTCAAGCCTTATTGAAAAAATGCCACCACCTCATCTAGCCAAATATCTTATGTGCAGCTGAGCATTTTCAGCTGTATGAAGCAAAATACAGATTTTTTTTTCTTCTAATATATATGTATATATATGAAAGAAACGTATTCTTGACTTTTGGTCACATGTGGCAGAAAGAAAATTAGATAAATGATACCCTATGGCCGTGCTACATTAGTGTGTCTGAACCCTTGTCAGCGGTCTTTCGCAGTTGCTGCTGCATACTCAGCTGTCACTGGCCAGCCCACTCTCTCTTCCGGATGCCGCAGCATCAAGTCTATTTCACTTTATTTGATCTTATCTGACCTTTTAACTGTCTCCTTATTTTTCATTATCATCTTAATCATCATATTATTCTATTTCTATTTTGTCTTATTTTGACGTTTTCATCATCATCATCACCAATACCATCATCACCATCACCATCATCATCACCATCATCATCATCATCATCATCATCATCATCATCATCATCATCATCATCATCATCATCATCATCATCATCTTCATCATCATCACCATCAGATTATTCTATATCTATTTTGTCTTATTTTGATGTAATTTTTGAAGACCAGAAGATTTGTTGCAATCTTGAGATTACTATTATTCTGAATGAATCACATGTAATTTCACTGTCCGTTTACAGGCTGAACAAGTCTACGTAATATCATTCTCATGTATGTGAATAAATCACAAAAACACGTGATTCACAAAATATGTAATAAAACCAATAGGAAAATAAAATGAAAGGTGACCAAACGTTTTCGTCTATTTAAGACATCTTCATGTATGTTCACTGAGAAATCTCAGCTCTCTCTCTCTCTCTCTCTCTCCTCAAACGACGATTTTATCAATTCACTTTAGAGTGTTTACAATTTATTGGCAAGCACTTGAAACCAACTGTTGACGAATTTCTGATCATTCTCAGAGTTCCTGCTGATAAAAAGTAACACGTGTTTTCGTGTTTTTTATTTATCAAATTATTTTTCATCCATTTTTTTGTAGAGAAAGAATAAATGCTTAGCGTTATGCAGGACTGCAAAGAACAAAATTTCTCTTTATATGTTTAGTGTTTTTATTCGTTTTTATGTACATCAAAGTGTCCCCAATGATTACATTTTTTTTTAACTCAGCTCCTCCTTTTCCTCCACTTCTTCTTGGCAGAACCTTTGACGATACCCCTACGGAACAGAGTCACGCAACATTCTTTCCTGTTTGGCAACTGATCTCCACTCGAAAAAAAGAGTGATGATCACTTCTAACTTCTACTATACCTCCTATTTATCTCCCTATTTATCCTATTTATCCTATTTATTATATTCTCCTATTTATCTCCCTCCTCTTTACTTAGCATCCCTCTCTCTACTCTCTCACCACCTCCATAACTCCACCTCTTCGAAGGATAGAAGGATAAAAACACTGGTTATTGATGACCAAATACTAATTATGATCGTGACGGAATCTCTCAATTAAAAGAAAGATAGAATTCCTTTGCCAGACTCCTCCTCCTCCTCCTCCTCCTTCTGGCAAAATCTCTGCTTAAAAAAAAGATGTGGTAGGAAAGAGTTGCCAAATACTTCTGTTGTTTACATGGAGAGGTTAATGATGACTGCATATACAAGGAGTTTCACATAGCTTGGCGAATTCTATTACAACAGCCAGAGAGCTTTCTAGCTAAGGAGAGCAAGGTACAACAATTTTATCATCATTATTATTATTACTATTGTTATCATTATCATTATTATTATTGTTATTATTATTATTATTATTACTATTATTATTATTATTATTATTATTATTATTATTATTATTATTATTATTATTATTATTATTATTATTATCATTATTATGATTATTATTATTATTATTATTATCATTATTATTATTATTATTATCATTATTATTATTATTGTTGTTGTTGTTGTTATTATTATTTTTATTATCATTATTATTATTATTATTATTATTATTATTATTATTATTATTATTACTATTATTATTATATATATTTTTTTATTATCATCATTAGTATTATTATCATTATTATTATTATTATTATTATTATTATTATTATTATTATTATTATTATTATTATTATTATTATTATTATTATTATTATTATCATTATTATTAAGATAGGAGTGAATGGAGAAGGGTTGTGTATGGATGATGCTGTGATGCATGAGGGGGTGGGGGATGGGGGTGAGGGAGTATGTATGAGAAATAAATTGACGCAGCCGGAAGGGATTTCTCCCCGTCTTCTCCTTTTCTGCATGAGGGGACGGAGAGGGGGCGGGGGGTCGCCGAATGAATGAAGCGGCCTTGCTGTGGATGTGCTGTGTCTTGCGACACTGCTTCTGACCCAGGGCAGTGGACAGGATGCAGGGATGACCCGTCATCCAGGAGGTGCCAAGACGTGAGGGAG
>NC_134777.1:53708762-53728762 GCF_046742065.1 Oratosquilla oratoria
GAAATGAGGCATTAAGAAAGGAAATAATAAATCAAATGCAAGTGATTGAAAAGGTGGAAGAAAAAATAAAAGAAAATGATTTACAGGAAATAAAGAAGCAGTGGAAAATTGAACAGGAATGTCAAAAAGTATCCCTTAAGGAAATAATGGAGCAACAAGTCAAAGAGAATAACAAGGAAACGGTGATCCAAGTAATTAAAGAGAAAGGTAACTTAGTTAGAGACACAGTGCATTGTAATACCAAGGAAACGGTGATCCAAGTAATTAAAGAGAAAGGTAACTTAGTTAGAGACAAAGATGCATTGTAATCTGTGGCATTAAAGAGAAGCATTATGTACCTAGATATCAGAGGGAAAAGGAAGAGAAAGAGATCGCTACGGAAATTCTGAAAGAATTACAAGCAGAAGAATTAGGCTTGGATAGGGAAATCGAGGAAACCCATAGGATGTGCAGATACTCTAAAGAAAAACAATACAGGCCACTGAAAGTAAAGCTCAGATCTCACACAATTGTAGAGGAAACACTATCGAGAACAACGAAATTAGCAAATAGCGAACATTACAAAAATATATGGATAAAAAAAGAAGTGAGTGAGGAAGAAAAAGAGAAAGAAAAAGAACTTAGAAACGAAGCGAACGAAAAAATGAAAAAAGAACTGAAACCGAAAAAAAGATTTTTTTCTTTTTCTTTTTGGAGAGTGGTGGACCTACGGCTGAGAAAATGGTATATAAGGAAAATGGAAACAAAGAAGACAGAAAAAGACAAGGAGAAAGGAAATTAAAAATAGCTTATACTAATATAGATGGAATAACCTCAGGAATGAATGAATTAAACGATTGTACCTGGCCTTAGAAAAACCAGACATAATGGGAATAGTGGAAGCTAGATTAAAGTATACTCTACCACCCAACACTGTGGGACAAGGTTTATACAGCTGCTGGACAAAGAATAGGAAGGATAAACAGGGTGGCGGAGTATTAATTTTGACTAATAAAGATTTAAATGTAACAAAAATAACAGAAGGAAAAATAATGTTGAATCAATTATGATACAGTTTGAAAGCAAACATATGAAGAGTAGAAAATTTGTACAGAAGGTGATCATTCCAAATTATTAGAAGATACAAAATATGAATTAACAAATATACTGAAGGACAGAGGAAATACAGTAATTATGGGTGACTTTAATTCAAAAGAATTATGTTGGGAAGAAATGACAGTGAAGGGGGAGAGGAACTCTGGGGTAACGTCCTGCTCGACATGACCATCGAATACACAATGACCCAGTGGGTTAGGGAAAATACTATATATAGAGGTAGTGAAGAACCTTCAAAGCTGGACTTAATACTTACAACAAAATTGATTACAAAACTCCGATAGGAAAGAGCGACCATGTACTAATAGAATTGGAGTTGAAAGAGCAAATGGATCAAAGCAAAATGGATAAACATAGAATAGGAAGACTAATGTACAACAAAACAAATTTTGAGAAACTCAGAATATTCTTTCGCAATGCAAACTGGGAAAAATTCCTAAATAAAGAAGCAGAGATGGAAGAGAAATGGAATATACTAAAAGATATTTATAATGAGGGAGTAAATAGATACGTACCACAACAAAAAATGGAGAGGACATACATAAAAAACTGGTACAACAAAAGGTGTAGTGAAGCTAAAGATAATAGAGACAAAGCTTGGAAGAAATGGAAAAGAGACAAGAAAACAAGCAAATGGCAAATGTACATCAAACTAAGAAATGATTATGTAAAAATACGCAGAGGTGAAAAGAAAAGCTACGAAAAAAATAATAGAAAAATGCAAGGAAGAACCCAAACTATTTTACAGGTATGTAAATGGCAAACTGAAGAACAAACAAGAATTAGAAAAACTGCGCCTAGGTAAAAATGAATATACAGAAGAACTGGAAATGGCTGAAATCATGAACAACCATTTCAAGTCAGTATTCACAATAGAAAACTCACCTAACTGTGAGGAAATAGAGAGATATCCCCCTCAATGAAAGAAAAAATCGTAATACAGAAGGAAATCAGCGACCAAATTAAAACCCTTGATGTCAGAAAATCACATGGTCCGGACGAAATTGCAAATTGGATACTGAAAGAATGCATGGAAGAATTAACATACATAACAGGAATGGAAGAATGTAAACATTGTACCAATTTATAATGGAGGAAACAAAGAAGACCCATCAAATTACAGACCGGTCTCCCTAACAAGCACAGTAGCAAAAAATTGTGAAAAAGTCGTCAAAAATAGATGGGTTAAACATTTGGAAGAAAAAACTATACTGAATCCAAATCAATTTGGATTCAGACAAGGAAGATCATGTACAACAAACTTGATCTGCTTCTACTCAAGCTTAATAGACATAATACAAGAGAGAGATGGGTGGGCAGACTGTGCCTTTCTGGACCGACCTACAAAAGGCATTTGATAAGGTACCACACAAAAATCTAATAAGGAAGATAGAGTCAATAGGTGTCATCAGAGGAAAATCATTGGAATGGATGAAAGACTTTCTGACTGGGAGGAAAATGAGCGTAGTAATTAGAGACAAACTCTCAAACTGGGAAGAAGTGATAAGTGGTGTCCCGCGGGGATCAGTACTGGCCCCGATCATGTTTGCCATATACATAAATGACATGGATGAAGGAGTAGAGTGTTACATGAATTTCTTTGTAGATGACACAAAATTACTAAAGTAAAAACGGAGGAAGACTGCAACTCATTACAACAAGACTTAGACAAGATTTGGAAATGGACTCAAAAGTGGGAAGTAAAATTCAATATCAAGAAATGTAGTATAATGGAATTTGGAAAAAGTAAAAAGAGAATATCGAAAGATTACAAAATTGGTGAAGAAGAGGTCAAAAAAGTAAACACGGAGAAAGATCTTGGAGTGATAATCAGCAAGGACATGACACCGGATAAACATATTAATAAAAAGTCGGAGAAACCTACAATTTATTGAGATCAATAAAACTGGCATTTGCTTATTTGGACGAGGAAATGATAAAAAAAAAATCTCACTACACTAATAAGACCAAAACTTGAGTATGTAGCAACACTATGGTTACCCAGAATATAAAGAAATTAGAAAGAATACAAAGAGCAACAACAAAACTGCCACCAACTCTTTCCGAAATGACATATGAGCAAAGACTGTCCAAATTAGAATTACCAACTCTGGAACAAAGAAGGGAAAGAGGAGACTTACTATCTATAGAATAATGAAAGGAATGGAAATCTTAGATAAGAATGACTTATTGAAATGGGATACTGGAAAAACGAGAGGACACGAAAAGAAACTAAAAAAAGATAATTACAGAAAAGATCTAAAAAAGAACAGCTTCCCACACAGAGTGATAGATACTTGGAACAAATTAGATAAAGAAACAGTGTGTGCAAACACTATTCAAGATTTTAAGAAAAAACTTGATGCTGAGAGATACAAAGACGGGTCACCACGAGCATAGCTCCCTTCCCGTATAATACAACTAGGTAAATACGAACACACACACACACACACACACACACACACACACACACACACACACACACACACACACACACACACACACACACACACACACACACACACACACACACATATATATATATATATATCTATATATATATATATCTCTCTTTTTCAACCACAAATCACTTTTAATTCCATGCCCTCGCAATCGAGACTGAGAATCGCTCGACGGAGACATCCGTTGGAAATTGAAACGTGGACAAATATTGGTTTACGTCACTGTAACTTTGTTACGGGTTAGCTGGATTCGAATCCTCGGCTCGTCCACGTTTCAATTTCCAACGGATGTCTCCGTCGAGCGATTCTCAGTCTCGATTGCGGTGGCATAGAATTAAAAGTGATTTGTGGTTGAAAAAGATATTAATTGATCACTGGGAACCATTTAGTGTATATGTATATATATATATATATAATATATATATATATAATATATCGGTATATATATATATATACATATATATATATATATATATATGTATATATATATGTATATATATGTGTGTGTGTGTGTGTGTGTGTGTGTGTGTGTGTGTGTGTGTGTATAGAGTCAATGCACATAATTTCTTGGTTTCTTAAAAAAATTATGAAGTTTCTTAAAGAATGGGGTTTAGTTGATTTGGGGTCTTCAGCAGTAAAGCTTACCATGTCATTTAGTCGATCTTTTTCTCATTTCCTTATCTACTTTTTTTTAATCAACATTATAAGAAATGGATGTATACCATGTAGAATATTTCTGTTTTTGTCTAATCTAACAAACGCTAGTTCCTGGAATGTTTTAATTTGTTCTTTTCTGCTCATTTTAATTGCCATTGCTACCGTGGTAAGCACACATATCTTCTGCAGTGAATATGTTAGAGTTTCAGTGCCGCCCCTACGGACCAGACTCACGCCATTTTTTTTGTACCACCTCTATGTCTTCACCTCTTCGGCGCTGTAGTAGCCCTTAGGATAGAAGCGCTAGCTCATTCACCTAAAACTAGAATCTAAGATTAACTGAACAGAATCAACTTGCACTTACTACAAAAGAAACCAGACAGGAAGCCGAAACATTCAAGTTGTCACTATCCTACTGAAAAAGAAACATGTACACTAAGCTGGTTGAATAAAGCCGTCTGCTATTAGTAAATAAAGAAATAGAATAGATAAAGAATGACTTCACTGTCAGTTTTTTTTTCACTTTGGCCCTCCGCGGTGCATATCACTGATCCTTGTGGAACTCCAAGCTCTGTTCCACCCAATTTCCATATTTGGTAGCTTACCATCTACCCCTCACTCAAGCTTCGTCCACGAGGGGGGAGGGGAGAGAGGAAGGAAGGGACTCACTTAAGTCATCCCCGTGATCCTACCCTACCAATCGTTATTGAGGGGAGGCGGGGGGAGGGCTAAGCCCCTAAAAAAGAAAAAATTAAGATGGATCCGATTTGGCCCTATTAAAGGGGAGTCTTTAACGTAATCTGCGGTTTTATGGCAGCGTCAGTCTGGCACTCAATTTCCTCGGCGGTGCCACCGCGGTGCCGTCCAGCTTCCCTGTGGCACTCCCCACCTCAATGATGCCCGGGGGCAATTTCGAGAGAGAGAGAGAGAGAGAGAGAGAGAGAGAGAGAGAGAGAGAGAGAGAGAGAGAGAGAGAGAGAGAGAGAGAGAGAGAGAGAGAGAACGAGAAGTATATCCACTGAATAAAAGAAAGAAGAAATATAGAAATAGAGATAGTATTTGTACTTGTGTATGTGTTGTGAATGTATGTATGTATGTATGTATGTATGTATGTATGTGTGTGTTTGTGTGTGTGTGTCTGTGTGTGTGTGTGTGCGTGTGTGTGTATGTTTGTGTGTGTTTTCGTGTGTGTGTATGTTTGTGTGTGTGTGTGTGTGTGTGTGTGTGTGTGTGTGTGTGTGTGTGTGTGTGTGTGTGTGTGTGTGTGTGTGTGTGTGTGTGTTAGCGTTTGTGTGTGTGTTTGTGTGTGTGTGTGTGTGTGTGTGTGTGTGTGTGTGTGTGTGTGTGTGTGTGTGTGTGTGTGTGTGTGTGTGTGTGTGTGTGTGTGTGTGTGTGTGTGTGTGTGTATGTTTGTGTGTGTGTGTGTGTGTGTGTGTGTGAGTGTGTGTGTGTATGTTTGTGTGAGTGTGTGTATTAGTATATGTGTGTATGTGTGTATATGTTTGTGTGTGTGCGCTTGTATATTTGTGTGTGTGTGTGCGTGTGCATGCTATTGTGTGCATGTGTGTGTATGTTTGTGTGTGTGTTAGTGTGTGTATGTGTGTGTGTGTGTGTGTGTGTGTGTGTGTGTGTGTGTGTGTGTGAGAGAGAGAGAGAGAAAGAGGTCACTCTATTATTTCTTTGGTTTCCTCTTTCATTACTCAGTTCTTCTTTTATTACCCAATCAAGTCTACCCCTACTGAAAAGGACATCAGACTAAGATATTCATTACATTTCCATAAATAATTCATTACCCAATAAGTCTATTACATTTGATTATACATACAGTAAAGAGATGGACCAAATTAATTACTCTTTTTTATCAACTCTTATTACTTCCATTACCAGCGAAAAAAATGACACCTGACGAAGGTGGGTCTACGAAACGGGGATGTTTCCAATTACCATTTCATTACCCATAAGGCTTATTGGATATGACAAAGGCGTACGGCGGAAACGTAGGTTTATTCTCTTTAATAACTCTTTCATTACCCAAGAGAACTGTCACCATTCTCTTTCATTACCCTTTCATATGAAAAAAAAAAACTCCTTCCTCCTTCCTACGCCCGTCCCCATCTATCTGCCCACTGACGCTTTCAACACTATAGGTGTTCCTCTTCTGGTGGTTTGTTTACAAAGGTGACGCTTGAAGAGGTGGCTGGATGGGTGTTCGGGGGGGGGGGGGGTTGCTTCGTGACGTCTTCGCCATATTCTTCTTCTTTTTCGTTTTCTTCGTCTTCGTCTTCTTTTTCTTCTTCCTCTCCTCCTATGTCTTCTTATTCTCTTAGATCTTCTTGTTGTCATCTTTCCCTTTTGTTCATTTTTTTTCTCTTTCTTTTTCCTTTCCCTCTAGTTCTTCTTCTTCTCCTTTGGCTTTGTTTTTCCCATATTTCTCTTTTTCTGAAAATTCAGGTAATTGTCTTTTTCTTCTTCTTTTTCTCTTAGGTCTTCTTTTCCTTCGAATTCCTCTTCGTATTTTCTTCTTTTACTTCGACTTCATCAGCAAGTTCGTTTTCCTTTTCTCTAATTATTCATTTTCTCTAATTCTTCATCATCATTTTGTTCTAATTGTTCTTCTTTCCTTCCCTAGTTCTTGCTGTTCTTCATGGTGTTCTTCTTCTTGTTTTTGTTGTTTCTCTTCTTTCTCTTCTTCTTCTTCGTCTTCTTATCTTTCTTCTTCTAGCCCGGTTGCTTCTGGACATCAAAATCTGCTCTTTCTCTTTTTCCTCCTCTTCTTTAGATGCTCACAATACCTTGATGCTGATTAAAATAAATTAGTCTTTTTTGATTATATTCTGTCTAGAACCAGACCATTTTTCTCCTTCCCGATAAGAAAATAAAAATGACCAACATCTTTTCTTTTTTTTCATTCCAGATGGTTTTGTTGAGAGTAAAGAAACCTTTTGTTCTTGAAACGTTAAATTAAGGTACAAAACTGTAAAAACAGATAAATTAATAGATAAAGAGGCCCATGTAGATGAAATAGTGACGCATTACTTGCAGAGTGAAACCAGATAACTTCATTAACTAAACCAACTACGAAGATAATAACTGTGAAATTAGGATACTCTAGGATTCTATCATTATCATACTTTACTAGATTAGGAGCTACTTCCTTCCTCTAGTTCATATGACCTATATATCTATGTTTATGTAATATACATCTGCATTGCATACACATTTTTAACCTTGTGAAAGTGATACATACAGGTTAACTTTATACATGTAACTCTGAAAGCAACTAAGATTATTTCTGCAAAGTTTGTATATTATGATATATGTTTTGTAATTTGACTGTTTAGTCGTAACAATAGGTTTCGCTAACATAATGAAAATAGCTGACAATTCATCTAACGAGAAGAGGGAGGAGAGAGAGGACGGAGGAGAAGGAAGAGAGAGGATGGTGGAAGGTGGAGAGGTCGGAGATGGAGAAGAGGTAAAGGGAAGGAGAAGAGGGAAGACAAGGAGGAGAAGAGGAAATCAGTAGGAGGTGGGGGAAAGAGAAGAAGGAGAAGTGGAAATCAGTAGGAGATAGAGGAAGAAGGAGAGAAGGAAAGAGAGGGAAGGGATAGAGGTGAGGTAGGAGAAGGGGAAGAGAGGAGAGGGGAAGGAGAAAAGAGGAGGTGATGGGGAAGAAGAAGAAGAGGGAAGGGAAGGAGGAGAGAAGGGAAGGGAGAAGAGGAAAGAGAAAGAGGAGAGGAGAGAGAGGGAGGAGAGGCGTAAGAGGAAGGAGAGGGGAGGGAGGAAGGAAGGAGAGGGCAACGAATAGAGAGAAGGGAGACAAAAGAGGAAAAGAGGAAGAGAGGTGCGAAAGAGAGAAGAGGGTGAAGATGGAAGAGGAGTAGAGAGGGAGAAAAAAGATGAAGGCGAAAGAGAGAAGATAGAGGAAGGAGGAAGGAAAAAGAAATGGGAGAAAGTGACAATTTTTTACTTATAAATATTTAAGAGTTAAAAACTTGCAACTTCTCTTAATCTCTCCTTTGTTATGACCTTGTCCAGTTACCTGGCCTCAAATGACCTTCATACCCTTCCCCCTCCCCCCTACCTGTGGAAGTGAATAGTCTGTCCTCTTTTTATTCTAATAAACAAATAAACAGAGCAAAGAAAGACGTGAAGTTTTTTTTTTTGTAAAGTGTAGACGAGTAAATAAATCAATAAGTGAATAGACAAACAAATAAACAAATTATATGGCAAATTAAGGAATGAATAAATAAATAGACAAATAAGTACATGAATTATATTCTTTTACTTGTTTAAGTCTTGATATCTCGTATTTGCATTAAACCCCACAATATCATTAAATCTTATTTTTTAGCTCTCATGTTCTCGAGAAAAATGGTCAATTTGTTCTTTTCATTTTGCATCGAACGCACAAGTTCCTGAACAATGAATATTGTCCTTATCTTCTCAATAAATTTTGTTAGTTGTTATGTTCTTCAGTTTTCTTTTTTTGAGCACGTTCTTCTGTTCTAGTTATTTTGTTCTACATCGAAGGCGCTTATTTCCTCTACATCGAACTTCTCTTCGACAACAGAAAACGGCTTGAACCAGACGCCCACAACACAAATATCCATCCATTTTCTCTCCTTGTAAACGATCTTGCTCCACAAGACACACACAACTTTTTTTTTATTTGAATATTCGGGATGCCTGTCGCCTCCTCCCTTCCTCCCTCCTGGCACTGGGATCCAAAGACGGGGTCCACCTTCCTTCGATTTTTCAGGTCCAAACCTTATTTTGGTCCCCTGGCAGCTGAGCGACGGCTTTTCCTCTTGATTGGATGACACATTTACTATTCATCATTATCCATTATCATTTATCATTGTTATTTTCATTGGCAATATCATTATCATTGTTATCAGTAATATTACTATTATAATTATTAATGTTATTATTACTATTCTCGACTGCTCCGTTTCGTACGTCACTTTAAATTTTCACCATTGTTTTTAGTCTCCCTTTCTTCACTTTCACTCACCTTTCGCCAATGTTATTTGTTACTTCTTTTCCTGTATTAGTTCACAAATTTTAGTCAGTAGACTCTGTGCCTACAAACACTCCTCTTTTTCAATTTCCATATAGTGTACTTCAGACAAGGGGGAATTAAACCGGTGATGACTTTTCTTCGATTTTCTTCTTCAAATTTGTACACTCAAGGAATCCCCAAAGAAAACCCAAGACAGGTTCTAGTTGAGTTTTGCAGTGACGTCGTGATTTCTTTTGTCCAATTATCTCTAACTTTATATTTAAGATCCTCCCCAAAATAGCGGGTTCTTAAAATCGTGAACCGATTGAATTTTCCCATCCTACACATTTTCTCCAATCAGATTCGTTGTTACAAGTCTATATGTAATATTGTTTAATTAAGCAATCTTCAATCACTGCATAACTCACTTAGGTTACAAGTCAACAAAATATACACGTCATACAGCAAAGAAATGGGTCTTCGGCGACTGTTTATAAACATTAGGAAGAGCGCGAGCTTGTGCAATACTTCGCCTATGAACTGTGTTGTTTACAAACACCCGATCCATAAAAAATGCAACCCTCGCCTTCTACCCCTCTTTCTACCTATTTCTACCTATTCTCTACTAGTCTCTTATACTATTATATTATCATCACCATCATCATCATCATTATTACTATTACTGTTAATCATTGCCTATTAGCTTCATTACATTATCACAATATCATTATTACATTATTACACTGTATTATCATACCAAATCACTAAATCAAAAAGGTTATAATCATCATTATTACAAAACATTACTATTATTAATGATATCGTTATTATCTTATTATACTATATCATTATCATATCATCCTATTATCAATAACATTATTATCATAATTATTATTGTCATCATTATTATTATTATCATTTCAAAGGATTACAAAGGAGAGAATACTGACAGCAGTCCTTTTGGTCCATGCCGGCTGGTCCTTTTCCTTTGATACCTATTGGCGCCTGGCGATTTCATTCCTAAAAACAAAGTATGGTTAGGATGGAGAAATATAACACCAGTTCCGGTGTGGAAAAATATTTCATTTTTATACATATACTTCACCTAAAACAAATATTTTTCATTTAATTTATAACTAACCTAATTCAATGCCCTATTACACAGAATTCCACCATTGATGACATAATTATAAATGAATTGTAATTACTGTTTAATATAGAGTTTTAATTCTTTTATTTTTAATAAGCACTTTCTGTTCTTGGTATTTTACTGTAAACAAAACTTTTTTTTATATTTCCGTTCTATTATGGTCAGTCGAACGTTTTGGGCCTATAGGGAACATTTTTCATTTATGATCATCTATATGTTATTTTAATTATATTGTTCAGTCTGTAGCGGGAATGTTTTTATTCATTTAAGGGGGGATATCACGTTTAACATGCTAAGTAATAAGACAAGTGACCTGCGATTGATTAAATTCTTATAATCTAATCTTATATTCTTATATTTATGATTGTCGGGTTGTACTGTCCGGCAAGGAACAACAATGTTCGGCAGAGGACCATTTAGGCTAAATTAGCATTTGCATCACCCTTCACCACACTCTGATCTTCATGATTCTCCTCACCATTATCGTCTCCTCCCCCTTACCCTCACCCTCCTCTTCCTCACCCTCACCCTCTTCCTCCTCACCCTCACTCTCCTCCTCCTCCTCACCCTCCTCCTCTACAACTATGTCGTCGTTTCTGTCGTTGTTCTTTGCCTTTTCTTCCTCCTCCTCCTCCTCCTCCTCTTCTTCTTCCCTCTTTCTTTCCCCTTCTAATTAATTCACAGGAAACACTATTTCTCTTGATTTTCTTTTCTCTTTTTTTTTTCTTTCGCTAATTTTCGTCTCTCTCTATGCGATAACGTCCGCAAGGATAGAAACAGGTGCATTATCAGTTGAGACATACAATACAACACAATCCGCAACGACACATTCTCTCTCTTTGCCTAAAATTTTCTGTTACCAAAAGTCTGCAAAATAAAGGTCTTACTGGCACCAAGCAACATTTCTCTTGAATGCCACAGGCCCCAGCTGGACACCGGCCAATATCCACGACCAGTGGGTTAAACAACCTAATCACTATACTCCATTGTTGACTTATGCCCAATGCACTTCATGATGTGTGCAGTGCACACGAGTTGCCACGTCGGTATTTCGTCGGAAATAACCAGCGCATGTATGCGGTATATTTGTTTATATATATATATATATATATATATATATATATATTATATATATATATATATATATATATATATATATATATATATATATGGGAAAGGTGGAGGGGGAAACACGGGTCTTTATCTGAATATCGAGTTTATTCCTGACCGGTTTCACTTACAATGGCTTCTTCAGAGGAGTGTTACTCTGGGTCGAAGTTGGCGGTGTATATAGTGAGCCAGGTCCACGTTCCCTCCTTGCGGAGCGGTCGGTGGCTGGTACTAGTATAACACGTAAAACAGCATCGGTATAACATATATAATATGATATTTTATAATAATAATAATAATAATATAACATAACATACATGACATAATATACAAAATGATATATAATATAATATGATATGATATAATATAATATATCATAATATATCATATAACATAATAACATAACAATTAGCATCGATACATAATGCATATATCAATAGAATTATAATAATAGAATACATGATTTTTGATCAATGAAAATATATAAATCATGAATTTTATTCTTATCATAATTTTATTGATATATGCATTCTGTATCGATGCTAATTTATTATATTATATTATGATATATTATGTTATATTATGTTATATTATATTATATTATATCATATTACATATCATTTTGTATATTATGTCATGTATCATATTATGTTATATTATTATTATATTATTATTATTATTATTATTATTATTGTATAAGATCATATTATATATGTTATACCGATGCTGTTTGATGTGTTATACTGGTACCAGCCACCGATCTCTCTGCAAGGAGGGAACGTGGACCTGGCTCACTATATACACCGCCAACTTCGACCCAGAGTAACAGTCCTCTGAAGAAGCTATTGTAAGCGAAACCGGTCAGGAATAAACTCGATATTCAGATAAAGACCCGAGTTTCCCCCTCCACCTTTCCCATAATTTGTCCCAATGTCTCTCTCTCTCTCTCTCTCTCTCTCTCTCTATATATATATATATATATATACATATATATATATATATATATATATATATCGTATATGTGTGTGAATATATTTATGTATATACACATATACGTGTATGTATATGTATATATATTTATATTTATATATATGTATATATATACATATATATATATGTGTGTGCGTATATATATATATATATATATATCTATATATGTATATATATACATATACATATATATGTGTGCGTATATATATATATATATATACTATATATATATATATATATATATATATATATATATATATACACACACACCGTATTTTACGGCTTACAAGACGCACTTTTTTTCCCTAAAAATACCCTGAAAAATGCTAATGCGTCTTCCAAGACGAATGTTGTATTGCAAGGCAACACCCAGGCTCATGTAAGCTTGGACACTTGACCGATAGCGACCTGGATTTGTATGTTGAGTCATTACACTATGATGTTAGCTTAAGTACTATTTAATTCAACCTTTTATATTATGTAAACTCAGTACTTAGCTGTTACAAGTATTTCCAATACCATAATCCTTCCTGGAGCCTACTCGGCGTGTGGAGAAAACGGGCCGTTCCCTCGTCTCATAGCAACACACACACACACATACACACGAACGCACGCAAATGCCAGGTGCCTTTATCAGTTACCACCAGGCTATCACACGTGTCATAAGATTTTTTGTCCTGGAAATTATCACCCATGGCTAGTTCATCAAAACGGTTTAGTTATACTATCGCATACAAGCTACAAGTTGTACGATATGCCAAAGAACACTGTAAAAGAGCAGCAGAAAGACACTTTGGACCACCGCCTACCGAAAAAATGATTCGGCAGTGGAGTTTTATATATCTACATCCATATTTTTGAAATTTTTATCTTATTTTTATGAAAATAAAACCACCCTTGGACAATGAAAAATGTATAGTATATTTACTAATCACCAACCAGTATCATCGCCATACAAACAAAATCGGACAAGTGATTTCGTAATGTAAACAATACGTCCAATACGTGTCGTCCTTGCTTCTTATGTTTTTGTGTTCAGTGGTTGGGTATATGGTGAATGTGTTCTTGTATGAGAATGACTTTTTTTTTTTCTTAGAAATTTCTTTCAAATATTAGGGTGCGTCTTCCAAGATGCAACGACTTGAAAGCCGTAAAATACGGTATATATATACATACATATGTATATATATATACACATACATATATGTATGTATACATACATATATATATATATATATATATATATATATATATACACATACAAACACACACGCACACAAACACACAAATATATATATATATATATATAATATATATTCCATATGTATATATATATATATATATATATAATATATATTCCATATATACTGTATATATATATATATATATATATATATATATATATATATACATACATATATATATATGTATATATTCGAGTGAAATAATATCAGAAATTCAGAGATCCGTATATTTCGACCACTATATGTGGTCCTCTTCAGCAGATGGGTTCAGTAAGTAGTGAATAAGAATAGAGACATAAGAGGGTACACTAGTGAAACGGGGAAAAAAGACTTATGTTACATGCCCTTACCGAGGTCGTGCGTTTGATTGACAGCTGTCTGGGTCTTATCTAGTAGCTTTTGAGATTAATTTATTAACTGCCATCTCAATCAGTATGCGAAGTGGGGAGGGGGGGGTGGCGAGGACAAATAGGCACCGGAAGAACGATTCTTTCTCCCTCTCTCTTTTATTTAGTTTTTATTTGATCATTTCTTTCTACATCGAACTTCCCTTCGACAAAAGAAAACGGGCTACACTGGATCCTTATAAGGGGAAAAGACCTGGTCTTACATGGACACCATACCACGGAGGGACTCCCAGGTTCTCAGCGTCTCAAGAGTCTGAGCGACAAGGAAGTCTGTTTTTTTTTTTTTTTGTAGTGGAGGATGCAGGTGAGTGGATGGGGGAGTTGCTCAGTTGTTTATTGGAGAGTTGGGAAACAGGTGGATTTCATTCGCATGGGGAGAGCAACAATCAGGCACTTCAAGACTTCCGACTTACCAAAAAGTTTGTTAGCTCCGCTCGTTATTGGGTAAATAAAATAGCCTTGCGTGAACCAGAATAAAGCATCTAAAGAGAGGCAAAACTGAATCGTCTCTGAAAGTATATATATATATATATATATATATATATATATATATATATCCAAATAATTTGTCTAAAATACTTATCAATATATTTATATATATATATACATATATATATATATATATATATATATATATATATATATATATATATATCAGAGGGGGACTATGTTGTGACAAATAGGTAAGATGAAACAATCCCACTGTCGGAGAAAATAAACGGATGGAAAATAGTATTAACTGTATATTTCGACCACTCTCCGTGGTCCTCTTGAGCAGATAGTTGCATGGTGTACAAGTAAGAGTTATATAGTCGATACAAAGGGAACATAAGGTGGCTCAAGTGACACTGCCTTGGAAGTGATTGCTATCTTCCAGGCCATCTACATTGGGTAACAGTTTTCTAATTGTTAATTATGTTAAACAATCTGATGACCATTGTACATTTGATGTGTTATAATTTAGGTAATTTTTAATTAAAGATGACTCAATAATCATCCTCCGGAAACTACACTTAGAGTTATAGATGATTTCAGCTTTCTCCCAATTAATGTTTGAAGTCTTTCATGGGAAGAAATAGAGCATTGGATTCTATTTGTTCACATGAAAGACTTCAATCATTGTATCAATTGGACTAATGCTTCCATTATTATTTCTTATAATTCATTTGTCAATAGAAACATAATAGAAAGTAGTATTATAAAAAATTCTGAAGGTTCTACTCTTAATATCAGTAATGGCATTTATAAATTAGATAAATTGAACATTAGCAAAATTTGTAATCAGGTTGTATGTGACCAAAATTAATTTGGTGAATTGTGCTGTTCTCTAGATTTCTTTTTCATTGATGACTTTGTGTACTAAGACTTATTCTTTTTTCATATGTGACTTTTTGTGCTTTACCAGTTCCTTTCCTAGTGTATAATCTCGTGTCATCTTGTACTATGCCAGTTCCTTTCCTAGTGTTTAATCTTGTGACATCTCGTACTATGCCTGTTCCTTTCCTAGTGTATAATCTTGTTATTTTTAAACCTCTTTGTAACACAACTTTTTCTGTATTCCCCTGAAGATGTGAATTACACGAAAGCGCTTGGGAATTACTGTTTTCTTCCGATTTCCTTAGTGGTTACCAGCAAAATTTGTGGATCACGTGTTGTTTTTAGTGATCTTTCTGCATATATATATATATATATATATATATATATATATATATATATATATATATATATATATGTGGATGCTAGGTTCGAGTCCTTGGCAGTACCGCATTTCAATTTCTGCATTTCGGCCTTTGATGCCTTAAAATTAAAGTGCATTGTAGTTGTTAAAATGTATATATATATATATATATATATATATATATATATATATATATATATGATATGTACAACACTGAATGGGTCCCAGTTATTAGAGATACATTTTAACAACCACAATGCACTTTAACTCTAAGCCATTAATATCGGGAGACCCAATGGGGCCACATACAGAAATTGAAATGTGGTATTGCCGAGGACTCGAACTCAGCGATCACATGACAAGTGCCGTAGTAACTAACCAACTACGCCATCAAGAGAGATATAAATTTAGCGCAAGTTTTCTTATATATTTGTATGCTCGAGTTACATACACTTACACGTAATTTTTGCGCTCAACCCGATACTCCCTCCTCCATAACCAATCTGGTGGCTGCAAATGACAGATTGATAAATCCTGCTCTGTGGTTGCTGACCTTTCCCAGTGTTATGCATGCGGACTCGACCAGCTTTCTCATTTTCCTCTCTAGCCCGGTCAAGATAGGGCGTGCCTCTTTCCATTTTAGTAAATGCCCGTGCGTGTCCACGTGCACGACCAGAGAATTTGAAATCCTTTGATGTCGTAGATCGTTCTTATGTTCTGTTAGTCTCTTTGTCAACCCCCGCGACGTCTCACCGTAGTACGTTGCAGGGCAACCACTGCATGGTATTCCATATACTACGCTATTCTCATTGGTGTGCTGTTTTTGTTTGTTTATTAAGACGTCCTTTATTTTGCGCCCGGATTTGTATGCTATTCGAATGCCTGTTTAGCTAGTGTGTTGGTCATGGCTCTTGCCTCCTTTGCAAATGGTACCACTAGATATTTC
This sequence comes from Oratosquilla oratoria, assembly GCF_046742065.1. Taxonomy (NCBI): domain Eukaryota; kingdom Metazoa; phylum Arthropoda; class Malacostraca; order Stomatopoda; family Squillidae; genus Oratosquilla; species Oratosquilla oratoria. The sequence continues at coordinate 53,725,507 of NC_134777.1, forward strand.
ATTGAATCTTTGTCACTTTTTCTCTACCACGTTTTCCACACACACACACACACACACACACACACACACACACACACACACACACACACACACACACACACACACACACACACACACACACACACACACACACACACACACACACACACATATATATATATATATATATATACAATATATATATACATATATATATATATATATATATATATATATATATATACATTAGAATATACAGGCACTAAGTTCTCTTTTAAACAAGTTTCGTTAAATATCAGCGCTGATTCAGTATTAATTAACTTCTTCGTAGTTTTCTCTATCTTCTGAATAGTCTTCTTATAGTCCGAAGGGAGGTCAAACACGAGGATACCAAGATCCATATCATATTGTTAAGAAAATACTATACAAAATGCGAGCTTTCGATTGATGCATTCAACCATCTACAGGGAAGGATACTAATGCTTAGGTACAACATTTTTGTAGTATACATGGTACTGAGAGAGGCAACATGTACTGGCGTTCCATGGGAAGGGACAGTTACTACCTTGGTCGGGGCCGAATGGAGCTGCGTATATATACTTATACATATATGCATATATATACATATATATATATATATATATATATATATGCATATATATATGTATATATATATATATATATATACATATATATTACACACGCACACACAAACACACACACACACACACACACACACACACACACACACACACACACACACACACACATATATATATATATATATATATTATATATATATATATATATCTTCACAAATAAATTAGGTCACCAGCCACACACACACACATACACACACACACACACACACACACACACACACACACACACACACACACCTCTCATGGCGCTGTGGTTAGAGCTCTGGCCTGCCAATAATAACTGATAATAATATCAGTATCGCAGCGCTGATGTTAGTCAATTTGTAATGATACATACTAATTGAAACTCTTTGTGGATCCAGATCATTCAAAGTTACAGTTCCAACACACATAAAGTACAACCCACAATGAAAATATCTGTGACAGGATTAGGTAAAAGATTAAAACTACACACACTACACTACTTTAAAAACACCATCCTGTAGATTTATCATGCATCAGAATCGAAAACATAATGGAAGCAATAACTTTACCTTTTTGCATGGACAGAATTATACAATTTAATGCTAACAGGTACAAATGAATTTTTATATCTAGATGTTTTCTGTGAAGGCAAACCCAATCTTTTCCCAGATCTTAAGAACACATAGTTATCATTGAAAGGATGGGTATTGTCGTTCATTATTTTCCTAGTCGTACACAATACATTTCTAGAATATAGGTCATTTAGTGATGTTACCTTTACACCCAATTTACCAGCAATTCTCACAACCTTTTTGAATTTCCTCTTGTTTTTTACAGTTAAGCTCCCAAACAGCGTTGTCAAACCAAGGCATAGAGTTGACTCAATAACAGACTTATAGAACATATTAAGAATAGTATTTTCAACTTTTAGATTTCTTAAGATTCTCAGAAAATGAATTCTCTGCATACATTTGCCATACATCTTTTTTGTGTTTACATCGCCAGTTATTTTATCATCAATTTGCACCCCTAAATATTTATAATCATGTACAATTTCTACCTGTTCCTCTTTAATTACGAAAATCTATTAACATTTCCTTTGTCTTTTTTACATTTAAATTCAAATAATTAACATCACACCATTTAACAAAATTATTTACTTGAGAACGGTATTCACTTTCATTATCATCTGTTATTTTCCCAATGATCACAGTGTCGTCAGCGTATTTAATTACTGAACAGCTTTCATATTCACTAGTACAATCATTGCTATAAAGAGAAAATAAAAGGGGCGAAAGAACACAGCCCTGCAGGGCACCATTGTTTGTGACAATAATATCTGATCTAACATTTTTTAGTTTAACAAATTGAGGTCTTTCTGTTAGGTAGCTATAAATCCAGTAGATAAGCCTACTGTTAACATTCACACACGCACACACACACACACACACACACACACACACACACACACACACACACACACACACACACACACACACACACACACACACACACACACACACACACACACGCATATATATGTATATATATACATATATATATATATATATACATATATATATATATATATATATATATATATATATATACATATATATATATATATACATATATACATACTTCACAAATAAATTAGGTCACCATCCACGCACGCACGCACACACACAAACACACACACGCACACACACACACACACACACACGCGCGCGCGCGCGCGCACGCACGAGTATAGCTCTCTTCCCGTATAATACAACTAGGTAAATACACACATACACACAAACACACATACAAACACACAGACCCTGCAATGGCTACAAGTTAGCTAATATGGTGAAGGAGCTAAAAGCTATACCATAAGAAAACACAAAGTCTTCTTAAGCTTACCCACGTCTTATCCTGTTACACACTGAAGGGGCAGTGAGGTTTTCCGTACGCGGGCCCGTGTGTGTGTGTGTGTGTGTGTGTGTGTGTGTGTGTGTGTGTGTGTGTGTGTGTGTGTGTGTGTGTGTGTGTGTGCGTGCGTGTGTGTGTGTGTGCGTGTGTGTGTGTGTGTGTGTGTGTGTGTGTGCGTGCGTGCGTGTGTGTGTGTGTGTGTGTGTGTGTGTGTGTGTGTGTGTGTGTGTGTGTGTGTGTGTGTGTGTGTGTGTGTGTGTGTGTGTGTGTGTGTGTGTGTGTGTGACATCCAGTTATGGTTCTTTATGTTTGGGGTAAATCAAGAATTACGTTTCACATTACACTTTGTTGTTGTAGCACTATATTTTTATATATCAACAAATTTTTCTTTGAATTATATCTAGTTATAGAGTTTCATCGGGTTTCGAGTGAAAATAAAACAGGTCAATGGAAATTTAATATAGCTTTCTAACGGGTGTTCTGTCCGAATACGGAATAAATATGTATATATATATATATATATATATATATATATATATATATATATATATATACATAGACCTAAGTACTGTATACTTATATATATATATATATATATATACTGTATATATAATATCTGTGTGTATCTATGTATATATATATATATATATAAATATATATAATAAGTGTATCTATGTATATATATATATGTATATATATATAAGTATACAGTACTTAGGTCTATGTTCACATATATT
>NC_134777.1:53730615-53740615 GCF_046742065.1 Oratosquilla oratoria
TTAAATAAGAGTGAGGAAGGAAGTTTTATATATTATTTCTCATGTCATCGGAACTAAGAGCAGCTATGGTCTACGAGAAGCTGCTCTAGAGCTGCCCTTTACACGAGTGCCAAGGATGAAAGACAATGGCAAGAAAGAGCGCTTCAGGATTAAAGAGAGAATGCTTTACTCTAATTTGATGGAGATGAACAGCCCTTACCATCAGTGACATTGACACGATCCACTTACTCCATTTTGGCGAATGACTCCAGGTCTTGAGCGAAGCAGGGCCCTTCCCCCCCCCCTGCTCCTAATAGGTTGTGTGTGTGGGCCCTTTTCCTTTCACCCCCCCCCCAACCACCAGCTGCCGCTAGACGACTCTATTCGTCTCCATGACAACCATTTCCCCCCCCCCGCTTCGTGGAATGGTGATGATTTATTTGTGTGTATATATATATATATATACTGTGTATATATATATATATATGTATATATGTATATATATATATATATATGTATATATATATATATATTAATATGAATATATGTATATGTATGTATGTATGTATATATATATGTATATTCTTTTACCAAATTTGTACATAACAACGGAGTTCCATTAGCGGTATCATTCTGCTGGCACCAAGCGATTTTATTCACTTCTTTGCCCCTCGCTCGCGCGAGCTATTGGTGGGGTCCAGCTTGGAGGCGGAACGGAACATCCGCTTAGATACAGCCTCTCTCCTTCTCCTCCCTCCTCCTCCTCCTCCTCCTCCTCCTCCTGTCACACACTCCTCTTTAGCAAAGTCCAGGTGCGCATCTACTTAGAGGAAGGACGAGGTAAATTGCAGTTATAATAAAGTCAGAATAAGATAGAATAAAATGAATCTAATAATAATAACAGAAGAATAAGTATATCAGTTGACAAATAAATGAAAATATGAAAATAATGTAATAAGTAGATAACTAAAATATATTAAGATGATATAGATGAATACATAAAAATAAAATATTGATAAAACAAAAAACAAATAAAGTAAAAATAAACAACAATAACCAAAACAACTGAATATATAAATAAATACACTCGAACACACACACACACACACAAACATGCACACACACACACACACACATACACACACACAAACACAAACAAAGAGAGAGAGAGAAAGAGAGAGAGATAGAGAGAGAGAGATAGAGAGAGAGAGAGAGAGAGAGAGAGAGACAAAGAGAGAGAGAGAGAGAGAGGAAATATTCTTACAGTGGTTTTATTTCCCTTGGCAGGAGGTTGCCAAACATAATTCCACTGATAAGTTTATGGTGTTTTATTCTTGCCCTCCATATACACACACACAAACAAAAACCCAAAAAACGCACAACACACACACATTCACCAAAAAACACAACACACACACACACACACACACACACACACACAACACACACCAAACACATACCATACACACGACATGCACACAAACACACACGAACACACACACACACACACACACACACACACACAACCGCCACACAAGTCACACACACATCACACACACACAACATACCACACACACAACCCATATATATATATACTATATATAAATATAAATATATATATAATATATATAATATATGCACATGTTGACCACGAATAAAAACTATTAAAGTAGAACGCTTTTAGTGTATTCACATTTCAGTGAAAAAATACATGCATCTATGTTGTCACTGAAGATGTGAATACACGAAAGCGCTCTGCTTTAATAGTTTTTATTCGGGGTCAACCGTTGCACTTTCAAGAACACAGACGCTTCCCAGTGGTTTTTTTTCCCCTGCATATATATACATATATATATATATAATTATGGCATATATATATATATATATATATAAAAAATAATTTTATATATATATCTATATATATATTAATATATGGATATATATATATGTATATATTATATATACCATATATATATATTTATATATATATACATATATATAAATATAATGTGTATACATATATAAATATATGTATATACATATATAATATATATGTATATATATAACTACATATATATATATATACAAACTTATATATTACATATCTAATATATAATGTATATGTAGATATACATACATATCATATATATATATATATAAATTTATATATATATATATATATATATATATATATATATATATAGATTTATATACATATATACAGTATATGCGAGTATATATAAACCGAATATATACATAGACACACACACCACACACACACAACACACACACACACACAACAAACACACGCCACGCACCACCAAGCACACACACACACACACTCACAACACACATCACACATCCACAGGCACACACACAACACACACACACCACCACACCACAACACACACACACACATATATAATATAAATATAATAAATATATACATGTTATAAATATACATACACATATAAACTATAATATATATATATATGTATAACTATGTATACTATATTATGCTTATATACTGTAAATATACATATATCATAATAGATATATGTATATATATATGTATATATTAATATATATAATAATGTAATATATACTATATATAATAATAATTTATATATATATATATATATTCATGACCAGTACATGCGGCAGTAATATATACACCGTACACACACACACACACATACACACAACACGCACGCGGAACACACACACACCACCAACCCTAACAACACACACACACCACACCGACACACACACACACAACACACACACATATTTATATATATATATATAATATATCATATATATATCTATATATATATATATATAAAATTCTACTATATATATATAAGCTATTGATATGCTATAACTCTGCACGAAAGTGCCATTCTGAGAGAAAGAAAAACATATTTAATATCAGCTATGCGAATAAACTCGTTTTGCGCAATATTTACAATATTTTATCTCTGACCATTAAACCAATCACGATAAAAAAAATTGCATTGTGATGTGCAAGGGCTGAGAATTGTATAGCACAAAAGTAAATAAATGAGAGAGAGAGAGAGAGAGAGAGAGAGAGAGAGAGAGGAGAGAAGGATGAGTGTGTGTGTGTGTGTGTGTGTGTGTGTATTCACTTGGGGTCTTTTGGATCACTGTGTTGGACTCGTGATTCGACAGCTATTTCCCTCCGGGAAGAAGAGCTCAGAGCTCGTAGGTCCGATCTATGGGTAAATGCTGATGGACCTTGCACACACACACAGTCAGAGACCACCCCAACTCCCCCGCCCACGAGAGTTGGAGTAACACCCCTCAGGCCGCTTGCGATAAACAGGATATTATTTCGAGCCCCGGGCGAGATCGAACCCGGACCTCTCCGTAAGTGCAGGCCAGAGCCTTCTAACCACAGTCGCCCATGAGAGGTGTTGTGTGTGTGTGTGTGTGTGTGTGTGTGTGTGTGTGTGTGCGTGTGTGTGCGTGTGAGTGTGTGTGTGTATACATGCATTCATATACATTTTTCATTCTACATTTGTCACACAAAGCTTGTCTTTGTTCGTCGCATCTCTTTTCATCAGTTCTCATTTGTCTTCATTTCTTCTCTTTTCTTTTCGTCCCTTATTGTGTCTCTGAATAGGAATATGCACGCGTTCGTTCCGCGGTGAACGAAAACCTTAAAGAATAGCATAAATTTTCATCCCTTTTCACTGTTTTTCATTTAGCTGACGCCAGGCGATTTTATTCAGTTATGGAGGACAGGTCTTTAGAAGAAAGGGGGGTGTAAAGGGGGTCACTAACATTCGTGATTACGTTCAGGTCGAGGGCCATCTCTAAGATGTGTAATAAAATATTTTGTGACTCCCAGGTTGGCGAAGATTCTGTCCAGTGCCAAATTCGTGCCAAGATGAGGAGGGCCAAGGTCTCTCTCTCTCTCTCTCTCTCTCTCTCTCTCTTCCTCTCTCTCTGTCTCCCTCTCATTGTACCCTCTCTCTCTTTTTTCATTTCATCTCAGTGTATCCCTTTCTCTCTTTTTTCTTCCTGTTTCTCTTTAAGTTTATCCAACGTGCTCTCTTCCTATTCTCCTTCCATTTCTTGTATTCTATTCTTCAACTTCTATCGTCTTCTACCAATCCTCCTTGTCTTCCTTCCTTCTTCCCCTCCTCACCATTTTCTCTTCTTTCTCCTCCTCCGCTCCTTTCTTTCCAAATCTCTCTTTCTCTCTGTCACTCTTTGTCCGACCTGTTCTCTTCATCTCCCTTCCTCTTTTTTCTCTTCTTCTCTCTTACTCCTCTCTTCTCTCTTACTCTCCTCCTTCTTCTTCTCCACCCCTCCTCCTTTTTCTTCCGCTTCCTCTCTCTCCCTTTTCTCTCATCACCCTCCTTCTCTCTCTTTGCTCGTCTTCCCTCCTCACTCCCTCACCTCCCTTCTCCTCCTCCTCCTCCTCCTCCTCCTTCCGTCCCACTTCCTTTCACCCATCCCTCCACCACCTTCTTTTCTTCCAGTCCTCTTCTTCCACTTTCGCTCCCGGTTCCCTCCTCCCTCCTCCTCCTCCTCCCCCCCTACTCCCCCTCCTCCCCGTCTCCCCTTCCTCTGTACCCAGTCCGACCTCCCCAGTTCTGGTGAACAGGAAGACGCACCAGAACCGGTTAACCGATATGACCCGGTGCGAACCACGGAGGAGACCTCCGGAGAGCGGCAGGGGAGTCTCCGGGCGTTGTCCGGGAGGAACCAAAGAACGCAGTTTCTACTCCTACGGGGGGCGTGCGTCTACTGCCGGGGTCCGAAGGCCCCCGCTACCCCGGAATCCTGCAGGGACCGGCTATGCGCCGCCGCCGCCGCCGCCCGGAGTTTTGCAACGTCATGCAACCGGTACCGCGCAGAAGGGCGGAGGCAAGGAGGAGGAGCAGAAGGAGGAGAGGGAGGATAAGGGGGGAAGGAAGAGGAGCAGGGAGGTGAGGGTGAGGGTGAGGGTGAGGTCGAAAGCAAAAAAAGGAGGAAGACGGGGATGAAGAGGAGGAGGAGGAGGAGGAGGAGGAGGAGAAGGAATAGGAGGAGGGGGAAGGGGGGTTTGCTAAGTGGAGGGAGTGGTAGGGGACGAGGGAGAGTTTCCGGCAAGCAAGGCGGAGGGGCTCAGGGAGCGGTAGAGGAGGCCGAGTGTCGATGACGGAGGGGGCGGATGAGAGGGTGGAGAAGGGCGGATACGTGGGTGGTGGGTGAGCGTGTGGAGGTAATGTGGATTTGTAAGTGGATCTGGTGGTGGATTAGGTGGATGTGACACTACAGTACGTGTATCAGGCCGTCGCCATGGAAACCAAGACGGATGTCGTCGGTGGAGGCAGTTGCAGTGGTGGTAGTGGTGGTGGTAGTGGTGGTAGAGGTGGTATTGGTGATGGTGGTGGTGGAGGTGGTGGTGGAGGTGGTGGTGGAGGTGTTGGCGGTGGTGGTGGTATTGGTGATAGTGATGGTGACAATGGTGACAGGAATGATTATAATGTTGGTGGCAGTCTTGGTGCACTGATGGTGATGGTAGTGGTGGTAGCGTTGGTGTTGGTGTTAGCATTGGTGCTACAGCAAATGGTGGTAATGACGACGAGAGTGGAGGTGGAGGAGGAGGTAGTGGAGGTACCACACGTCGATCGAAGTGGAGGAAGCTGCAGCGGTGGATGTGGAGTGGAGATGGAGTGGAGGTGGAGGAGTTCTGACTCCTCCATGTGGAGGGAATCCAAACAGTCGATTCTCTTCAGTTAAAATGAAGAACATGGGCATAAGAATACAATAATTATCCTGACCTCTCCTGACCTGACCTTTCGTGGCCTTATGTAACCTTAAGTGACCTGACCTCACCTTATTTGACCTGAACTCCATCACATATTTGTGCTTGACAGATTTGTTAAAAAAATGTTTTTGTTCAATTGAACGCGAGGCCATTCTGTTCAGCCCAGAGTCCATTTTCGGATGAAGATTGATAACAGAGGAGGAAGGAAGGAAGGAAGGAAGGAAGGAATGAAGGAAAGAAGGAAGGGGGGAGAGGGAGGGCAAACGGAGGGCTAGGGAAGACGGTAGAGTAAACTGAGAGGAAGAGAGAGAGAGAGGGAGAGAAGAGGAAAGAGACATAGTGAGAGAAATGATAGAGGAGAGGGAAGAGAAATAAAAAGAGAGAGAGATGGAGGGAAGGGCGAGAGAGAGAGAGAGAGAGAGAGAGAGAGAGAGAGAGAGAGAGAGAGAGAGAGAGAGAGAGAGAGAGAGAGAGAGAGAGAGATGAGAGAGAGATATGAGAGAGCGAGAGAGAGAGATATGAGAGAGAGAGAGATATGAGAGAGAGAGAGAAAGAGAGAGAGAGAGAGATATGAGAGAGAGAGAGAGATGAGAGAGAGAAAGAGAAAGAGAGAGAGAGCGAGAAAGAGAAGAGAGAGAGAGGGAAGAGAGAGAAAAATAGAGAAAGGGAGAAAAGGGAGCGCGAACAGAGAAAGAGAAGAATAGGAGGAAAGGGAGAGAACACAGAAAGAGAAGAGACGGGGAATAGAAAGCGAACAGAGAGAGAGAGAGAGAGAGGAGAGAGGGAAGAGAGAGAGTATAGAGAGAAAGGCGATAGGGAAGAAAGGGGATAATCAATAGAGAGAGAGAAGAGAGAGATGAAATAGGGACGTCGTATAAGAGTAGAGAGAGAGGGAAGTGAGAGAGAATAAACAGTGAGAAGAGAGAGAGAAGAGAGAGGAGAGAGAGAAGAGAGAGGAGAGAGAGAATGAAAGATAGTAGAGAGATCACGAGCATCGAAAGAGAAGAAGGCGGAGAGAATAGGATTCTTCTTCATATGCTGATAAAGGAAGAAGAAGAGGGAAAAGAGGAGGAAGAAGAAGAGGGGAAGAGGAGGAAGAGCTGGAGAAGAAAGATGAATAGAAAGAATATGAGAGAGAAAAAGGAGGAAGAACAGGAGAGAGTGGGATGGAAGAAGGGAAGAAGAGGGAAGGAGGAGGGGAGGATGTATGGGACTTGGAAGAGGTGTAAGAGGAGGAGTAGAAAGAGGAGGGAGGGGAAGAGGAGGAGGAAAGGTAGAGAGGAAGAGGGAAGAAGAGGGAAGAAGAGGGAAGGAATAGGGGAGGAGGAAGAGGACTTGAAAGAAGAGCAGGAGGAGGGGGAGGAAGATGATGAAGATGTGGAGGAGGAGGAGAAGGAGAAAGAGGAATGAGACGATGAGTATGAGAGTGAGGTGGAAGAGGAACAAGAGGAGGAGGGGGAGGAGAGGGTGAAGGAGATTTTGGTGGAGGAGGGCGAGAACGAGGAAGGATGAGGCCGGGTGGAAGGAGGAGGGGGGCATGTTTACATAGAGGCAGGCAACCAAAATAATCGGGGGTGGGAGGGGAGGGGAGTAGGGGGGGGGAGGAGACAGGGGGTCTGGGGGTTTGCATAAGGGAGGAGGAGGAGGGGTAAGAGAAGGTGGGGAGAGGATGGGTAAGAAGAGGAAGAGGGGAGGGGAGGGGGAGGAGGAGGAGGAGGAGGAGGAGGAGGAGGAGGAGGGAGAGGAGGGGAAGAAGAAACATGAAGAGGCAAACTGCGCAATCACGACAGAACTTTAGTTTAGGCTGATGTATGGGCTACATGGTCTAAATAGGCTATAATATAGATGGGCTATCACATGATACATAAAAAGGGCTGTAATTTGGTCTGATACATGGGCTCCAGCATAAGCTAATTCATTACTGAGTCATGGGCTATCGCATATGTTACAGGAGAACCAGGAACACGGTCTAATATGTACCATGGGCTAACACATGAGCTGGAAAAATGGGCTATAATCTGGGCTAACACATAGGCTGAAGACGGGTTAAAAGACAGGCTTAATATGTGGGTTATAATCTCGGGTATACTTTGGGCTGACAAGTTGGACATAGAGAATGGGTTACAAGATGAGCTTAATACAAGGGCTACAACATGGGCTAACACATGCAATAACAACATAGGGGTGAAAGATGGGCTTAACACATGGGCTATAACTTGGGCTAACCTATGGGCTATAACTTGGGCTAACATATGAAATAACAACATGAGATGGAACATGGGTTGAATAATGATCTTAATACATGGGCTATGGCATGGGCTGAAAGATAGGCTAACAAGGTCTGAAACATAAGCTAAGAGAAAAGATAGGTTAACGCCTTGGCTAAAAACATGGGCTGGAGTCTAAAAAACATAGATTCGAGTCTGAAGTGAGGCGGGAAACAAACTCGGGACTCGAAACCCGAGACCCGAAGACTAACAAGCCTCGAGTTTGGGCAGCAGAGCCATTAGTCTCGTCGTTTTTTTTTTTTTTTTTTTTTTTTCTTTTTCTTTTTCTTTAAGAAAAGAATAGGGACCGGTGGACAGTGACCAAGACGGTCCCCAGCCTGAAGGGACCTAAACTCGGTCGAGACCCGAGTCAGGTTCAGTATCAGTCTCTCAGCTTAATAAAATCGTCTGTTTGTAGCCAGAATAAAATATACATGGTTCGGCCAGACGACTTTATTCACCTCAAGGAAACAAGACAAATCCCACAATGAACCTAGCCTTTCAAACCGGGTGGTACTTTCCCCGATGGCTCAGCTGCCGACAGGCGATTTTATTCGTCTCGGTGGGGGGGGGACACGGTGTGTATTTGGTTATAACACCCTTACATTCCCAACGGTCCTATTTCCTTCTATCATTGCCGTCGTCAGATGATTTTATTTGTCTTCGTGCCGCCCCTCGTGGTGTCATAGGAAAAAATTGGCTTTCGGTCTCTTCAAATGTTTTATTATATATTTCATTTTGGGGGGAGGGGGGGAGGGGGGGAAGGAGAGGGGAGAAAGGGAACGCAAAGACCCTTCTTCTTAAGCTCTTTTTCAATCTCTACCCCAAGATTTTACCCTTTTTTTCCTCGCCTCAAGCTCCCCCCCCCACTTTCCCCCCCATTCCTTCCCCCCCCTACCCTTCCTTCAGCTTCTTTGCCATTATTTTCTTAAATCTGTATTCTCTCTCTTTCTCTCTCTCTCTCCCTCTCCCTCTCTCTCTCTCTCTCTCTCTCTCTCTCTCTCTCTCTCTCTCTCTCTCTCTCTCTCTCTCTCTCTCTCTCTCGTTAGCTCCAAGGAAATTTTCGTATGGTATTTCCTTCTGTCTCTACCTTTTTTTTTTCTAATTTCCGCAAGACATTATTTTCTTGACCAATCCTGCTCGATTATTATTCTTAAAAGTTTTCTCAAGTGAGAAGTCTGTCTTTCATCAAGTTTTCCTTGATCATGTCGAGTGGGCGAGAACACGTGGTAGGTCGTGAGATTAGACGGAAGTATATTACAACGCGATAGGTACATCATACACACGCGTACATACACACACATAGACACACTAACATACATAACATATATAATTGACCCTTTACCATATCACATTTTACTTAGTTATATATTTATTTATTTATTCATTTATCAAATTATCTATCTATTTCCCTATTGGCGTATTGCTCATACGCTGTTCAAACTGAACTGTTACTTCAAAGTGACTGAGAGTTTTTAAATTCATAGAGCATTAGATCAATTGTCCAGTCATTCCGAGTACATATTCACATACATATACACATACATATGTATACGTTATATAATTGTGAGACTAATGCCTCTTTCCTATGGGCCTCTCAGATGTCACTAATACGTAAATTGATCAATATATCAATAAAAAATGAAAATAAATACATAAACAAATAAATTATTCACACACACACACACACACACACACACACACACACACACACACACACACACACACACACACACACACACACACACACACACACACACACACACAAATATATATATATATATATATATATATATATATATATATATATGTATATATATGTATAGATATATATGTATATATACACATATGTAAATATGTATAGATATATATGTATATATACACATATGTAAATATGTAAATATATATATATATATATATATATATGTATATATATATATATATATATATATATATATGCAGAATCCGC
>NC_134777.1:53745615-53753115 GCF_046742065.1 Oratosquilla oratoria
AGCTTTTTTTTTTGGGGGGGGAAGTCATCAGATGGTTTTGTTAATCAAAAGTTGCCAAGAATGAATCCACTGCTGAACAAAAGCCTCTCTCATGCCATTCCATGATTCCCAAGAGTGCACCAACCTCTGCTATGTCACTCATGCAAACTTCACTGTAAGGAGGCATCACTGACGCTGGTGCAGTGTGATTTTCTATATCCTTTACTCACAGACCTTACAATGACAATAGAATAATAATAACAATAAAGAGAATAATAATAATGATGATGATGATAATAATAATGATAATGATAATAATAACAATGAATATAATAAGAGAGCTGTCTGTCTGTCCGAAGTCTTCCAAAATTACTCAGTACACACAGAGGTTCTCAAGAGAACAGTACACGCGAATATCTAGGTCGGATGCGGAAAAATAATAATAATAAAGTAAGAAAATAAACTCTGTCACTATTTCAAGCACGTTGAATAAAATGTTCTTAATTCACAGGTGATGGCCATAGAAATAAAAAAAGATGACATAGAGCATTTGAACGCGAGAAGCAGATTATTTATATTCACGAAAACATTATTATTGCATTGGATAAACACGGTATGACGTCATGTCGCTGCAAAGGAATCAAATTAGTTTTGTTCTTGCTAAAGACAAACGACTTTATTCACCTATTTAGCACATCCTTTCGATAAATGAAATGTTAAAAAAGTAAATTATTTAAAAATTAAGCATGGCTTAGAGGAAATATTGCAAGAAATGTTAAGAAGAAATGAGGAACATAGAATAATAATAATATGTTTTATGTTGTTATTGAAATGATTATGCCTGTCTATCTGTCCGAAGCCTTCCAAAATTACTTAGTACACACAGAGGTTCTCAAGAGGACAGTGCAGACGAATATCTATTTTCAATCAATCAATCAATTTAGCAAAGCAAATCATTAAATGTAGAACTTAGCACTTGAATAATATTACTGGAATTGTTTTTCATACAAATAGAAATTTCTAGCAACGATAACGGAAGTGCCCGACAATAATAATCACGATCTATGCAAATGTTGATGAATGAAAGTCATTCGTCGGTTGTCAGTCTGTTATCAACATTTGCCTGGTGAATACCTATCAAATACGCTCGCTAACTTTCTGTTATCATCTCCTTTCGTTGGTATCATCATATTCGATGTCCAGCGTGTCTGTCATCTCCCTTCGATGTCTAGCGTGCACACACGCGCACGCACACATATGCTACGAATTGGTACTCCGACGACGTCACGGGCCTTCCAAGGGAAAAGTTCATTGTCCAAGTAACCTAGCTCACCAATTTTTCCTGGCGACGCCCTTTAGCAAAGAACAGACCCAGTGCATCTCAGGTCAAACCGTCTACTTGAACAAAGGAACACCTACCCGGACAAAGGCCGAACCCGGCGCCTCTCGCCGTCGCTCAAGGCGAGTAACAAAACCTTTTTATATTTCCATGTTATGGTAACGTGTACAAATATATATAGAAATTGTTTCTGGCAACCCTCCGAAGTTTTGAACGGAGCTTACCTTATATTTGTAGAGCAGAAAGTTTTGAACGAAGCTTACCTTATATTTGTAGAGCAGAACGCTGTTTGGCACATTAAAGTCAAGAAGACTACCCGAGTTTATTTCACCAATTGACCAGTTTAGAGTTAAACATACAACCTACATTCCTACTATTGCACTACTTGAAATTTGATTACCATGGAAGAAAACAGACGAGTAAATGCAATGAGATTGGCTCAACAGTTGAGACGAGTCGGGCAAACCGAAGAGCAGAGGGAAGAACAACGTAGGAGAAACACTGAAAGACGTCGTGAGCTTCGCTTTGCGCAGTCACAGGAGCGTCGAGGACAGATATTGGTAGAAGATGCATTTCGATATCACAGTGCAAGGGAACAAGTGTCTCAAGAACAGCGTGAGATAATACTCTAACAAGACGCAGCACAGCACCGCAATGCAAGAGAACAACTGTCTCAAGAACAACGTGAGAGGATACAACGACAGGATGCAGCACAGCACAGAAGAGTACGTCAAATGAATCAACGACGGACTTTCAATATGGCTCGGCAGCGTGACATAGATGGATTTCTACAGGTTGCTGTTGACGTTGCACGTCATAGTTTCGGCCTTATGGAAGTACGTTTTCAAAACTGCAATGCTTTGATATTTCTTGGAGAACGAACAGGAGGGAGGCTTAACAATCCCAATTTTGGAATTTGTTGTAAAGCAGGAGCGATTAGAATTACAAATACCTGAGTTACCTCTAGATCTATCTGATCTCTACATTACTGACACCCTAGAGGCGAAATATTTCAGATTCGATATTAGAAAGTTCAACAGTGCAGTGACAATGTACCCTATGAAAGTAGATGATGCAACAATATTAAGAGAAATATCTAATTACAGAATCCAAGGAATTGTTTACAGGTTAGTTAGTACTCCTTGGAACCAATTAGGAACCCTCCCGTCCTGCTTACAAACATATTTCTATGATTCTGAAGAACAAATAAGACAACGAATTGGGAGATTGCCTCTCAACAATGCAAAGCATATTCAGAAAAATCCATTTTACTATGATATCTTCTGGGAGCACTTATTTACAATCTTTTCTATCGGTGCAGGAACAAACTGACGTTGGCAACATCCCTACTAACGTATCTCTTGGTTTTCAGGCCAATAAAAAACCTGATGCGGACCACACCAGAAGATATAATCTACCAACTGTAAATGAACTTGCAATATTGATCCCAGATAATGTCGAGAATGATACTAATTATTCTGAAAGAATGGTTATAACAAAGTTCAGAGAAGGAAGTGCACAGAATGGGTTACAAATCTTGAGTGACTAGCATCAATCGCACGATCCAATGATGTACCCATGTTTTTTTCCTTCTGGCATTGATGGCTGGCATCTTGGGTTGATGAATGCAAATGGAATCCGTCAGATTTCAATAATCCAGTTTTACTCTTATTGCATTATGAAGAATCTGTAAACACATTGCATTTGGGCAAGCGGTTATTTCAACATAATTGCGTTGACCAATTTGCAAAAGTACAGTCATGCCTTTTACGATACATTCGTCACAATCAAGCTATTTAAGATTTGATCTATACAGTGGCTTAGAAGATGCCATACTTGCTGGTGACGCTGACCGCACAGGCCGTAGGTGTATATTACCAAGTTCACAGGAAGTCATCGATACATGGCTAAACACTATCAGGATGCTATGGCTATCGTTAGAAAGTTTGGGGCACCTAGTCTCTTTCTGACTTTTACATGCAACCTAAAATGGAAAGATATTGTTGGTGAACTTTCTAATGACCAGACAGCAAAAGACCGACCAGTTATCACAGCAAGAGTGCTTAAACTGAAACAGCAGCAACTATTGCAAGACATGAACGGGTAATGTACTAATGAGAATAATACTAAAATATCGCAAAATTATGTTCTCAAATCATTATAACTATATGAGCGCAGAATTTATGAGTTTTTGTTTAATTCAATAAGCCTTTAATGATATCTAAAAGAATTACGTCCTGGATACAGGATCGGCAGCTATTATCCTCTCGGATGAGAACTTCATATATCGTAAGTTCCAATCTATGGGTAATAATGTGACCTCACACACTAACACACACACACACACACACACACACACACACACACACACACACACACACACACACACACACACACACACACACACACACACACACACACACACACACACACACACACACACACACACACACACACACACACACACACACGCACACACGCACCATCCCCGTGCTCAAGAGAGAGATTGATGGCTTGAAATATTGTGATGCATTTCAAGCCCATATCGGGGCTCGATCTTGGTTCCACCGAGTTGGCATGCTGAGACGCTAACCAGTAAATAAGCAAGCCGTGTGTGTGTGTGTGCGTGTGTGCGTGTGTGTGTGTGTGTGTGTGTGTGTGTGTGTGTGTGTGTGTGTGTGTGTGTGTGTGTGCTTACATACTGTTATCATTTGTACATTTTGATGTTATTGTGTGCATTAGTTGTGCATAGGAGGATACATGTTGTCTAGTTCTAATTAATTAGATCATAATACAGAAAAAAAACAATAACCGAGGCACTAATGAGGAATATCAAATTAATTCATAGAATATATAATTATACTTGTAAAGGTCAACGTGATATAGAAAGGTAAGGACATCACAAGAGAAGACAAGACGAGACAGGACAAGACGAGACAAGACAAGAAGAGAGACTGATGATTGTGGGAGAGGAATAATGAGAGAGAATGGTGGGTGGTCAGTGAGGAAGAGGGGAGGGGAGGGAGTGGGAGAAGTAGAGGAGGATGATTCCCCCTTCCCCCACTTCCCCCATAGATCATGGAGTCCGTTTCCCAGGACACGGTGGAGTAATAAAAGTCCCATTTTTGTTAATTAAACGCCTGGAAACAAGAGGAACCCAGAGGAACTTCGTGAGTTCAATGAGAGATGAACAAACACACACACACACACACACACACACACGCACGTACACACACACACACACCTAGACATATACACTGGAATCAAATGTTTTTATTCATCTATGGAGGGTACAAGATGCAAGACAAAAAGAGGTTTGATAGGAATTGCATAGAACGGGCAGCCATCGAGAACTTTCTTGAGATCTACTCCGTAGCGAAGGAATTTACTGAATTGCCGACAGCAGTATGTTATTGAGCACGCCAGCACAGGTCACTGTGTAGAAACCATTATTTTTGGAAAATAAAAAATGGCGCCAATTTAGAAATTCTCCGAGCTAGCGCGACATGACGTCACGTTTTATCTTTTTATCCATAGTTGACTCTCTTTGTGTTTACTAATCATGGTATGACAAGTGGAATATCAAATTCAAAATTTTTTATGAGCTCTCAAAAGCGTATTTTAAAAAAAAGTGAGATTTCTTAAAAATTTAAAAGAGAAAAGACTATGAAATAGTTCATTGAAATTGTATACCATGCATCAGTTTCAAGAAATAGAAAAGAAAGAAATAATACAAATGTGTATATATCTTTGTTACATATGTTGAAAGAAAGGAACACGTATCAGAAAAAGATAAGAAAATATTATCAAAACAGAAAATAATTGTTACAAAAGATTCTGTAGATTGATGTATATGGTATTAAGTCAACATTCAAGTATGAACGAAATAAATAACTATGGAAATGAATTCAATTGCAGAAAAATGCGAAGATTTATTGAAGAAATGTTAAAGAATGTTATATGCACAAAAAATTAAACGTGAACACGTTTTCCCTGATATATATTTCCCTTGTAACATAATCTGTGTTAAATACGACTTGAAAAGCAATGCCTTTCTACAGTATATGAATTTAGAATGTTATTAAATTAATTTCATCCTTACTCTGATACAATATTATTTAAGAAGTTTGATGAATTTATCATAATACTGAGTAGAATATTCGTACAACAGCATCGTTCTCATTCATCAGCCGATAAGCGGCACTTGTGACGGCGGTGTTGCCATAATGTGAGGTTCAATACTGACATAAACGCTAGAATGCATTGCAAATACAATAAATACAACAACACTAGGATAAATCGATAATAAAACAAATAATATATATATATATATATATATATATATATATATATATATATATATACATATATATATATAAATATTATCTTCTACTTATCTATTTTGTCTAATGTCTCCCAGACACCCGAATGGGTGAGTTGCAAAGCCAATTCAGGAGTAAAAAGACTTAACAAGAGTGATTACGTGCATTTCAGCACAAGTGATTAGGCGCCTTTGGTTTGGGTGTGCAGTATTCAAAAGCTCAAAATTAAGATAACCGTCTGTTCGAGCAAATACACACACACACACACACACACACACACAGAGAGAGAGAGAGAGAAAGAGAGAGGATAAACAATTGCAGTGATTAGGGAAACCGTTATATTGGTGAAACACTGGAAGCACAAACAAAAGAAAAGAATTACGAAGGGGGAGAACGAGGAGGAGGGGGATGAGGAGGAGGAGGAGGAGGAGGAGAAAGTACGAGGAAGAGGAACAAGAGAAAATAGACGGGGGAAGGGAAGGAGGAGAAGAAAGAATAGGAAACAGAGTAAAAGAGGAAGCAAAAGAGGAGGAGGAGGAGGGGGAGAAGGAAGAGGAGAAGTAGAAGGAGGACGAGGAGAAGGAGGAAGAGAAAGAGGAGGAAGTGGAGGAAACGGAGGAAGAGAAGGATGAAGAGGAGGACAAAAAGGAGAAGGAGGACGAAGAGGGGGAGAGAATGCAGAGAGGAGGAAGGGGGGGAGAGGAAGAAGGGAATAGGAGAACGTGGAGGAAGCGAGGAGGAGGGGGAGGTGGGGAAATGAGATAGAGATGGTAGATGAGAAAAGGAATGTGAAATGGAAGATACGTTGAAATAAGGAAAAGGAGAGTAAGTAAAGAGGAGAAGGTAAGGCCTTAAAGAGAATAAAGAGAAAAAGAAAGAGACAAAAGAGGGAAGTGGAGAAGAATTGCAAAGAGAGAGGGGAGAAAGAGAAAAAGGAGAGTGAGAAAGGGGGAGACGAAGAAGAAAAGAGAAGAGAGGTGTGAAGAGAGGACTGGAAAGAGGAGAGGGGAGTGGAGGTAAGAAGAGGGAAAAGCAAATGTAAAGAGGAGAAGAAAGAGAGGGGAGGAGGACAGAGGAGGAGAGGAGAGTGGAGGTCAGGCCAGGGAAGAGAAGGGGATGGGAAGAGAAGGGGAGGGGAGGTGAGGACTGTCGCGGAAGAGGAAAAGAGAGGAAAAGAGAGAGGAAGGATAAGGAGGATAATGAGACAGAAATGGAATAAGAAGAAAAGAGAGAAAGAGGCAACAAGAGTACAGAAGAAGAAGAAAAAGGGAAAATGAGGGAGGAGACGCGGGGAATGAAGAGGTGTAGGGCCTCGAAGAAGAGGAAGGGGGATGAGGGGAAGGAGAAGGGGAAGAGGAAGGGGAGTGAGGGGAAGGAGAAGGGGAAGAGGAAGGGGAGTGATGGGGAAGAGGAAGGGGAATGAGGGGAAGGAGAAGGGGAGGAGGAAGGGGAGTGAGGGGTAGGAGAAGGGGAAGAGGAAGAGAAGTGAGGGGAACGAGAAGGGGAAGAGAAAGGGGAGTGAGGGGAAGGAGAATGGGAAGAGGAAGGGGAGTGAGGGGAAGGAGAAGGGGAAGAGGAAGAAAGGGAAATGATGTATAAAGGAAAAGAAAAGAAGGAAATAGAGAAGAAAGGAATATAGAGAAGTAAATAAGTAAAAATAGAATAAAAGGGAAAGGCGAAAATGTAAAAAAGAAAAAGAAAAATATATATGCATATACTCGTATACATATACATACATACATACATAAATACATGCACACATACATAATACATACATACCTGCATATATATATATATGTATATATATATATATATATATATATATATATATATAATGATAGATAACTATGAAAGAGGGAG
>NC_134777.1:53758115-53770615 GCF_046742065.1 Oratosquilla oratoria
AAGGAACTGCGAAAGAGAAGTCAAGAGAAGAAACATAGTTCAAACGGGGATACAGTATGTGAATATCAACCAAACAAACAAATATATAAATAAATGAGTGAATAGTAAAGCCTCAGAGAAAACACAAAACAATATTAGAAAACAAGGATAAATACATAAATAAACAGAATATATGAATATATGAGATGAATAAACAAGATAATATCAACCAAACAAACAAATATATAAATAAATGAGTGAATAGTAAAGCCTCAGAGAAAACACAAAACAATATTAGAAAACAAGGATAAATACATAAATAAACAGAATATATGAATATATGAGATGAATAAACAAGATAATTAAATGAATAAGATAGACAAGTAAAATGTACAAATATATAGAATATATTGAGTCATAAAATAAATAAGATAGCTATATAAATAAAATGAATCAATGATATGAATAAATATGTATAAATAAATGAAACTATGAGGAAACAACAAAAAGAATTAAAGAGAAATACGTAGGGTTAAGAATAGACGTTCTGATGCAATGCGACCATGTACAGTATCACGAAAACAAATCAACACTTTTTATTGTGCAACTAATGTATCATAAAAATAGATCAAAATACTCGATTTTTCTTCCCATTTCTAGCTTACCCCTTTAGGCATGATGGCGCACTTGAAGGATTTTATCCTGGTGAACTCTGGCGGGTGAGGGATGGAAAACTGTTAGAACCGTTAAAACTGTTATTTTTGAAAGCGAATTTGCCGCGCGAAGTGAAATAGTGCGGCCGAATAAATGAATGCCAAGCTTGGTGGAAGCAAAGAAAGGGGCTCCAGGTGCCGAATATGAAGCAGGCAGAGGAGGAGGAGGAGGAGGAAGAGGAGGAGGAGGAAGAGGAGGAGGAGGAAGGGGGAGAGGAAGGGGAAGAGGATGTGGAGAAGAGAATGAGGAGGAGAATGAGGGAGAAGAGGATGTGGAGAGGAGAAGGAATATGAGGAGGAACAAAAGGAGGAGCAGGACTAAGAAGAGGAAGAGGATGAGAAGGAGGAGGAGGAGACAGAGTTGGAAGAAGAGAAGAAAGATGACGAAATGAAAGAGGAGGAAAATTTGGAAAAAGATATGTTTGTGATGATGATGATGTAGTGATGATGATGATGATGATGATGATGATGATGATGATGATGATAATGATGATGACGACGATGGATGATGATGACGACGATAATGATGCAGTGATGATGATGGTGAATGAAGATGACGACGACGATGATAATGATGATGATGAAGATGATGATGATGATGTGATGATGGCGATGATGATGATGATACTGACGAACCAATCAATCCGTTGCCCCTGGTCTTTCCTGCCGAGGACCCTAAGTTCTCCAGGTAAGGTAAGAGTCACCGTGTGGGTCCACAAGTGAAGATATATTGTGTTGTTGCGAGTGAGGTGTTCTGCGCGGCGGTGGTTGCATCTGGGGCGGTTCGAACCCCAGGCCAGGGCTGCGCTTGTGCCACACTAGCTGCGCCATTGTAGTTTCTTGCCCACTGTATCAGGGGTTCTTCTGTGTTGAGGCTTATATCTGGGGAGTTTTTGTTGGAGTGGTGAGTATGATGGCCTGACTTGAAGGGCTTGTTTGGGCTTTTGTGTAGATTATTTTTGTGGTTAGGATGGTGATGTTGATAATGATGACTCTAGCAGATGTTGTTGTTGGTGACAGTGGTGGTGGCGAAGAGGAGGAAAAAGAGAAGAAGATGAAGGAGGAGAAAGAAGGCGAGGAGATAAAGAACAGGAGAATGAATAGCAGAAATGGTAGAGGGATGAAGGGAGTAAGGAGAAAAGGGTAACGGACAGGAGAGGGAGAGGAAGACAAGGAGGTGGAAGAGGAGGAGGAGGAGGAGGAGGAGGAGGAGGAGGAGAAGGAGCTGTGGAGAGGGATGAGGGGAGTGAGGGAGAGTGGAAGGTGAGGGGGGGCGTTGGTTGGGGAAAGAAGCAGACAGGCGGCAACGTCTCAAGAGGAGGAGGAGGAGGAGGAGGAGGAGGAGGAGGAAGGAGAGGAGGAAGAGAAGGAGAATGAGGAGGATGAGTAAGAAGAAAAAGAAGAGAAAGTGGAGAAGATGGATAAAGATGTAGTGAAAAAGTAGAAGGAGAATGAGGAGAAATAGGAGAACGAGGAGGAGAAAGATAAAGAGGAGGAGGAGGAGGCGTAGAAAGAGAAAGAAGAGGAGGAGGAGGAGGAGAAGAAAGAGGTGGTGAAATAGGAAAATAAGAAACACGAGGAACAGGAAGAGGAGGAGGAGGAGGAAGAGGTGGAGGAGAAGGAGGAGGAGGAGGAGGAGGAGGAGGAGGAGGAGAAGAAAGAGGTGGTGAAATAGGAAAATAAGAAAGACGAGGAACAGAAAGAGGAGGAGGAGGAGGAAGAGGAGGAGGAGAAGGAAAAGGAGGAGGAGGAGGAGGAGGAGGAGGAGGAGGAGGAGGAGGCGAAGACGTTTCAGAGTCGACCGGTAGAGGAGAAAGAAGCTCTGAGGAAGGACTGCCGACGCGAAGCGAGGGAGTGGGTGAGAGAGTACAGAGGCCAGGTGAAGGAGTACGGCTAAGAGTAGAGGGAACAGGAGGGGGGGGGGAGTCAAAAGAATATTGAATAAAGTGAAATAAGATCGAATAAAATGAAATGGAAATAGATAAATATATAAAATATCAAATCACATAAAATCAATTAGAAAAAAGAATATTGAATAAAGTGAAATAAGATAGAATAAAATGAAATGGAAATAGATAAATAAATAATATAACAAATCACATAAAATTAATTAGAAAAATAAATAATAATGAATATGAATAGATAGAAAACGAAAAATAAGATAAACAAAATAGAATAAAGCAAAAAGAGACAAAAGAGTTAAATAAAACAACAAAATCAAATACGATAAATTCAAATTAAATTAATTAAGAAATAGAATTAATTTCAGGAATCGAAAGCCGGGCTGTTATTACTGGCTTGTACATTGGCGACAAAACAACTACCTTGATGTAGTCCATCCATGACATCAGCGAGGTCCCAATTAAGGCTCGGGGGGGAACAACGCTGACGTCGCAATGTGTGGCAATGACTTCCCCCTTCCCCCTCCCCCCTTTCTCTCTCTTTCTCTTTCTCTCCCTCTCTCTCTCTCTCTCTTTTTTTTTTATTTCCTCTCTTTTGGTATTTCTTGTCTCCATTATTCTGTTTTTGTTTGTTGTTGAGGGTATTCTCTTGTTGTTAGCCTTATTCTCTTATCTTGTTGTTAATCGTTTTTTGTTGGGATCTAATGTTGTCCGTTGTTGTCGCTGCTGCTGCTCTTGTTGATACTATTGTTGGGTTTGGTCATATAATTGAACCTCCTCTTGGAGTTGCTGATGTTGTTATTACTGAAGTTGATACCGTCTTTGTTATTGACCTTCTTTTTGTTCTTCTTAAGGTGTTCCAGCAAGTGGCCTTGTTAGTGGTCTCTTTAGTGATGCGTTGTTAGTGGTACAAGACAGTGTTCATGACGACACACTTTGGTCTTAGTGTGCACGCTAACGCTAGTGTCAACGATAGAGGTAATGTTAGTTTTAGTGTTCCTGAAAGACGTCAGTGGTGTTAGTGAAGTTACCGATTACACTCACTAATACATGTGTAAGCGACTACAAAGATAAAGATAATGATGATGATGATGATGATATCAGTTTTGATAATGATGGTGATGGTGACAGTGCGACATAAAGATGGTGAAAGGTTAGTGACCCCGGCAATGTTGGAGAAATGGTAGAGGAGGAGGGAGGTTGGAACGAGGAGGAAGACAAGAAAGAAGAGGAAGAGGAGGAGGAAGACGACAAGGAAGGGAAGATGACGGGGAAAAGAAGATTAGGAAGAGGAGGAGGAAGACGAGGAGGAAGAGAAGCAGGAAGCGAAGAAGGAGAAAAAGAAAGAGGAGGATATGGAAAACGAGGAGGAAGACAAGGACGAGCAGGAGGACGACGAGGACAAACAGGAGGACGACGAGGAGGGAGATGAGGAGAAAGAGGTAAGAAGAGGAGGAGGAAGAGAAAGATAAGGAGGAGGAAGATAAAGATAAGGAAAAGGAGGATGTGAAGCAGAAGGTGGAGGAGTAGGGGGAGGAGGGCGAGGAGGATGAAGAAAAGGAAGACGAGGAGTAAGAGGAGGAGGAGGAGGATGAGGAGCAGGAGGAGGATGAACGTGAGGATAAGGAGCAGGACAGGGTGAAATAGGAGGAGGACGAATGGGAGGAGGAAGAAGAGGAGGAGGACGAATGGGAGGAGGGAGAAGAGGAGGAGGACGAATGGGAGGAGGGAGAAGAGGAGGAGAAAGAGAAAGAAGAAAAAGAGGAGAAAAAGGAGGAGGAGAAAGAAGAGGATGAGAAGGAGGAGGAGGAGGAGAAGGAAGAGGAGGAGGAAGAGGAGAAGGAGGGGAGAAGGAAGAGGAGGAGGAAGAGGAGAAGGAGGAAGAGGAGCAGGAGAAAGAGGAGGAGGAATAGAAAGAAGAGGAGAAGGAAGAAGAGGAGGAGGAAGAGAAAGAAAAGGAGAAAGAAGAGGAGGAAGAGGAAGAGGAAGAGGAAGAGAAAGAGGAGGAGGAGGAGGAGGAACATTGAAGAAGAGGAGGATGAGAAGAAAGAAGAGGAGGTAAAAAAAACTGGAGGAGGAAGAGGAGGAGAAGGGTGTGTGCGTGTGCGTGCGTGCGTGCGTGCGTGCGTGCGCATGTGTCAGAGGAAGAAAATGAGTGCGTTGGAGGGTGCCAGTGGGAGGGGGAGGTGGGACCTTCGTTGCACCAATGAGGATACGATGAGGAGGGAGGATGAGGAGGGAGGATGTGAAAGAGGGTGCCGGTGAGGGGGCGGAGAAGGAGGGAGGAAGAGGAGAAACAGCTGAAATGAGAAGAAAAAGAGGAGGAAATGGAGGAGGAAGAGAAGTAGTAGTTATAAATGAAGATGGAAGTGGATGAAGGCGAGGAAAATTAAAAGCAGGAGGAGGAGGAGGAGGAGGAGGAGGAGGAGAAGGAGGAGGAGAAAAACGGAGGAGAAGGAGTACAAGAAAGACAAAGATGATGATGATGAGGAGGAGGAGGAGAAGGAGAAGGAGGAAGAAGAAAATGAGAAAGAGAATTAGGAGGAGGAAGAGGAGGAAAAAGAGAAATAGGAAGAGGAGTTTGAGAAGGAGGAAGAAGAAGAGGAGGAGAAGGAGGTGAAAGAGGCGGCGGGTAAGTAGGAGGAGAAGACGGTGGACGAGGAGGAGGAGGAGTAGGAGAGGAGGAGAGAGGGAGGCGGGAGGAGTGTGTGAGAGCGAAGATGATGGAAACAAAGAACGTCGAGACCACATAAAGGAGGAGGAAGAAGAGGAGGAAGTGGAGGAAGAAGATAGGAGGAGGGTGACTAGGAAGAAGAAAGGCAGGAGGAGGAGGAAGAAATGGAAGATTAAGAGAAAACGAAGGAGGAGAAGGAGAGGGAGAGGAGAAGAAGAAGGAGGAGTGGGAGAGGAGGAAGGAGGAGAAAGAGAAGGAAGAGTAGGACATGGAGGAGGGGAGACGAAGGAGGAATAGGACAGAAGGAGGTGGAGAAGGAGAGGGAGGAAGATTAAGTGAGGGAGGAGGAGGGAGGAGTGGGAGGGGGTGAGGAGAAAGGGGAAGGCAAGGAATAGGGGGGGAGAAAGAGGAGAAGAAGGAGGAAGAGGAGGAGGGAGGAGAAGAAGGAGAAGGAGGAAGAGGAGGAGGGAGGAGAAGAAGGAGAAGGAGGAAGAGGAGGAGGGAGGAGAAGAAGGAGAAGGAGGAAGAGGAGGAGGGAGGAGAAGAAGAAGAAGGAGGAAGAGGTGGAGGGAGGAGAAGAAGGAGAAGGAGGAAGAGTTGGTGTTAGAGGAAGGGCAGGTGGTGATTTTATTCAAGAAGATCATCGTGGGGGAAGTCGAGACGAAGACATCTGGTAAAGGGACAAGTTCCCAGGTGCTGGAGGAGGAGGAGGAGGAGGAGGAGGAGGAGGAAGGCAGAACGATGGTGACAGCTGGTCACAGGTGGTCAAGGGCAAATGTTGATTCGTTTGTTTATTCATCTTATTATCATTACTGTTGTTATTATTGTTATTATTATCATTATTATTATTATTATCGTTATTATCATTATTATTATCATCATCATTATTATTATTATTATTATTATTATTATTATTATTATTATTATTATTATTATTATTATTATTATTATTATTATTATTATTACTATTATTATTATCATTATTATTATTATTATTATTTTTATTATTATTATTATTGTTATTATTATTATTATTATTATTATTATTATTACTATTATTATTATCATTATTATCATTATTATTATCATTATTATTAATTTTTTTTGCTATTATTATTATTATTATTATCATTATAGTCATTATCATACTATTAGTATTATTATTATTATCATTACCATTATTACTATCGTTGTTGTTGTTGTTATTATCATTAATATTATTATTGCCATTATTATTACCATTATTATCATTGATATTTCAGAAAACAATGGAAGTTAAAAAGAGGTGTTTCTGGGTGTCTGGACACCCAGGGCAGTAAGGATGACGGGGGCAGCTAAGCGCCTCGTGGCGTATTAAGCACAGCTGGAATAGACGACAGAATGGGATTGTAACCCAGATGGAAAGAGGTGGCTCCTTGCTAAGTCACATGAAGTGACAAGTTCAGCAGCTGGTTCTCACCTCTGATGAGCTGGTGCCACAGGTGGTAAGACAAAAAGATGGCCAAACAGGTGGCTGGTGGCTTACGTTAAACAGATGGAGACTAAGGAAAAAAGATGGAGCTACAGGTACAGAATATGGTTCTGCCGGATAGTGGAGATGGGACAGATGGTTAAGCACAAATAGTTTTGGATAAGCATTATGCGTGACACAGATGGTTGAACCACTAATTTCTTCAACATTTTGTTTTGGACAACACTAGATGGTTTCAGTCAGCTGGCAAGTCATTCTTGACAATAAATAAATAAACAAACAATTAAATGAATAAATAAATAAAAAATAAATTAATAAATAAACGAATAAATAAATAAATGAATAAATAAATAAATAAGTGACAAAAACTATTTAGTATACTAACACATCAACTAGTAGATTAATTCTCATTCAAGGGGCCGGGGGGGGGGGAAGGTGGAGGGGTGAACTCCAAGTTTCCCAAAGCCGCACTCCCCCTTTTACTCCCAGGTAGACACCGGATTTATCTCGCCATCGCTTCCTGGAAATATAGGATAAAGATGTTATGTTTTGAAAGAAAGGGGGAGAGAGGAGGGGGATGCGAGAGGGGGAAGGGGGACATGATAGGGGAAGGGGATGAGGGGGAGGGGAGGAGGAGGGGGGAAAGTTAGTATGACATAACACTGAGTATTACTTGAGGAGGAAGAGCCTTGCGAAAGTAATATATATATATATATATATATATATATATATATATATATATATATATATATATATATATATATATATATATATATATATATATACACACACACATCTGGTGTCTTGTGGCGTCTTCTCCAGCAGAAGTAGTACCAGAAGAAGGAGGACAAAGTAGGTCGGAGTAAAGAAAAAAAAAATGTGGGACATCTCTTGATACGAGAGATGCCTCGGCGTCTCTGAAAGCCCGGCATCTTATCGAGCGATGGATGGCCTGTCCCCTCCCCCTCCCTCCTCAACCCTCCATCCCCCTTAAACACACACACACACACACACACATACACACACACACACACACACACACACACACACACACACGCATACACACCGGTGGCGCAGTTGGTAGAACGATGAACTACTAGCATGGTGGTGCGCGTAGTGCTTGGTTCGAATCCTGCCCAGGGCCGAAATTAATTTCGGTACAGCTGCGCTTCGGGTCGTTACTCTGACTCTCGTGGGCGGGGAGTTGGGGGTGTGTGTGTGTGAAAGGTCATAGCATTACCCATAGATCGGACCCACGAGCTCTGAGCTCTCTTCCAGGAGGGAAATAGCTGTCGATCACGAGTCGAACACGTGATCCAAAGACCAAGTGAATACACAAACACACACACACACACAAAAGCACACACACACACACACACACACACAAAAGTACACACACACACACACACACAAAAGCACACGCACACACACACACACACACACACACACACCTTTCCTGGCCACTTCTGTTCACAGCAGATGGGGGAGGAGAGGTGGTGAGGAACAAGTAAAGAGAGAATACACACACATATACGTTTGTTTGTATATGCATATATATATACTGTATATATATACATATATATATACATATATATATATATAATATATATATATATATGTATGTATATATATATATACATACATATACATATGACACACAGGAACCCACAGTCGGAGAAAGAATAAACTTCGAATAAAGAAGAATCCTATATTTCGGCTATCAACTGTAGCCCTCACTTTCCTGAAGAGGGCTACAGTTGATAACCGAAATATAGGATTCTTCTTTATTCGAAGTTTATTCTTTCTCCGACTGTGGGTTCCTGTGTGTCATTTACAAATGTGCTACTACATTTCTGTTTAGATATATATACATATACATATACATATACATATACATATACATATATATATATATATATATATATATATATATATACACGCACACACACATATAGACAGAGAGAGCTAGTCAGTTTATTTGCCTAGTAAGGAAGGTCCAACCAGCTGGCTGACAAGCTGGCTAGCGTCGAACAGGTGGTTCAAGCTGAACAAGGCAGGTAGCTTGCGGCAGATGGTAATATGTAAAGTAGGGCAGGTGGTGCGGGAGCGAGTGAGCCCGCAGTGGGTCAGGTGGTCTCATACAGACGGTGGTCAGGTGGTGCATTAGGCACAGATGGTGAAACGACGCAGAGGGTGGCCGCGAAGCAAGAGGAACGTGAGGGAGGGATTGAGGGAGGGAGGGAGGGAGTAAGGAAGGGAGTGAGGGAGTGAATGAGGGAAGGAGTGAGGGAGTGAATGAAGGAGTGATGAAGTGAAAAAGTAAGGGAGGGAGGGAGGGAGGGAGGGAAGGAGGAGGAGAAGAGGTGGAGGAAGAGAGGAGGGAGAGATGAGTAGGTAGAAAAGATGATGGAGGTGCGAGTGGAGGAAGATGTGGAGGAAGCAGGTGTAGGGTGGTGGGAACTGTTGAAGAGGTGGAAGAAGAGGAGGGGGAGGAGGGGGAAGAAGGGGGTCAATAAGAGGAAGAAGAGGAATAGCAAGAGGAGGAACAGGAGGAGGGAGAGTAGGAGGATAGGGTCGGGAAGAAGACCAAGAGGAAGAGGAAGGGGAAGAGGAAGAAAAGTAAGAGGATAAGGACGATGAAGAGGAAGAAAAGGAAGAAAAAACTGAGGAGGAGGAGGAGGAGAAGGAGGCAAGGGAGGAGGATACGAAGAAGGAGAAGGAGGAGGAGGAGGGAGAAGGATGATGAGAAGAGGGAGGAAGAAAAGGAGTAGGAAGAGGAAGAAGAGAGGTGAGGTAGGAGGATACGAAGAGGGAGAACGAGGAGGAGGAGGAGGAGGAGGAGAAAGAAGGATGATGAGAAGAAGGAGGAGGAAGAAGAAGAAGGATGATGAGAAGAGGGAGGAGGAAGAGAAGAAGGGGAGACGGAGGGAGACGGGTGATGAGAAGAGAGACGAAGAGGAGGAAGAGGAGGAGGAGGAGGAAGATGATGATGAGGAGGAGAGGTGATGGAGAATGAGAAGAGGAAAAAGGAAGAGGAAGAAGGATGATGAGAAAAAGGAGAAGGAGGAGGATACGAGGTTAGAGAAAGAGAATGAGAGGAAGGGAAGAAGGAGAAGGAGGAAGGAAATGGATGATAAGAAAAAGGAGGAGGAGAAGGAGGAAGAGGAGGAGGAGGAGGAGGACGAGAGGCAAGGGAGGAGGATACGAAGAGGGTGAAAGAGGATGAGAAGAGGGGGAAAGAAGATGAGAAGATGGAGGAAGAAGAGGAGGAGAGGCGAAGGAGGAGGAGAGGCGAAGGAGGAGGAGAGGCGAAGGAGGAGGATACGAAGAGGGAGAAAGAGGATGAGAAGAGGGGGAGAAGGAGGGGGAGGAGGAGGAGGAGGGAGAAGGATGATGAGGAGAGGGAGGAGGAGGAGGAGGAGGAGGAGGAGGAGGAGGAGGAGGAGGAGTGTGAAGGGTGGGAGTGGGAGGAGCACGTGGACTCCATGTGAGGCTGGGAGATCAATGCTGCGGCGCTGGACGGCAACGTGAGTTGTGTCGGGTGCAGGTTGCGGACCACAGGTTGCGGATTGTATATTGCGGACATTGGGTTGCGTAGGACACGTTGCAGTTTGCGGAATATATGTTATTGTTTATATGCTGATGTCTGTGTATTGCGGACAATATATTGCGGTTTGTGGATCATTAGTGGTTGATCGCAGGTTGCGACGACTTGCGGTTTGCTGTTTTTACTTATGGTCCACAAGTTGCGGGTTGCAGGATGTAACTTCTAGGTTGCGATTTGTGGATTGCTATTTACAAGTTGAAGGCTGTTGATAGTATGTTGCGCTGAATATGATGGCGAATATTATATTCGGGTTAATAATTTGCGGTTCATAACTTGCTCTTGTAAACTGGTTTTCTTGTGTCAAATGTTTACTATGTCATAAGGTAAGCGTAACACTGTATCACATACTGTCATGGGTCATATATCATGTGTACCACACATTTATTAGTGTGTTATATATAAATTTGTATCACATACGTAGTGTGTAATGAAAGTGTGTCATATAATTTAATTGGAAATCTAATTGTATGTCGTATGTGAGCTTGTATCACATGTGTCATAAGATTATATATATATATATATATATATATATATATATTATATATATATACATATATATATATATATATATATATATACTGTATATATACATATATATTTATCAACTACAATGCACTTTAATTCTAAGCCATATAGGCGCATGCAGAAATTGTAACGTGGTACGTCCGAGGACTCGAACCTATGCGGCGAGAACGTTACCAGTGCCGAGTGACTTAGACATACATACATACATATATATATATACAATGTGTGTGTGTGTGTGTGTGTGTGTGTGTGTGTGTGTGTGTGTGTGTGTGTGTGTGTGTGTGTGTGTGTGTGTGAGCTTGTGTATACATATATGATATGTTGTGTTATGACTGTGAATAAACTGACCACTTTACTGTGTTCCTTAAATCTAGCCTTTATTCTAGCTATCGCCAGGTGATTTTATTCAGTTTGATCTCCGTAATGGACCTAAACTTTTTCTCCATCACCTTTGATTTCCTGTCCTCGCTTTCTTTTTTCAATTTGTGTAATATATTCTGTAATGGAATTCCCTGCCTCTTGCCCATTTTGTATTGGATTCGCGCCAGCCATCGTATATAAATTACGACCCCCCCTCCCCCTCTCCCCCACCCCCTCCTTGGCTAATACTAAAACGCAATGACCTATATTCGTCGAATCGCAATTGGAATATCGCGAATTTATATTTTCCGTTTTCGCCATTTTGTTTCCCCAATAAGGACTCTGGAATGTCTGGGCTGGGTAAGGGATCGATATCTGGACTTGAGGATCTGATCTGGACATTGGCCCTTATCAGAACTAGATCAAAGGTTTAACCTAACCTTGTTATATTTGCTGATTATACTTAAATCCCTTCCGTACCTGGTGCTACTTTTCCATCTACTCTGACTGCCGGCGGGTGATTTTGCTCGTCTTAATGGAATATCCTTCACAGCAAACGGGTTATAGATCCCTCGGACGTTAGGTTAATCTAGAGAAAAATATTTGTTAAAGTCAGCTAAAATGAATAGGGAAAAATATCATATAATATATATATATATATATATATTATATATATATTATATATATATATATATATATAATATATATATATATATATGTAAGTATGATAAAGCAATAGATAATTATAAAAAAAAAAACATAATTTTTTTCAACAATATCACGAAACTAAATACTAACTTTATATACCACCTGTACAATATCCAGACTTCTATTCTGTGTTGTATTTTCATATAGATATTCCAAGATACGTCAGCTTATTCGTGACGTCATATCGACTGACATTTTTCAATAAATATGAAAAAAAAAAATCTTTTACTGTGCAGAGCACTCAGCACACGCTATCATTTTGCAGCCCAGTGATTACCATATAATAAGTCCATCCACGCACGGGTGGGCAAAGCCCAGGTGTTCTAATTGTACATTTATGCTAATCTAAGCTCGATTCCCAACGTCCACACACTCATGGCTCGTAGGCGGTTTGGTGTGTCTATATATATATATCTATATATATATATATATATATAAATATCTGTATATATATATATATATATATATATGTATGTATATATATATAATATATATATATATATATATATATATATATAGTATATATCTATACCACAGGGTCTTTTTCCCCTTACCAGGGAGG
>NC_134777.1:53775615-53788115 GCF_046742065.1 Oratosquilla oratoria
TGTGTGGGTGTTCTGCTATGTAGTGTAGCGGGTGTAATGTGTTTGTGGTGGCTGCGGCAAGTGTTTGTGTGCCTCTCATGTCGAGGTGGTCCTTGACTTTGAGGACTTTTGTTTCATGGTGTAAATGGTCTGTAGGTGTTGTATTTGTGCAGCCTGTAATTGTTTTTAGGGCTTTGTTTTGTATGATTTGAAGGGTGTTGTGGTGTGTCTCACTGAGATTAGGAGCCCATGCAGGACTCGCATAATTCAACACTGAGCGTATGCATTGTTTGTATATTGTTATATTAGTTTCTTTGTTTTGTCCAAATGTTGTTCCAGTGATTGACTTAAGTGCGTTAAGTCTGGGTGTGCATTTGTTTTTATGTTTGTGATGTGTTGTTTGAAAGACATGGATGTATCGTATGTTACACCAAGAATTTTCGGTGTGTTTGTGTGTGGTATTAGAGTGTTGTTGATGTAGAGATGAGGTATGTATTTGTGTTCTTTTGTCCAGTTGGTGAGAAGTGTTGCTGTAGATTTGGTTGGAGCTATTTTGAGTCTGTTTGTGATGAACCATGTGTTGAGTGTGTCAAGGTATGGCTGGATTATTTCTGCAGCTTTGTCTGTGTTACGATGTGTGCATGTGATTGTTATGTCGTCTGCGTAGGAAGAGATTTGTATTTCTGAGGTGTCTGGCGTGGGTAAGTCATGCATGTAGAGATTAAATAGTGTGGGGGATAGAACTGAGCCCTGTGGTACTCCGTTCTTAATGTTTCTGATGTGCGATGATTGGCCATTATATGACACGTAAGCATTCCTACCTGCCAGATAATTGGCCAGCCATCTTTTGGTGTTATTGTGCATGTCTGTGTTATATATTTTATTTGTTAGGTTGTGGCGGGGGATAGCATCAAAAGCTTTACTAATGTCTAATGTTATAAGAAGTGTTCTTTGGTGGGGCCTATCTGAATTGATGCCATCTAAAATTCTTTGTGTGAGGTTTGTCAGAAGAGTGTTTGTGGAGTGTAGTGGCCTAAAACCGTGTTGTGAGTCAGCAAGGGGAATATGTGGTGTGACAAGTTTAAGTATTAGGCGTTCAATGGCTTTAGAGGGGGTGCAGAGAAGTGTGATTGGGCGGTGCGATGTTGGGATTGTTGGGTCTTTGTTCGGTTTTGGAATGGTGATTATTTTACCATGCTTCCAGATGTCGGGTATAGTGTTGTGTGAATAGCTGTAGTTTGCAATGTTTGTGAGTGCGTGTATACCTTGTGGTCCAATGTGTTTAGGTGGATGTTGCTTATGTTATCAGGGCCACAGGCAGATGAGTGCTTGAGACTATGTATTATGAGTTTTGTCTGACTGTCTATGAAGGGTATATGGTCTGAGTCTGTGGGAAAGTCTTTCTTACGTCGAATGGTGCGTCGGTCGTCAGGGTGAGAAGTGAGATGGCTTGTCTGTGCAAAATGACGTATGAGTGCGTTTGCTTGTTGTCTGTTTGAGGGTAGATTATCTGTTGTTGTGATTATTGCTGCGTGAGAGCGTGTAGTGTTACTGTTGGATAGTGTAATGCTGTTGAGTGTTTTGTACAATTTGCTGGTGTTTGTTTTGTGATCAAGTGTATTGATAAAGTTTTGCCAATTTTGTGTTTTTTGTTCATGTATTTTATTGGCGATCACAGTGTTTAGTGTTTGTATTTGGTCTGCTATGTTTTGAGGGATAGGTGTGGGGGTACCGTGTTTAAGTGTGTCACGTTGTCTGATGAGGCTTTGGATTTCTGGTGTGAAGTTGGGGTTGTGTGATTTTCTGTTGCCTCTAGGGATGTATCTCTTGTCTGCATTTTGTATGATTGTATTAAAAGTGTGCACAGCATTGTTTATGTTTGTGATTGGTGTACTGTTAAGTGTTTCAAAATATTGTTCTGTCTCTTCAATAAAAGCTTCCCAGTTAGCTCTCTTGTATTTGGTGTAAGTGTGTCTGTGGCCAA
The DNA here is from genome assembly GCF_046742065.1 of Oratosquilla oratoria. Taxonomy (NCBI): domain Eukaryota; kingdom Metazoa; phylum Arthropoda; class Malacostraca; order Stomatopoda; family Squillidae; genus Oratosquilla; species Oratosquilla oratoria. The sequence goes on from NC_134777.1 coordinate 53,777,579, forward strand.
CTGGGGTGCATCTTGTTTTGGTGGTGATGATGATTGGAAGGTGGTCAGAGCCAAGGGTTCCGACCACTCTCCATGATGTTGTTGGAGTTAGGCAGGGGGAGCAAAAGGTGATATCAGGAGAGGAGGGAGTGTAGAGGGCTTGGTGTGGGATATGTGTATGATTATGTGTGTTGTTCATGATAGTCAATGAGTCAAACCGAGTCTGTATATCAAGCCCTCTGTCTGTGTCAGGGTTGTCGACATACCAGGCAGACGACTTGGTGTTGAAGTCTCCACCCATGATCAGGTTGGGGATTGAGGCTAGTTGGCTAAAATGAGGCCTGAAGGTGTCTGGAACTGTGGGGGATGATTGGGGGGAATGTACATGTTAACTATTGTCAGTGTTGATTTGTTGCCTGTGCATATTCGAATGGATTGGATTTCTGTTGTGTTATCTGTGGTAGGGAGGAGAATTTTGGTTGTGGCACTTGTGTCCACAAAACAGATGGAGTGGTGGATCAGGGTGATGAGTCCACCGCCATAGCCGTCAGTCCGGTCTTGTCTGATGGTGGTGTAATTATGAAATGATGGTGTTTTGTGTGAGTGTCTTAGTTTTGTTTCTTGTAAAATCGCAATGTGTATGTTGTGTTGTTTAAGAAAGTGTTCAAGTTCATGTTTTTTCGTGTTAATACCGTCAATGTTGTGTTGTAATATGTTGATGTTGTGTGTTTTGTATGTGTTGTATGTTGCCGTTTGGGGTTGAGGTTGGGGTGGTAGTGGGGAAGGTGTAGGATCTGGGTCAGAGGGGAAAGGAGAGATCGGGGACAAAGGAAGGGGAGTACTAATCGGGGGTAAGGTCAGAGGGAAATTGGGAGTGGGTGAGGGTACTGGCTGTGGTTGGGGAGGTGGGAGTGGGGTTACTGGAGGGCAGGTAGAACATGTCCAAGTGTTTTTGTATTGGTTTGTGTCAGCAAGTGTTGTACAAGTAAGGTGGGCCCAGTTTTTGCACATATTGCACTGAACTGAGCCCTTTGTCTGTCTGCTCGAAGTAATGGGTTTAGAGCATGTTGGGCATGTGTATTTTGTGGTGGGCCCAGGATTGCTCTCTACATCTCCAGCTAAAAGTAGAAGAAGAGGGGTGATCGCCGGAAAATCACCCCTCGGTGCAGAAAAAACGTAATATTGCATGTTGGGAAAAAGGATTGTGGTACTCTCCAAGGTAGGCGTAGCTCCTCTTGGGGATCGGTGCCACCTGCGTAGAGCCGGTGGCCAGGGGTGGTTGCCGCCGTTTGGCCCCCAACTCTTGGGGTTGGGGGGGGGGGCGGTCCCACGACGTAGACGCTGCAGCTCCAGGACCAGTGACCAATGTTAACATTGGTGGTTGTTGGCGAGTAGTGTGGGTACGTATGTGGGCACCTATTCGAGGGCTGGGACAATGTAATTGGTGTGGATTTAATGTGCATACATCCCATTTTCATGAGTGATTTTAGTAATCAATTTTACGATGGCCTTTTTAGGTAAAATATTCTTATAGTAGAGTCTTTAAAATTCTAAAAGGAATTGACAACATCAAAAGTGACAAAATTTTTACATTGAGTAAGAATCAGACAAGAAACAATGGTTTCAAACTGTCCGGAAATAGATTCAATTTGGAAGTGGGTAGAAACAACTTCGCCAACCGTGTAGTTAATGAATGGAGTAAACTTCCTGCACAGGTAGTGCAATGTAGTTCAGTTCGAAGCTTTAAGAATCATTTAGATAAACACCCAAGCAAGATGCTGTAATGATTATAATTTGATGTATATTATTTGTTTTTGTTTTGTTATAATTTGTCTATTTGATTTTCATTTATTATTAGTTATATGTCAATTTATTATTTACTATTTACCTGTTTGTTTATTATTTAACTATACTTATGTATTTATTTATGTATTTCATTTGTTATTTACATTAATATTGTTTTTATTTATTAATTTATTATTATTATGATTTTTTTTCGCATCCGATCTAGATATGGACCAAAAGGTCTCCTGTTGGCATGCTCCGCCTTTGTAATCCTTTGTGTGTGTGTGTGTGTGTGTGTGTGTGTGTGTGTGTGTGTGTGTGTGTGTGTGTGTGTGTGTGTGTGTGTGTGTGTGTGTGTGTGCGCGCGCTTGTGTGAAGGTGTATATAATTTGTTATAATATTTCATATATACTTACTCCGCTGTCATTACCCATATTGTGTTCTTTTTTTCTTAGTTTTTCATATTTCAGCTGCAGTGACCAGATTCCAGGAAACTAAAGACAAAATAAAACGACCAAGAAACAAACAAATAAATCAAATCAGATTCTCTTATCTGAACCAGAGGAGAGAAGAAGAACGACTACAAAATAAGCTAACCTAGCCTAATCTAACACGCACCATAGGCCCTAACGACCACTACCTCGACAAGGGCGTTAGAGGGCTGCATATTACCAGAGCTTCTATCCTAGTTGCCAACCTCATGCCTGGGGAGTGAAAGGAAGAGGTGTAAGAAGAGGGGGAGGAAGAGAAGAGGGGGAGGGGGAGAAGAGGAGGAGGGGAAGGGGATAGAGGGTGTGGGGGAGAGGGAGCGGGGGGGGGGGTTGGCAGTGGGGTCGCCTCTTAAGGGGCAAATCTGGGTCCCACAAATGGAGCCCAGATTTCCTAAAGCTTTTAGGTGTCATTAGCAGTGATAACACAAAGATAACACATTACGTTTAAGGCGAGAGAAGGCTCAAAAATAAATAAATGAATAAATAAATAAATAGAATAGATAAGCAAGTAAGCAAGTAAATGAAACAATATTAAACAAACAGACACGTACATAGACAAGAAATTAAACAAACAAATAAAGAAATAGGTAGAGAAATAAACATGTGAACAAATAAACAAAGAAATTAATTGTATATATAGGGTAATAGATAAACGTATAACCAGATAAACAATAACAAAGGAATAAAAAAGTAAATCAATCAATAAAAGTAGGCAATAAAAATCATGCCCATCTGTTTCAATTTTCTTAACTATAAATAGATAAATCAATAAATGCATCAAGTGAATCGATGACCAATCATTTCTTTTTGAAATATGAACGATTAAATAAACTGACAAAAAAGATAAATAGATAAGGCTAGATAAGTGATAAATAAATTAACAAATGTATAGAATGATAAACCTAATCTAGCTATGACTATTTTCTAGAATATAAACAATGCGTGCTTGCTGTGAAGCATTGGTTTCTTGCTCCACGAAGTGAATAAAATCGTCTGGCAGCACAGAGTATGAAAGGAACAGTACAAATCGATAAGGAAGGAGGTGAGGAGGATAAAAATTGGCATCAGTCTATATAGCGTCGTTGCTATCAAATGCTATTGTTGTCATAGATAATGTATTAGCTAAGTATTTAGCAAATGCTCCAACGTGTGAGGAGGGGGTGGGGGGTGCCCTCATCTGTGAACTATTCCTCAATTGAACCTAAACAAACATGAACACATGAACTTGAACACACCCAATCTGTTCACACAACATACGTCCCCGTTGGAAAGAAAAACAAAAATGTAATCTTGCCACCCCACTCGCTATCTAGCGATTTTCTGACATCTGTTCCAGAACCCTGGAAACGTGAAGCAATTTTGAATATTTGATGATGAACAATCCATGTCTCTTAGTTCGCCAGAGAACACAATATATATATATTTTTTAAGATGCGATATATTGTTTCCGTTATCAAAACTGTTTCAGGTGACCTCAGGTCAAGGTGAGTGTATATATATATATATGTAATATATATATATATATATATATACATATATATATATATATATGTATATATATAAATAAATATATTTATATATATATATATATATACACACGTACACACACACACACACACATACACACACACACACACACATACACACACACACATATATATATAACATATATACATACATACATATATATATATTATATATATAATATATATATATATATATGTATATATATTCTGGTTGAAATCAACTGCACTAGTTGCTTTAACAATCTTCAAGACTGTATTCTTTAATCTGGAGAATACTTTCCTATTAGCAACTGAGAGGGACTGGAAGTAGTCATTCATGACTCTCAAAAGAATATACGCAGTGTATGCCAACTGATATATTTTTGCATAGTAATAGTATTGAACAACTATTGACTCCACCGTATATGGCCCAGGTGGAAGAAAGAACTTTCAACAATAACCCCCCTCCAGGAATATACGCGAGATACATCGATGACATCTTCATCACCACTACTACCGACGAAGAGGTTCCTCACATGATTACTGCTCTTGAAGGTAATTCCAGCCTGACCTTCACCTGTGAACGCAGTGTAGAGGGGTGCCTCCCCTTCCTAGATGTGGACATCTCTAAACAAGAACAGGGCTTCAAGACTAAGGTTTACACTAAAGCCACCAACGTGGGCCGCTGCCTCAATGCCAAGGGAGAATGTCCTGTTTCATACAAGATATCCGTGATATCTTCCTATGTGAAGAGGGCCCTTACCCACTGTAGTAGCTGGACTGAGATCCACAGAGAACTCGACCGTATCCGCCAGCTCCTCACCAACAATGGCTATGCAGACCATCTCATCGAGACTCGACCCAGTTGCCCACCCCTCCCAAGGAGAATATCACCGTTTACCACCATAATTCTTTTCATGATCGGTACCGCGAGGAGTGTGATGCCCTTAGGAATATCATCAAGAGAGGAGTCACCCCAACTAACAGAAATGCTATCATAGACTTGAGAATATTCTGCAAACCTAACCTCATTAGTTCCCTAATAATGAGGAATAGCACGGCGCCCAGGGCCCCGAGTGAGGCTACTACCAATGTTGTATACAAATTTTCATGTCAGGAGGGCCGCTGCGACGGCTCCAGCACATACATTGGCAGGACCTCCATTACACTGCGACGTCGCCTACAATCCCATAGAAACCAGGGATAAATTTTCCAGCATTTCACTGAAACACACAACATGAAGCCTCCTCTACAGAAGCTGCTAGACCAAACGGAAATTCTTCACAAGGAGTCTGCCTTCAGGAAGCTGCAGATTGCAGAAGCAGTATCCATTACTTGCCAGCGCCCTACCATCAACATACAGCAAGCTGCCGATTTTATTCTCCCTTCCGCGCGCCCTGTAAAGAATAACCCCCTCCAGGAACAACAAGCCCTTAGACAGCAGCAGCCCCTCGAACAAATGAAACATGTCCAGCTAGTTAATCAGCGCCTAGGACCAGTAACCAGAGCAGCAGCAAATCAGGCCAGAGCTTCTAGACAAAATCCCACCCTCTTGGCTCCCAGACAAAATCCCACCCTCTTGACTCCCAGACAAAATCCCACCCTCTTGAATCCCAGACAAAATCCCACCCTCTTGGCTCCTAGACAAAATCCCACCCTCTTGGCTACCAGACAAAATCCCACCCCCTTGGCTTCCAGACAAAATCCCACCCCCTTGGCTCCCAGACAAAATCCCACCCCCTTGGCTCCCGGACAAAATCCCATACTGCACCTCTCAGCCAATGAGAGGCCAGTATTCCGTCTGAGCTAGGCAGGCTGAGCCTTATAAGCCAGCCCATCCAACCAGCGGTCATTATTCGTTGGAAGACCTTCAATATAGCAGAGCATCCTACAAAGCAGTCCTCACCCTGAAGACGCCTCACGACGAGGCGAAAAACTATAGTTTCGGTGGAGTCAATAGTTGTTCAATACTATTACTATGCAAAAATATATCAGTTGGCATACACTGCGTATATTCTTTTGAGAGTCATGAATGACTACTTCCAGTCCCTCTCAGTTGCTAATAGGAAAGTATTCTCCAGATTAAAGAATACAGTCTTGAAGATTGTTAAAGCAACTAGTGCAGTTGATTTCAACCAGAATTGCCTTAGAGAAAACCTGTGCCCCAGAAATATATATATATATATATATATATATATATATATATATATATATATATATATGTATATTACCTTACCTTACCGGGGCGCCGTATCGACTTGGACGTTGGCCACCATTGAGCTCCATTCCTGTCTGGACATGGCTCTTCTTAACAAGATGGCATTTGTTATTTCTTCTCCTACAGACGTCCTTAATCTGTCTACATATTTTCTGCGTGGTCTTCCCCTTAGCCTCTTTCATTCTATTTTTCCTGTTAGGCACGTAAGTTCTAATCGTTGTTTTCTCACGACGTGTCCTACAAAGTGTAACTGCGTTTTCCTGATAGTTGTTATCATTTCCCTCTGTGTTCCTATTTACTGCAGTATTTCTTCGTTTGTTTTAAATTCTGTCCACACACACACACACACATATATATATATATATATATATATATGTATATATACACACAAACACACACACATACCAGGAGTTTTTCCCCCCTATAAGGGAGGTAGCCAAGTTAGATGCACGTACTTACTCCCATCTACCATCCTTTCCTCCCTCTCATTTTAGATTCTCGTGAATGACGGGTCATCCCTGTACCCCGTCCACTGCCCAGAAGGGTCAGAAGTAATGCAGCAAGACACAGTATACCCACAGCAAGGCCTCTTCACTTAATCGGCGACACCCGCCCCTCCTCCCCCATCTCATCCAGAAAAAGAGAAGACGGTGGAGAAATCCCTTCGGACTGCACCAAAATATCATTTACACATAACCACTCCCAACCCCGCATCCTCCGCCACTCCCTTCCATGGAAAATTTTGAATGTGTTTCAGATGAAATGTCTGAGAAGTATGACAGGGGTTACTAGGATGGACAGTTTGAGAAACGAGGAGGTTAGGAGGAAAGCGGAAGTAGAAAAGGAGATGACAGATAGGGCTGATGAAAGATTGTTGGGATGGTTTGGACACATAGAAACAATAAGGGAAGAAAGATTAGTAAAAGAGGCGTGGAGGGCAGAGGTAGAGGAAATGAATCTGAGGGAACGACTGAGGATGAGATGGACACATTAGGTGAAGGGGGCGATGGGCAAGGAAGGGAAAAGGCAGGAAATAGGGATGGGTGGAGAGAAGCTGTGGATAGATTACATATATATATATATATATATATATATATATATATATATATATATATATATATATATATACATGATTTCAAGAAGTCTACAGCGACAATGGCGTTGTTGAGCTTATATAGAAGCTTTAATTTGTCTCGTGCAACAAGTTTCTGTGCTGGTTCCAAATAGCTGAGAAGGTGTCCAAAAGACATTTGGTGCGGTTTTCTCTTTGTTTATTTTCTCCAATACGTATTTCGACCTTACTCGGGTCATCCTCAGGGAGGGAGTTACAAAGTTTTGGAGATTACAATTGTTTATATACAGGGCGTACATTGGCCGAACACTGGGAGAGGTCATTGTCTATAGTCGTGATCCGTAGCGTTGCGTACGTGGAAGTAGCAACTTTCTTGTGGATTGTGGAAATGGGTGTAATTGTTTGTGTTATGTGCGTCTATTGCTTGGGAGTGTGGTTGTGGGCATGAGTTGTATGTTAATGGAAGGTTTTTTTATGTAAATGTTCACTGCTTCGGCCATCTTATGTATATATATATATATATATATATATTTATATATATATATATATATATGTATATACATATATATTATATATATATGTATATATATATATGTATATATATATTTATATATATATATATATATATATATATATACAGACGCTCCTCTACTTACGTTCATTCGTTTTACGTTTTTTCGATTTTACGTTTGAACTGCCTGTAAAAAAAATTGTAAAAAAAAAAAAAAAAAAAAAAAAAAAATTGAGTGAATTTTTTAGTTTAGCGCGCTCTCCGTAGTTCAAACGATACTTACGCATGACGCTGCGTCCATTGTTTACATTGCACAAACGACAGACTGAAAGTTCCTTGCCTCCTCCTCCTCCCCTCCTCCTCCACCATCTCAATTTATGTTGCTTGAATTTAATTTATTTGAAATTAATGTTATTATTTTACAATGTCATGTGTATAATTAATGATTTAGGGGTGTTTTGTAAGATACGGTAATAGAATTTACGGATGTATAGTACAGTAACAACTTACGTTCATTTTCAACTTACGTTCGGCCGTTCGGAACGTAACTAAAACGTAAGTTGAGGAGCGTCTGTATATACATATATGCATACATATATATATGCATATGTATGTATATATATACATATATATATATATATATATATATATCGTCGTCGTGGCTATCCCTCTCTCTTCAGAGGATGATGGTCTTCGTTCTGGTCTGAGTGTGGTTATTTGTGTGGTTATATATATATATATATATATATATATATATATATATATATAAATATATATATATATACATATATATATACATATATGTATATATATATATTTATACATATACATATATATATACGTATATATATATATATATATATATATATATATATATATACATATATATATACATATATATACATATATGTATATATATATATATATTTATACATATACATATATACATACGTATATGAAAAATGTAGCACCACATTTATCGATACGTGAAAACCCACATACCGAGTGAGCGGAGGTGTAGTGACCTCGCCAATATTCCCCTATTCTTGTCAAGGGTGATACTTAAGTAGCAGTCGGTTTTCTCTCTTTTGTATCTACTGAAGAGGATTGCAGTTTGCAATCGAAATATATAGATTCCTTGTCTCCAGTATTTTTTGCTTCAACTATGGTTTTCACGTGATATATCTACATGTGTATATATATATATATATATATATACACATATATATATATTTATGTATATATGTACGTATGTATACACACACACACGCATATATGTACATATATATATATATGTATATATATACACATATCTATATATATGTATATATGTATATATATATATATATATATATATATATATATATATATATCAAAGTCCTTTATAATATGGACCGAAAACAAAGACAATAAGCTTTAAATATTATAATATATGTGATGATGAAATTATATGGTTTAACATCACAAACTCCGCTATCGGTAGGCTAGGACGGTGCCCCTCACAGAGGACTTTGTGGCGTGAAATTTAATGAACCATGACGCCCTTGGTTCAGCTGTTTTATCGCTGTTACTGAGCGGATGTTTTACTAGGTTAGAAACAGAAGACCCCAATGCATCCCAGCCGGGTCCGAGTAGGGCACCCGCTCAATACAACCATTTATTTATTTATTTATTCCTTCAATTTATTTTCTATACTCTTTATAAATGTTTTTATATCAAGTTATGGTTACCTATTTTCCTGATTCTACTTTTTCTTGTCTTTTTGAATGAATAAAAAATGAATAATAGATAAATAATTAGATAAAAATAAAACAAGTAATAGATAAAACAAAACTAAATTAAATAAAGTAAAACCAGATTGAGAGAAATGAATAAATAAATACATGTACTGATATATAAAACAAAATAAAATAGAATAACGTAAAACTTGATTTATAAAATAAATGAATAAATAAATAAATAAATAAATAGACTAATAACAAAGATAAATCTAAACAAAATTCCAGGGTACATATCCAGAGTTGAATTTCCGAAACATTATTCCTACTGGAAGGAGAATTCCATTTTTAATTTCTTTAAGAATTTTTGAGTGCCGATCGACAGTGCCTCCTGCTTTATTAAATCTGAACCTGAGAGCCACCGAGATTGGGGGTGAGGGTGCTACAGTCATGAATAAAGTAAAATTGTCACTTTCACATCAACCTATTTCTGGTTCCCTCCACCAACATATGTGCGAGATGGTCCAAAAAGGACAGCAACGCTGGTAAGGTGAACATACACGTGTGCCAGGTGCACCGTAATTGATACTAACAATCTCCAATATCTCCGCAATCAACCTTAAATATTGTCTGATTTCAACAGAACGAGCCCCCTATCAACAACGCTCTCATGCGTTTTCTCTAAATCCACGAACGAGCGCGCGAGCTGTTTTCTTTGTCTTTTGTCTTGTTTTCCAGAACTGACTTTGTAGACAATTCTTTCTTATCAAAACATTCTATTTGTTAATTATGTTAACTATAGTCACTCTTAATATTAATTTCTATGAATGTTATTATTTACTTTATATCAAATATAGATTATCAGATTCTTTTTTCAGCAATATATGTATATATATATATATATGTATATATATATATGTATACATATATATATATGCATATACGTGGAGTTAAAAACGACAGCATTGTTGTAGTTGTTCAGTCTTTTCTTCGTATTCTCGATTTTCCTGATAAGAGATTTTCCATTGACTGGGTGGATTGAAACTAGGTCTCTATATTCTTCCATTTGTTCTTATTTGATATCAACGTTTCGTCTTAAATAAGACATTATTTAAGACGAAACGTTGATATCAAATAAGAATAAATGGAAGAATATAGAGACCTAGTTTCAATCCACCCAGTCAATGGAAAATCTATCAGGAAAATCGAGAATACGAAGAAAAGACTGAACAACTACAACAATGTTGTCGTTTTTAAC
>NC_134777.1:53790615-53795615 GCF_046742065.1 Oratosquilla oratoria
AGGTCTTTAAGATTCTAAAGGGAATTGACAACATCAAAAGTGACAAAATTTTCACACTGAATGAAAATTCGACAAGAAACAATGGTCTCAAACTGTCCGGAAATAGATTTAATTTGGAAGTGGGTAGAAACAACTTCGCTAACCGTGTAGTTAATGAATGGAATAAACTTCCTGCACAGGCAGTGCAATGTAGTTCAGTTCGAAGCTTTAAGAATCATTTAGATAAATACCTAAGCAAGATGCTGTAATGACTATTATTTATTTTGTATTATTTTTTATTTGTTTTGTTATCATTTGTCCGTTTATTTATTATGATTTGTTTGCTTCTCATTTATTATTAGTTTTGTAAATTTATTATTATTTACTATTCATCTGTTTATTATCTAACTATACCTATGCATTTATCTATTTTATTTATTATTTACATTATTATCTTTTTTATTTATTCATTTATTTGTTTATCATTATTATGATTTTTTTTTATTCGCATCCGACCTAGATATGGATCAAAAGGTCTCCTGTCGGCATGCTCCGCCTTTGTAATCCTTTGTAATCATCATCATATCATCATCATCATCATCATCATCATCATCATCATCATCATCATCGTCGTCGTCGTCGCCGTCGTGACATGTCACTACCCTTTGGTCTTCACCGATTTCCCATTTTTTCTTCACTAACTTCACATTTTCTTTCTTTATCAACTTCCTATTTTCTTTCTCGACGACTTCACATTTTCTTTGCCGACGACTCTGCCAGACCTTCGTATCTCTCCTTAATGATACAAGACTTCAAGACTCTCTTTAAGACACTTTTACACTTTAACTTTTGCTCTCTTTGATGAAGAAGAACGTACACCATTAGGCGCTTTACTTGCGACCAAAACAGCAACCTTTGTCCTTTTTGCTAGGACAGCCGGGGCAAGTGGCGAGTACCAGTATCTGCTGTATTAGAGATCGTTACAAAGCCTTGCTGGCCCAATGCAGGACCTTTGCGATATCCTCGAGGTCATGCGGTACTATTACATCAGCAAACCAGTGTATTTGTGTATATATATATATATATGTATATATATATATATATATATATATATACGTATGATATTATATATATATATATATTATGTATATATGCTTTATACATATAATATATATATATATATATATATATATATATATATACATAAATATATATACATATATATATATACATATATGTATATATATATATACATATATATATATATATACATATATATATATATATATATATATGTGTGTGTGTGTGTTGTGTGTGTGTGTGTGTGTGTGTGTGTGTGTGTGTGTGTGTGTGTGTGTGTGTGTGTGTGTGTGTGTGTGTGTGTGTGTGTGTGTGTGTGTGTGTGTGTGTGTGTGTGTGTGTGTGTGTGTGTGTGTGTGTGTGTGTGTGTGTGTGTGTGTGTGTGTGTGTGTGTGTGTGTGTGTGTGTGTGTGTGTGAGTGATTCACCACGGTCTTATGTCACATGTTGGGCTCGTGATTGTCAGTTATAATCCATCCGAATGAGAACTCAGGGGTCATAGGGCTGGGTGTATGTATAGTTTTTCCACCGACTTAAAACAAAATAAAATAAAAAATGAATAAATAAAAATACAAAAATAAAGAGAAGATAAAATATCAACATGAAAAAAGAAAAGAATAAGTGATAAAGAGAGTTGGGGGATGATGATTATCGAAACAAAGAAATAACGAAGAATATCATTAGGTAAACACCCTAAAAGGAAAAGCAGAAACCAATTGTGGAATTGAAAGTCGGAGTATGTGATCAAGACTTCTTAAAACTTCTTGAACAGGTGAGAAGGAAAAGACAAAATGTTCCTCTTTATTCTTCCTCGTCGAAATGCATTCCTTTATAGCATCATCGCTCATCAACAGTGACCGTCCCGTAATCAAGCCTTAATTCATTACCAAACCTAATTAATTAGTAAACAACTTTGGGTGTTGCCTAATTATTACTCCACATGGGCTATGACCCTTTTGCTACTGAGAGGTAACCAATAAAAAAAATTGTGCGTTGTCTGATTAATTATCATTCAATATGAACGTCGAAATAGGCTCCTTACTATTTTCGCCCTCAATCCTTCTCCTACCCATTCGAAATGAAAAATAAATAAATAAATCATTAAAATAAAAATGGGGGGGGGGTTGATAGAGAGAGTCTGAAAGACTTTGAAAACTTTTTATGTACCCTAAAGACATCCCCATATTCTTAAACGAGTTCTTTCACAACAAACCTATTTTGGTCTCCCAGTTCATTCCTATTCTTCTCTCTCTCTCTCTCTCTCTCTCTCTCTCTCTCTCTCTCTTCTTTGAAATGTTCCTCGCCTCTTTAATCAAACTTCTTCTCCGACACAAAAGAACCCTTCCTTTATTTATTTTTTATTATTATTATGTTTTTTTTCAAAGGGGGTATTGGTGGAGGTGGTGGTGGGATTTTCTCCTATGCCTCTAGTATGGATAGCAAAGTCTTGTTCCCAATTAAATATATATATTTTTTGTATAACAAAGGGGCTTGGCGCTTGGTAGGAAAAATAATCGAACATCTCACAAAAAAAACAAAACAAAAAAAAAACTTCTCTCTCGCCTTATCAAAAACGATTTATTCACAGATGAGCATCTCTCCCCATTCCTTTTGTATTTGGACTCCTTCATTATCTCTCTCTTTATCTCTCTCCCCCTTTGGCGTCCTCCCCCTCCCCCCAGAAAAAATATAATCTCTCCTGTTTCTCATTAAACATTTTTGTTTCTTACCTCGACGTGTAATTCCTTGCAAATGTTTCCCCTTCCTGAGCTCAGGATCGGCTCCCTCTGAGACTGGCGTCTTGTCTTACTTGAATACAATCGCCTATCGGCAGGCCTAATTCAACCTCTCAAGTCCCGTGTTCGATCCCAACAACTGCTTTTGGACTCGACTTTCCATAGATGTCCGGGCACTGAAATGTGTGGTCGGTCATGGTGTGCGTGCGCGCGCGCGTGTGTGTATGTGTTTGTATATATATATATATATATATATATATATATATATATATATGTACTGTATATATGTATGTATATATATATATATATATATATATATATGTATATGTATATATAAATATATATATATATATATACTGTATATATATATATATATATATATATATATATATATATGTATATATATATACATATATATATACACAATAATAACATAAATATAACATATACAAAACAAAATAAAACAAAATAGAATACAAATCCAAGCATTAAACTGATCCGGGTTCCATCCTAATGATGATCACCAGTGCCTGCCACTAGCCAAGGCTGTCCAAAACACTATGGACAAAGGTGACAGCCTTCGATCACACCTATGCATCTTTTTGTAGAAGACCTTATGTCGTACACTAAGGACGTCTGCCTTAGACTTTAAACTTTTGATTCAGTCTCTCAAGAAAGTTCTGTACAGCGATTTCCAAAATTCATCGTTGAGTTTGTAATGAAAATAATTAATGTACAAAATGCTTATTACCAAATGTTTATATAAACTTTTTTTTTTGTAAATCAGACAAAAAAAAATGCAAATACAAAAGAATAGTAGAAAAAATAAGATCGTGTGAAAAGGAAAGAGAAGATGAAAACGTTTATATCAACTTTTTTTTTTTGTAAATCAGGCAAAAAATTCAAATACAAAAGAATATTAGAGAAAATAAGATCGTGTGGAAAGGAAAGAGAAGATGAAAATAGGAAAAAAAGAGAGAAAGGCAGGAAAGAATGATTAAAGAAATGAAAAATGGAAGAAAAGAGCAACAAAGAAAAAAGATAAAATAGGGAAAAGGGGGAGGAAAGATAAAGTGTGTAATAATACAGGAGATTTATAAAAGGCAATAAAAAAAACGCAAAACGACAATACGAAATGAATATCGCTAATAAATCCAAAGAGAATCCCAAAGAATTCTATAGTTACATTAGAGATAAAAAGGTTATTAGGAATCACATTGGACCACTATTATCTGCTGACGGTCAACTTGAATATTCAAATGAAGGAATGTGTGATATTTTAAACAACTATTTTAGCTCAGTATTTGTAAACAAAACACCTTAAAGTGAACTTCAAACTAAAACCTGTGAAAAATCTAGGGTGAACTTACTACGGTTATTATAACAAAAGAAAAAAATAAAATGTGTATACATAAACTCAAAATTAATAAAACACCAGGGTCTGACGGTTGGCATCCAAAAATCTTAAAGGAAATAAAAAATTAGATTATTATTCCATTAGAAATTATTTTCAAGAAATCCATCATATCCGGAGATGTCTCAAGAGAATGGAAGCTAGCTAATGTTACTCCCATATTCAAAAAAAGTGACAAAAAGAAACCAAATAACTACAGGCCTCTAAGCCTGACTTCAATCGTAGAAAAAATGATGGAAACTATCATCACAGATACTATCAAACATCATTTAGAAAGTAACTGATAAATGATAGCCAGCATGGATTCAGACGGAAATCTTCTTGTGTAACTAACTTACTCGAATTCTACAACACAGTCATCTCGAATTATGAAAAAAGAAACAATATAGATTTAATATATCTAGACTTTGCAAAAGGTTTTGGTACCGTCCCCCACGAAAGGCTACTTACTAAATTGGCTTCACACGGAGTGAGTGGTAACATATTAAGTTGGACTAGAAATTGGTTGAATGATCGAAAACAGAGTTGTTTTAAATGGCAAAACTTCTAGGTGGAAAATGTTTCGAGTGGAGTTCCTCAGGGTTCCCTCCTTGGGCCACTTCTATTCATAGTATATATAAATGATACAAATCTGTGCGGAATGGCAAATGATCACTTCAATCAATTAGATATTAAAGAAGATTTAGATAAATTACAGCAAAGGTCTGAAAAGTGGCTAATGAAATTCAACACAAGTAAATGCAAGGTAATGCACATAGGTAAAAATAACAGTAATACGATTACAAGTTATTT
>NC_134777.1:53800615-53803115 GCF_046742065.1 Oratosquilla oratoria
ATATATATATATATATACATACATATATATACATACATATATATTGTAGTATAAAGAAGAGACATATGAGTGGAAGGGGTAAAGGGACGCAGGATAATGCAGGAGCAAATATTCTCTAACGTTTCGACGGATGTCTTCCTTAGGGAGACTACAGACTATCAGTTTTTGTGGACAATATATACTCCAGTACTGGCTCATCTTGTCGGCCGTCTGGGAATAGAGCCCGCTGATTGGCTAGTGGTTCGCGATCTCTTGCGATCTAGCGCGGCTAAGGTCAATCTAGCTGCGGGTCGCACTAGGCTAACGTGTCCTTCCCGGTGATTAGTGACTTGGTTCATTGTGATGTGTACGGCTTCTATGTTTTTTTAAATCTCTATACCAGTCCCTTGTGGAGAACCTCGACGTTATTCCAGTTGGGGAGATGTCCGTGTGTATCTACGTGTACCACCAAAGAGTTAGAAGTTCTGTGGTGACGTAGATCACTCTTGTGTTCGTACACTCTTTTTTCGATGCCACGCGATGACTCTCCGTAGTACGTGGCCGGTAATCGTCTTTGGTCGTTTTGTCACTTGTTCTTGCTATCATAAATGCTTTGTTTTTCAATTTGTGTAGAAGACCTGAGGGGTACATGAGTTTACGGAAGGCTTCGGTTATGTATGATATTTCATACAGACAGATGAAATATTATACATACAGGTCTTGTACACAAATTAAAAAACAAAGCACTTGTGATATCAAGAACAAGAAACAAAACGGCCAAAGACGATTACCTGGTAGCCTAGTACCATCCACAAAGGGTATATACATAGCACATGCCGCGGGATTAACAATCAGAGACATATTGAGTAAGAATGAAAACAAGAATACCATAAACCAGAGCAACATTGTATACAAAATTCCATGTGGAGAATGTCTGGCCACGTACTACGGACAGTTATCGCGTGGCATTGAAAAAAGAAAAAAGAGGATTACAGTTTGCAATCGAAATATATAGATTCCCCGTCTCCAGTCTTTTTTAATCCAACAATATATATATATATATATATACATACATATATATATGTATATATATATATATATACATATATATGTATATATATAAATATATATATGTATATATATATAGATATATATATATATACATACATATATATATGTATATATATATATATATACATATATATGTATATATATACATATATATATGTATATATATATAGATATATATATATATACATACACACACACACATATATATATATACATATATAACGTCAAACACATACACCCAAACAATTAGCCTGAAGATGGTCTCCAGAGAAGACCGAAACGTTGCAACCATATACGGACAGCTACTCAATAAACTAACAATCCAACACCGTAAACTAGCAAGAGAAACAGAAGTTCTCAACTAAAAGATAAACAATGCAGAAACAGCAATAGTATTTAATCTCGTCTGTCAACAAGAATATATATATATATATATATATATATATATATGTATATGTGTTTATATATATACTTATATATATATATATACATATATATATATATATATCATATGTATATATATATATATATATATTATATATATATAAATACATATATATATATATATATATATATATATATATGTGAAAATAAACTCTCCTACTGGGATTCGAACCCTCGCCTGAGCGGCTTGCTTTTTATAAGTCGAAGACAGTATCATCACGCCACCAAGACCCTTCAAAACGGTGGCGTGCTGGTACGGTCTTCGTCTTATAAAAAACAAACCTCTTAGGCGAGGGTTTGAATCACTGAAGGAGAGTTTATTTCCAAATGGCATAATGACACAAGTACACACACACACACACACACACACACACATACACACACACACATACGACTCGGTGGCGCAGTTGGTAGAGCGCTGAACTGTCACCATAGTGGCCCGTAGTTCTTGGTTCGAATCCTGCCCAGGGCCGAAATTATTTCGGTACCGCTGCGCTTCGGGTCGTTACTCTGACTCTCGTGGGCGGGGAGTTGGGGGTGTGTTTGTGTGTAAGGTCATAGCATTACCCATAGATCGGACCTACGAGTTCTGAGCTCTCTTCCAGGAGGGAAATAGCTGTCGATCACGAGTCCAACACGTGATCCAAAGACCAAGTGAAAGTGAATACACACACACACACACACACACACACACACACACACACACACACACACACACACACACATATATATATATATATATATATGGAAATAAAGTTTATTTCCAAACAATATATATATATATATATATATATGTGTATGTGTGTATATATATATATATATATATATATATATATATGTTGAAATATAAGAGTGCGTGTGTACATCAGTGTTATGATGAGGAACTACAGAGAATGTTTTCTGGCCAATGCTGGACGATTGCATTCATCTTAGAAGACCCTCACCACTGCAACCTTGTAGAAGATGAAAAAGAGGAGGGAGGAGAAGAGGAGGAACAACAAGAAGA